>NC_140168.1:8231069-8337835 GCF_963971535.1 Notolepis coatsorum | reverse complement strand
CTATGTGTTGACAAAAAACATAATAATTCTTATTTTTTTCACTTATATCACATAATAATAATATAATAAACTGGACTTTTGAAGAGGTCTTTATTTACCATGCAGTGACACACACATGCGATGTGTGGCACACACAGGAAGGAACACACACGTGCAATTATTTGGGTCGCCGATGAAATGGAGTCTCTGCGCTTGACCCATCCCGTCGTCGTCCCCCACCCCCTCCCCCACCAAGGGCAGCCGGGAGCAGATAAGGGCTGCGGCGTGGGGCCGCGCCACCGGAGGGAGCAATCCAAGTGTTCCTGTCCGTCTTTGTCAGCGACAGCGACAGCGTTAGCGATCTGTTGTGCGTGTTTTTCCGGGGGGGAGAACATGCACACAGAAAGGCCCCGGGAGATACCCCCACCTGGGTAACTGGCAACACGCTCGGAACTAGGCAGAATCTGCATATGGCTCGCTGATAACAAACTATCATTACACATGGGCAAAACAGAGTCCATTCTCTTCGGTTCAAATAACAAACTCAGCAAGACCGACGGCTTCTCAGTTACAGTGGGTGACAATATTGTCACAAGGAAAGATGAAATTACCTACCTGGGTTCCATCCTAGAGGCTAATCTCTCCTGTGACAAAATGGCATCCAATGTAATAAAAAAAGTCAACCAACGAACTCGATTCTTGTACCGGATCTCCTCTCTGGTAAACAAGAATACCCTGAAGACTCTGGCAGGAGCACTCATTCAGGGGTACTACGACTATGCTTGCACCTCATGGTACCAAAGCACCTCAAAGGCGCTAAAAACAAAATTACAAACATCTCAAAACAAACTGGTCAGACTACTGCTTGACCTTACTCCTAGAACCCACCTCACCCCTGCCCACTTTGACAACCTAGGATGGCTTAGAGTAGATGACAGAGTACAGCAACTTGCAATGGGCCTGGTCTACAAGATACACTACACGACCAAGGTACCCATGTACATGGCAAAATACTTCCCAAAGGTCAGTGAATACCACGATCACAACACCAGAGGGAGCTCCACAAATCATGTTAAACCCAGATTCGGCTCAAATAAGGGACTAAACACGTTTCGCAATTATGCCACATCAATGTGGAACGCCCTACCCAAAGCTGTAAAGGAATGTGGATCACTACCCACTTTCAAAACCTCTCTCAAGAGACACCTACGGGAGACTGCAATTCAACACTGGCCCCTGTAAATATCCTAACCCAACCCCCTCCAATGTACAGTCATTTACCTAGTATGGTTTTGTCAATAGTCCAATGTACAATTTTGATTGTTTGTACAGAGTCTCCCCCCCCTCAATGTACAGTTTTGCTTGCTTATACAGTGTGCCCCCCCCCCCCCCCCCCCCCCCCAACCACCTCCAATGTAAATTACCCAGTATGGTTGTCAATATCCCAGTGTACCCAACCCCCCCCACCCAACCTCCTCCAATGTACAGTTTCTACGTCAAATGTATATACTCCCTTTTCTTGACTCCTTCTGTATCACAAACAGTACTGTATTTGCAAATCTGGTATGTCATAAATGTATAGATGTAGCAGTACTGACTATCTGTATGTCATGTATGTCATATATGTCCTGATGAATTGAAAATGGGGGACCCTGGTGGAAACAAGACGAAAGTCTTTCTCTGGTCTGCATCCCCTTAACAATTGTGTGTATTGAGCTGTACTGTATTGTACCCATTCTGCAATCTGTTAATAAAGTTTTCAATCAATCAATCAATCACGGAAACCTGGTCCTCCCCAAGCAGGAATCGAACCCTGGACCTTCTAGCTGTGAGGCGACGGTGTGTTAACCCCTACCCCACCGCGCCACCTCTGGATCTTGTGAACAAGTCACAGTAGAATAACAATATCATGCTTTTCCACGAAACTCTATACAGGTGATAGCCCATTAACCCTTTCACTGCCGCACTACCAAACGGTTAACCCTTTCACTGTCGCACGACAGCAGGTTAACCCTTTCACTACCACACTACAGAAGGTTAACCCTTTACTATCACACTACAGACGGTTAACCCTTTCACTACCACACTACAGAAGGTTAACCCTTTACTATCACACTACAGATGGTTAACCCTTTCACTACCACACTACAGATGGTTAACCCTTTCACTACCACACTACAGAAGGTTAACCCTTTCACTACCACACTACAGAAGGTTAACCCTGTACTATCACACTACAGCCAGTTAACCCTTTCACTACCACACTACAGAAGGTTAACCCTTTATTATCACACTACAGACGGTTAACCCTTTCACTACCACACTACAGAAGGTTAACCCTTTACTATCACACTACAGACGGTTAACCATCTGTAGTGTGATAGTAAAGGGTTAACCTTCAGTAGTGTGGTAGTGAAAGGGTTAACCTGCTGTCGTGTGGCAGTGAAAGGGTTAACCTTCTGTAGTGTGGTAGTGAAAGGGTTAACCTTCTGTAGTGTGATAGTACAGGGTTAACCTTCTGTAGTGTGGTAGTGAAAGGGTTAACCTTCTGTAGTGTGGTAGTGAAAGGGTTAAAGCCACGTCCGAGTCATTGATTCGCTTAAGACCGGGACATCTGGAATCCGTCTGAAGAACTAAAACATTAATATGATCCAGTTTCTGGAGTAAGCTTCTAATTAGCTTCTAATATGGCTCACGAGGTAGAGCGTTTTTCGTCTGGTTAATCTGAAGGTTCCCGGGTTTGATTCCAGCTCCTCCCCTCGCAGCGTGTCGAAGTGTCCTTGAGCAAGACACTTAACCCCCTAACTGCTCCTCCCAATGAGCAGGTCGGCACCTCACATGCACCATGGTCGCCTCCGCCGTCGGTGTGTGTGAGTGAATGGGTGAACGTTTGCTTTGGATAAAAGCGCTATATAAATGCAGACCATTAGATAGATAGATAGATAGATAGATAGATACTTTATTAATCCCCTTGGGGAAATTCAGGGTATCCAGTAGCAGCTCAGTCAGTTGACAGACAATAGAGAGCGATAAAAAAAAGGACAACCAATACAACAAACAAACAATGAAGGTAAAAAGTTACAATGAATTAAATAAATAAATGGTGAGCACTATTGCACAGTGTTAAGTCAAATCAAATCAAATTGCTATATACAATTACAGTATAGTATACCTTTTTTTTTTTAATATTTTTTATATTATTTATTTATATTTATTTTTATATTTATATATTTATATATATATATACACCTATATTTACCTTTTCAGTGTTTTACCTGCTCTACCACTGCACAGGCGTTTTCCTTTGAATGTAGTTACCCATGGTTACAGGCAGCGGCCATGCTGGAAGAAAGAGAACGTGCACATCTATTATCCAACCTTCTGCGCACGGCCTCTGTTATCCAACCTTCTGCGCACGGCCTCTGTTATCCAACATGGCCATTATCCACGCAATCACAGCCCTCTGAGGTTTTCCAGAGGTACAGAGATGAAGAAGGGGTTTGATAACTGGCAGTATGTATGTGTATGTATATAAATATATATATGTGCATACGTAGGTATATAGTTGTATATTATGTATAAAAAATGGCTAGAGGAACTTTACAGGGCAAATATTAATAAGGTATTATTAAAAAATGTATTGTTAAAAACTAAGTTCCTTTTCAATATAAGTCTAGTAATGTATGAATTAGTCAATAAAATATAGTATGTTCTGATGAGTAAATCGGGGTGGGATTAAATAAGTGTATGCTTCTTCCCACTCCTTTTCAAATATGTAAATGACAACAAACAAAAATTGTTTGACTTTTTTGTTTGTTCTTTGTTCTTTTAATTATTTAAAAAAAAATTATATACATTTATTATTTGAACGGCTTAAGGCTATATATTATGTACTTGATGTTTGTTTGTTATGTTGCATATATTTGAAATAAACGTCAATCAAATCCAAATCAATTGCCCTCTGCATGGGGCCATTACCCCGTCTGTCTATCTAGCAGCTCTATTGCCAGCCTCTGGACGGCAGACAAAGGAGCAGCAACACACCCTCTCTGCCAGTTCTGCCATGTCATGTGAACGCTATAGGTGTGTCTCCCGTGTTCCAGAGCAGTGTGTGGCCTGAGTTCTGGTGGTAACCCCAACTAAGTATCTCCCAAAAGCCACGAGGGATCTTCTTTCTGTTCAACAGGTAGATGGTTGCTTTCCCACAACAAGCCCTTTCAGGAAACACCTTTCACCCCTCATAACCGGTGCAATTTAAAGGTGCTAAACGTACGCACTACCATGAGAAAACACTGCATCTCAATATGTGGAGTGAAACTGTGGAACAGTCTAAATGTGGTGCTAAAGCAATGTCCAAACATGAGACAATTCAAACTGATGTATAAGGAAATTATGTTCACAAGGTACAGGGATGAGGAAGGGACTTGATATTCACGGGTGTTTACAATTTTTATTTTGTTTTCTATTTTATTTTATTTTATACATATATAGTTTTTGTTTTTTGTTTTGCATATATATATATATATATTTTTCTTTTCTTTTTTATGTTTAAAATAGTACACTCATTTGAGTAGTGGAAAAGGGGTAGGATTAAATAAGTGTATACTTCTTCCTACTCCTTTTCGAACATGCAGATTGAGTTGTTTTTCTTTTTTTGTTATTGTTTGTTGTATTCATTGCATGTTCGAAATAAAGACTTCAAATCAAAAATAAAAAAATCAAATTGATTGATTGATTTAATTGTGGATTAGAATGAATGAATGAATGAATGAAAACTTTATTTAACAGATTGCATTTAACTGTACCAAATCCGGACATCCGCGGCCGAAAATAGTTTGGAAGAAAATGTGGAAATGCGTTTTTCTGAACATTCAGCTCCTCTGAACATTGATTGATTGATTGATTGATTGATTGATTGATTGATTGATTGATTGATTGATTGATTGATTGAAAACTGTATTAACAGATTGCAGAATGGGTACCAATGCAGTACGGCTCAATACACACAATTGTTAAGGGGATGCAGACCAGAGAAAGACTTTCGTCTTGTTTACATCAGGATCCCCCCCCATTTTCACTTCATAGAGACATCATCCAAGGGATAAAAAAAAAACATGATAAAATGCAAGCACTTATTTCCATCATGGTCCCTGGTATTAAAAAACAGGACATACATCAACATAAAACATTAAGATACAATATGCATATACAGTTGAAGATAAAAGAATAATAAATAAATATGCTACCCTCTCTCTCCTATGCCGATAGCCCTGATCGTAGATGCTTTTTGAAGCCAGTTAACCCGGGGGGGGGGGGGGGGGCTGTCTAATGCTGCTGGGCAGGCTGTTCCACAGAACTGCAGCTGAGTAAAGGAAGGTCTGCTGGCCGAACGAAATGAGTTTAAATCTAAACGGAACTATGTCTGTGTCACTACCTCTGGTTTCATGGCTATGATTGTTTTTTATTTTTACATATTGGAAGTAATTGTGAAGGTAGCTTGGCACCTCCCCTTTATAAATCCTATAGACTAGGCCTAGTTTTATCATGGATACTCTTTTGTCCGCATGTTCCATTCTCCAAGCATTTCTTTCCCACGCAAAAGTCATAGAGATTTGGGCGGCCAGTGGTTTTTGAAGCTAAAGTAAAGCCTCTCAGACAGTACTAGGGATCACTATAGCCAACCCTCCTGGTTAATCGATTTCTGAAATGTAACTTACAGCGATGACCCTTGACCCCTCCGACATCATGCTTCATCATGAGTTGTAGTGGTGGATGGGAAGGGATATTTGTGAAAAATCTTAAATATGATTGATAAGAAGGATCTATTGTTTATATTTATATTGTTATTAATTATTATTATTATTATTAAATCATTTAAGATTTAAGATATTTTTAGGACGTTTCTGCTTTTATTAGACGGTGAGCGACAGGAAATGAGTGGGAAGAGGAAACCTTTTATGGTGTTGCGTAACGGGCAACAAGGGTCGCAGGTCAGACTCCACGCACGTTAGCACGGTGAGTCAGCAGGACAAAAAAACAAAAAAACATCCTTAGGTAACATTCTCTACATAATATAGAATTGATGAATTAATTTGATGCCCTCATCACAGTATAGACTCAGGACTTTCTCTTTTCAACATTGAACAGGCCAATTCTCATTGAACGGGTCAATGTCACACAAACTACCAGCTTCCCATGATGCTAGAATGGTGAAGGGGTGCCGCTCCAATACCAAATACCAGTATGAATATGGGGCCGATACCCGGATAAAATGGGGAATGAGTCAGTTTTCCCTTATTGTAAACTCATGGAGAATAATTCGCGTGGCAGTGAAACTGTATTAACCGTCTGTATTGTCGCAGTGAAAGGGTTAACCGTCTGTAGTGTGGTAGTGAAAGGGTTAACCTTCTGTAGTGTGGTTGTGAAAGGGTTAACCCTTTGTCGTGTGGCAGTGGAAGGGTTAACCATTTGTATTGTTGCAGTGAAAGGGTTAACCTTCTGTAGTGTGGTAGTGAAAGGTTAGCCGTCTGTAGTGTGGTTGTGAAAGGGTTAACCCTTTGTTGTGTGGCAGTGAAAGGGTTAACCTTCTGTATTGTCGCAGTGAAAGGGTTAACCTTCTGTAGTGTGGTAGTGAAAGTGATAACCTTCTGTAGTGTGGTTGTGAAAGGGTTAAGCTTTGTCGTGTGGCAGGGAAAGGGTTAACCTTCTGTATTGTCTCAGTAAAAGGGTTAACCTTCTGTAGTGTGGTAGTGAAAGGTTAACCATCTGTAGTGTGGTTGTGAAAGGGTTAACCCTTTGTCGTGTGGCAGTGAAAGGGTTAACCTTCTGTATTGTCGCAGTGAAAGGGTTAACCGTCTGTAGTGTGGTAGTGAAAGTGTTAACCTTCTGTAGTGTGGTTGTGAAAGGGTTAACCCTTTGTCGTGTGGCAGGGAAAGGGTTCACCATCTGTAGTGTGATAGTGAAAGGGTTAACCTGCTGTAGTGTGGTTGTGAAAGGGTTAACCCTTTGTCATGTGGCAGGGAAAGGGTTAACCTTCTGTATTGTCTCAGTGGAAGGGTTAACTGTCTGTAGTGTGGTAGTGAAAGGGTTAACCCTTTGTCGTGTGTGGCAGTGAAAGGGTTAACCTTCTGTAGTGTGGTAGTGAAAGGGTTAACCGTCTGTAGTGTGGTTGTGAAAGGGTTAACCCTTTGTCGTGTGGCAGTGAAAGGGTTACACTTCTGTATTGACACAGTGAAAGGGTTAACCGACTGTAGTGTGGTAGTGAAAGGGTTACCCTTTGTCGTGTGTGGCAGTGAAAGGGTTAACCTTCTGTATTGTCGCAGTGAAAGGGTTAACCATTTGTATTGTTGCAGTGAAAGGGTTACCCTTTGTTGTATGGCAGTGAAAGTATTAACCTTCTGTATTGTCGCAGTGAAAGGGTTAACACGTTGGTAGTGTGGCAGTGAAACGGTTAAAGCAGGGGCTTGCGGGCCAAATTTGGCCCTTTCAAAGCGTAACTTTCTGTCCCTCAAAATGTAATTAATAAGATAAAATAAGATATTCCTTTATTGATCCCCTTGGGGGAAATTCAGGCATCATAGCAGCATGGGGGAGGGGGAGGGGATGTACAGTAGTAGATGACATGGTACAGGTCATAGAATTATAGTACAGTGGAGAAGTACAAATAAAAATAGAATAAAAAAAAGGGTAGTGTAAACAATATAACAATATAATTAACTCTGGACATGTGCATGTGGGCAACAAGGTGCAAGATGAGGGTATGCATGCCCTCTCACTTATATCTGCCATACAATAAATAGTTACAATATATATAATCTAATATCTAATCTAAAAATGCTAAATATATGCTCTGATGAAGTATACAGTATATACACATAAGGTGCAGTATGCATAAGGTATGTATGCTGCCGTGATATACATCATACGCTATCGTCCTTTTAGGTGGGAGTCAGACACACTCAGTGATGGAGGTTCCTAGTAGTTGGATGTCTGGCAGCAGTCCCTGCCCACTGTTGTGGAGCCTGATGGCCGCTGGTATGAAGGACTGGCCGAGGCGGTTAGTTGAGTTGATAATAGTAGTTACTACTATTCTACTTCGATGCATTTTAATGTCATTTTGAGACATTACTGGGGGGAAAGTGGAACCGACTACCAATGCCCTCAGAGTCTCGACTTTGGTTTGTTTTGTTTTATGATGCCGTTTTAAAAGGTGCAGAAAGGTGGAATTTCCTGTGCCGGCTATTGAGCAGAATTATCATTTTATGACCATTTTAAACATAGGGCAATTCTTTGGAAGGTGTGGTAATAACAGTGCTGCCCTTATTTCCACTATGGATGTGCCTGTATAATCGTTAAATAAATACATTTGTTAGACTGTCTGGAGGTGCACGTGCATATGAGTCACACAGGCGGGGAGGGGAAAGGGAGGCCCCAGAGACACATCTTGTGCTCGGTCCCCAGAATGTCTTGCTGCACCCCTGTTGAGACAACCTAGTAACATCAGACCTATAATAATAATAATAATAATAATAATAATAATAATAATAATAATAATAATAATAATAATAATAATAATAATAATAATAATAATAATAATAATAAATTTGATTTGTAGAGGCGCTTTATAATTGTGGAACAAATCTCAAAGCGCTACAGTGTAAAATAACATAAAAGCTAGCAAGAGAGTAAAAAAGGAATATAAAATAAGCAAGACTAAAACTAGTAAGGAGTAAAAAGAACACTAAAACTAGTAAAAGAGTAAAGAATATAAACTGTACATTGGAGGGGTTTGGACATTTACAGGGGCCAGTTTCGAATTGCAGTCTCCTGTAGGTGTTCTTTGAGAGTGGTTTTGAAAGTGGGTAGTGATTCACATTCCTTTACAGCTGTGGGTTGGGCGTTCCACATTGACATGGTACAGGTGTCAGGTACAGTGTCCCCTTTTCTGGACACTTTTGTATCACAAACAGTACTGTATTTGCAAATCTGATATGTCATAAATGTATAGATGTAGCAGTACTGTCTATCTGTATGTCATGTATGTCATATATGTTATGATGAATTGAAAATGGGGGACCCTGATGTAAACAAGACGAAAGTCTTTCTCTGGTCTGCATCCCCTTAACAATTGTATGTATTGAGCTGTACTGTACTGTACCCATTCTGCAATCTGTTAATAAACTTTTCAATCAATCAATCAATCAATCAATTCAATGTGGCATAATTGCGAAAAGCGGTTTGTCTCTTGTTTGAGCCGAATCTGGGTTTAACATGATTTGTGGAGCTCCCTCTGGTGTTGTGATCGTGGTATTCACTGACCTTTGGGAAGTATTTCGACATGTACATGGGTACCTTAGTGTCGTGTAGTGTATCTTGTAGACCAGGCCCATTGCAAGTTGCTGTACTCTTGTCGTCTACTCTAAGCCATCCTAGGTAGTCAAATACCTAATAGCTAATACCTAGTGTCCTAATGTTTGGCCCTAGTAGTACCCACCACCGACATCACCCCCTGGCCCTGCGTGTCAAAACCCTTGGGCACCACTGCTTTGACAAACCAGCCGTCCTCTGAGGACATGGTTTTCACCAAAGATTTAGTTTCTCAGCACTTGGCACCAGCCTCCCATAGCACTTCTTAGCGATGCTACAGGGCGAGCCAATGGGCTATGAATGAAAATCTGCTGAATGAATGAATGAATGAATTTAATCCCGTTTTCTAGTCTTGCACAAGGACCAATCAGCACGGGTATGGGGCGGGTTCCTTTTCCATTGATGGGGATTTGATTGGCTGTTTTTAAATAAAGTGCGGCCGCCGGATTAATAATGTTAACGTTAGTTCGGCCAGAGAAACAAATACACTAATTAAAATAGTTGGACCTGTGAGATTTGTACTTTGTAGGTCTGCATTTTAAATGTAAGGAGTAAAAACTATGTTTTTTTTCCTCTGAAATGTAATTGAGTAAAAGGACAAGTATACAAACCTAATAATACTGCAAGCTGCAAGTTAATCCAAAGACTTTTATGTGATTTGGGGAGTAACGGTTACACCATTAAAAGAACACGCCAAATTTGGGGAAATTAGCTTACAGTCTTCTCCAGAGAGAGAGAGACGAGAAGTTAAGATACCAGTCTCCTCTCTGTGCGTTCAGTAGAAAGCTATATCTGGCTGCACGTTAGCCTAGCTTAGCACAATGAATGGAAGCGGACATGACCGGTTAGCCTTCAGGAGGGGTGTTCGTTGGACAACGCCTAGGCTAGCCGGTCATGTCCGTTTCCCTAACAGTCTGTAGTGAGGTAGTGAAAGGGTTAACCTTCTGTAGTGTGGTAGTGAAAGGTTAACCGTCTGTAGTGTGGTAGTGAAAGGGTTAACCATCTGTAGTGTGGTAGTGAAAGGGTTACCCGTCTGTAGTGTGGTAGTGAAAGGGTTACCCGTCTGTAGTGTGGTAGTGAAAAGGTTAACCTTCTGTAGTGAAAATCATTGACTATATTCACATGCAGTCCGTGAACGATATCCCATGTCAAATGTTTCTTTCTGATGCTATTCCCATTTTATTTGTACTATATCCTATTGTCAAGTCAAGTAATTTATTTATAAAGCACGTTTAAAAACTCAAGAGCCAACCAACGTGCTGTACAATCAAAGCATAAGATCAATGTCCTAATATAAAATACACAAATACAAAACTATTGTGCTATAATTTAATTTAGTTTATATCCCATTTAATATTATTCAACCTCAGCCCTGGCCTATATTTTATTCCATAATTCTATTCTATTGTGCTTAACTTAGTTGATATTTAATTTTATCTTACCCCACCTCTGTCCGCTAATGTCACACCAAAAACGAGCAAAGCAAATTCCTTGTATGTGAAAACTACTTAAGGGGAGACACTGTAGGTGAATAGTGTAAAAAAATTAACTAATAGATATCACAATGAAACTTCCCCAGTTGATTACTTATATTAAGACAAGACTTTTTTGTATTACAAGTTTTCTGAAATTTATGTTTATATATGCAAATGAGGCACTTCCCCATTAAATATGTGCACATTTATGGATGCAATAAGGCAAAATGATGTAAAATAAACAACTAAATGTGTGTTATTGACGTTTTATTGTCACTAGTTTCATAGAAGACATGTTTAGGAAGCAAAATATAACAAAATCTCAAAATCAACAAAAAAAGTATATTTGACCTGCAGTGTCTCGCCTTAAAGACCTTTCTGATTCTGATGAAGAAGCCACATCACTGTGCAGCATGGATCGTCTCCAGAGCGATCGTCATAAAAAACCTATTAAAAAGAACACTGCTGTGTTGAGAATTTACACTTGTGTATGTAACTGGTCGTCATTAGCCAGCTCCCCTTTATCCAATTATCAGCGAACATGTTGGAATTCAGTGTTAGAGCTTTGACAAAAAATTTAAAAAAACTCAATAAATCTTTTTTGAAATTTTTATTAAAAACAAAAGGTTCTATGTGTGCTTGGAGTCAAGCAGTGAAGGAACACAACCGAACAAAACTGCATTGTTCTTTATTAACATTCTGTTAATGACAATAAAAGGTATGCGTTCTGCAACTGACCAAACTCAGCAGGCTAGTAGTTCAGGTTCATTACTGCTTATGGTTCCTGCAATATCTATACAAAAGGTTCCTGCATGACAAAATGGAATATAGCTTTTACTAACAGAGACATATAAATAGTTTGACTTTGTAAAATCTTAATAAATTGTTTTGGTAGGATAAAAGAAAAGAAAAAAAAATCATGGTTGTTGTGGCTGTTGACTCTCAGAATGAATAATTTACTCTGTATTGTGAAACCAAATAACTATTTCAATACATTATGAAATGAATTAAAATGGTGGCAAGCGACAGATTGAAACAATGTGAGGAAAAGCACAGTGGAAAATAGCAGGCTATGATAGAAAAAAAAAAAAAAACATTTCCAGCGACATCAACAGGTTGTTCGAATACAGCTCTACATCACCCCCATCTGGCCACAGTGGGCAAAGCACATCAAAAGTATTATTCCAATGCTCAAAATATGCCATGTTTTTAACTGCGACCAGCAGCTCTGTCGGTCGGTTTGGTTGGTCCACAAAAATCTCCCCACCCTCTAGCCGCCCAAGGAGGCTTAAATTGCGCATGGAGGTCCAGAGTGTGTGTGTGTGTGTGTGTCCATTCCATGCCAATTGGTTAAAAGGTTAACCTTCTGGTGCGTGATAGTGAAAGGGTTAAACCTTCTGTAGTGTGGTAGTGAAAGGGTTAAAAGACTAGATCTGCAACGACACTGGTTACAGGTTCGCTGTCTGAATAAAAATGCACATGGCACACATTGAATATAAAAGGACAATGAGAGATAAAATGGTCAAAGGCTCAAAGAACGTTGGAATCAGGCTAGTAGGGACGCAGTTTTAACATGGTGGAAAGTAAGTATTTATACTCAAGCACTGTACTCGAGTACAATCTTGAGGTACGTATACTTTTTACAAGAGTAAGTAGATGAAGACGATGTACCAACTTCATACAGAGGACGTAATCGGAGCACAGCTGGATGACGCAGCGCCATAACATGTAGAGGTCAACGGATAACTCCCTAAGCACTGAAACACAAGATCATGTTGAATATATATACTTTTTACTTTTGGTACTTTCAATGCCATTCAATGTCAAACGCTACTATTCTATTTCTAACCGTGTAGAATTCTGAATAGGACTTAAGTAAAAGTAGCAATACCACAGATAAAATAGTACTTAAGTAGCGTAACTCTGTACTTTGTCCACCGCTACGGTTTGAAGATGTTTTTTTTTTTTTTACTATGGAAATCAAAATGGAGAAATGGGGGGGGGGGGGGGGGGAGCCACTGAAAAGTCACCAGTCTGTACTTGCCTGGATAAATAAAGGATAAATAAAAAATAAAATATCCCGGACCGTATTTTATTCAGTCTTATTTGTGACTTTTGCTTGCTAAATGTTTACCGTTTAACCGTGAGCGATTTGTAGTGCCAAATTTCCCTCAGGATGAATAAAGTATTTCTATTATATTCTATTCCAGTGACAGGGGGATGATGATGATCGGTATTTGCTTTGAACCCTCGGGGGACTGAACGACATGACACTCGGAAGTCAACCACACATCATACCGTGTTCGAGTCCACTGTGCACGTAAAAACCACACCGAGTCCCATTCAAATGCACCGAGTGGCATCGATCTCCGCTTCGTTAGCAAGAAAGACTATTTCATGAATGACCACTTGAAGGGTCGTAGACTTCAGGCAGGTCATTGATTGCAAAAGGGTTTATTACGACCAAATATTAAAATGATATAACGTGAAATGTAACCAAAAATATATTTAAAAAGAAAAAAAACGCAGAGACTGTGTATAAAAAGGGCTACGATTTTCGACACAGTTCACCCGATACGGATGCAAACACCCACCGCTGGAGCCAAAACAACAAAAAGGAAATGTTTTAAAAACATTAAATCAAGAATTAAACCTTCTTCTCTCTACAGGAAAGAACGGTACACTCGCACGATGGATTGACTTACTCCAATGATACATCTTTATTCCATTAGTTCCACAATAAAACATTTTTTTTTAAAGAATTAAAAAAGAATCTGAATAGCCAAAAAAAAATAATAAGCTTTTTAAAAAGAACAATGCGTTCTGCGAATGCGCTTCATCGATTATCAAAAATATCTCATTGTCCTAAGACTTACGGTCTGCACTGTTTGTGTATATGTACGTCGTATATATCAATATATCTTTTTTTGTTTCGTTTTGTTTCCTCGTTTCATTAAAAAAAAGGGGGGGTTTTGTCTGTTCATCAGCTCCAGATATAGATGTGGAAACCAGTAAAAAGCACTCAGAACTCATGTTAGGCTAATAGCACTACTCTACGATACAACCAGCGTCCCACCAAGCGCACATCTCCACGGCCGAGTTACGGCACTCGCTCGTTACATTCGCCGAATGCGCCCCTGGATCGGTGAAAACCTGCCAAAATCTACTTTTTAAATAACTTTCCCCCCCCTCTGGTCTATCATGATGCCCTGAACCCATCTCAGTTATACAGTCCTCCTGCTTCATTACACCTCACCCCCCCCCCCCCCCCCCCCCCCCCCTTCTACTACCGACACATCGCTCTCTCTCGCCTCTCCTCATCTCCTCCTCCTCCTCCTCTCTCTCTCTCTCTTCTCAGAGCAGGCTGGTGGTGGTGGGTCCTCCTCTCTCCTCTCCCCTCTCCTCATCTCCTCCTCTCTCTCTCTCTCTCTCCTCCTCAGAGCAGGCTGGTGATGGGTCGGCCTCTCCTCTCTCTCTCCTCATCTCCTCTCTCTCTCTCCTCAGAGCAGGCTGGCCAGGCTGGTGGTGGGTCCTCCTCTCCCCTCCTCTCCCCTCCTCTCCTCTCCTCTCCTCTCCTCTCCCCTCCCCTCTCCTCCTCTCTCCTCCCTCCTCAGAGCAGGCTGGCCAGGCTGGTGGTCGGTCCTCCTCTCCTCTCCTCTCCTCTCCTCTCCCCTCCCCTCCCCTCCCCTCCCCTCCCCTCCCCTCCTCTCCTCTCCTCTCCTCTCCTCTCCTCTCCTCTCCTCTCCTCTCCTCTCCTCTCCTCTCCCCTCCCCTCCTCAGAGCAGGCTGGCCAGGCTGGTGGTCGGTCCGTTCTGAGCCTGCAGCTGCACCGGAGGCAGGCCGTCCGTCCACTGAAACACAAGACAGAGAGAATGATGATGATAACCCTAACTAACTAATCCTAACTACTAACTACTAACCCGTCTCATCCTCCAGACATCGCTGACTGACTGGCTCTGGTTGGTGGAGGTGGGCGGGGCTGACTGACTGACTGGTTATAGGTGGGCGGGGCTGACTGACTGACTGGTTATAGGTGGGCGGGGCTGACTGACTGACTGGTTATAGGTGGGCGGGGCTGACTGACTGACTGGTTATAGGTGGGCGGGGCTGACTGACTGACTGGTTATAGGTGGGCGGGGCTAACTGACTGACTGGTTATAGGTGGGCGGGGCTGACTGACTGACTGGTTATAGGTGGGCGGGGCTGACTGACTGACTGGTTATAGGTGGGCGGGGCTGACTGACTGACTGGTTATAGGTGGGCGGGGCTGACTGACTGACTGGTTATAGGTGGGCGGGGCTGACTGACTGACTGGTTATAGGTGGGCGGGGCTGACTGACTAAATGGTTATAGGTGGGCGGGGCTGACTGACTGGTTATAGGTGGGCGGGGCTGACTGACTGACTATAGGTGGGCGGGGCTGACTGACTGGTTATAGGTGGGCGGGGCTGACTGACTGACTGGTTATAGGTGGGCGGGGCTGACTGACTGACTGGTTATAGGTGGGCGGGGCTGACTGACTGACTGGTTATAGGTGGGCGGGGCTGACTGACTAAATGGTTATAGGTGGGCGGGGCTGACTGACTGGTTATAGGTGGGCGGGGCTGAGTGACTGACTGGTTGTAGGTGGGCGGGGCTGACTGACTGGTTATAGGTGGGCGGGGCTGACTGACTGGTTATAGGTGGGCGGGGCTGACTGACTGACTGGTTATAGGTGGGCGGGGCTGACTGACTGACTGGTTATAGGTGGGCGGGGCTGACTGACTGACTGGTTATAGGTGGGCGGGGCTGACTGACTGACTGGTTATAGGTGGGTGGGGCTGACTGACTGACTGGTTATAGGTGGGCGGGGCTGACTGACTGGTTATAGGTGGGGGGCTGACTGACTGGTTATAGGTGGGCGGGGCTGACTGACTGGTTATAGGTGGGCGGGGCTGACTGACTGGTTATGGCTGTGGTCAGTGGAGGTGGGCGGGGCTAGCTGTGGTCGGTGGAGGTGGGCGGGGCTGGCTGACTGGTTATAGCTGTGGTCGGTGGAGGTGGGCGGGGCTAGCTGTGGTCGGTGGAGGTGGGCGGGGCTGGCTGACTGGTTATAGCTGTGGTCGGTGGAGGTGGGCGGGGCTAGCTGTGGTCGGTGGATGTGGGCGGGGCTGGCTGACTGGTTATAGCTGTGGTCGGTGGAGGTGGGCGGGGCTAGCTGTGGTCGGTGGGCGGGGCTAGCTGTGGTCGGTGGAGGTGGGCGGGGCTTACGCTGATGAGGTTGTGTTCCGGCAGGCTGCAGGCGGCGATGTGGTCCTGCAGGAGCTGCTGGGAGAAGTTCTGGTGCATCTGGGCCGCCTCGTGGGCGTCCATGGTGTTGCCGCAGGCCTTGTTCAGATCTGCAGGGGAGGGGGATGCATTTGTACTTTTTTTGTATTTTGTATTTATTTATTAACACAGGGTTAAACAAAAGTCAAAGAAAATACATAATAACCATATTGTGAAGGAGAACTTCCCCCGTTTTGTAAAATCAAAAACATACAAAAATATACATATTATTAAAAAAAAATACCAGTAATACATTCAAAATACATGACTGGTTAGCCTAGGAGGCATTGTCCAACTAACACCTCTCCCTGAAGGCTAACCCGGCCATGTCCGCTTCCATTCATTGTGCTAAGCTAGGCTAACGTGCAGCCAGATGGCTTTCTACTGAACACACAGAGAGAGGAGACTGGTATCTATCTTCTTCTCTCTCTCTCTGGAGAAGACGGTAAGCTCATTTCCCAAAATGTTGGCGTGTTGCTTTTTAAGAGTTAAAAGTCACGCCGGTCTGAAGACCGAGATGACGCCAAGAATGTGATTTTACGTCGGGTTTCTTATCCAGTCCTCACAAGTGAGCACTAACCCTCGTGCCCATGAGCAATAACCCTCGTGCCCATGAGCACTAACCCTCGTGCCCATGAGCAATAACCCTCGAGCCCATGAGCACTGACCCTCATATGCATGAGCCCTTCTGTAAAAGGGGAGGCACACCTGCCCCGGGCCAATGCCTGTTACCATAGTAACGGATCTGGGTCAGACTTTGATCTTTATTTACAACAACAACCATAAACAACAACCATAAACACACACAATTGAAATAAAATAAAATAAAAAAACTAAATAAATAAAATACAAATAAAATATATCTTCCTAGACATGGAAGCAATGGTCAACATAGCTCAAGACAAATGGCTTTGTTTGAGAAGACTTCAAAAACAGTTCCATTTTCTCAAACATTCTATTCATCACAAATAGTTGACGTTACCTCAGAATGTCGAATAACAAAAGAATTTGGCCTGAATTAACACCAGGTGTTTTTTTTTAACACTAAGAGAGGATATTTGCAACCAGAGACCTCATACCTCTCGCCTTTACTCATGAATGCAAATACATTGGGTGGAGACTCTGGGTTTGCGACGTTGTTTTTCTCACCTCTCGCGACCCAGCAGGAAGTAGGGGGTAGAGTGTGCCATGTCTCACTTCTAACTAGAGCAGGGCTTCTCAAACCTTTTTTATACCACGACCCCATTTTTTTTCTTTTTTTTTTATCCACTTTTTCTATTTTCTCCCATCCCAATTTCGTCTCGTCCAATGCAACCCTCCCCTGTCTCGAACGCCGTTTCTTGCCTCCCACAAGCCGGCTGCAATGTGGACTAAGTCATACATAGCACGAGTCCCCTCCGATACTCGAGGTAACAGCAGTCGCATCTTTTCACCTGCGCAGCTCGATCTTTCAGCGTCAGGGGTCTGTGCTTTGGAGGGGCACCGCCCCCGTTGCTTCTTGATTCTACTGCGCAGGCGCACCAACCGACCTGTAGGAGTCGCTGTCCACAACGCCCGATCCCCACCCATCAGTTTCCCTCCCCCTAATACTGCCAATTGTATTAGTGCGGACGACCAGCTAAACTGAAAGCAAATGTGGAGCGCTAGGCTCGAACACGCAAACCCAGCGTCTCCAGCCTTCGAGGTGAGCGCCTTGCCCACTGCACCACATAGCCGCCCACCACGACCCCATTTTATTTAAGATTCTTTTTTGGCGACCCCACGCTTAACCCTTTCACTGCAACATGACAGCCGGTTAACCCTTTCACTGTGACAATACAGAAGGTTAGCCCTTTACTACTATCACACAACCGACGGCGATACTCCATCATTAGCATCATTAGCTCCGCGAATGGGTTAACCTTCCGTCGCGTGGCAGTGAAAGGGTTAACGTATTGCGTAATTTCAACGTGGTTGAATTAAGGAATATCTAAATAAAAGCACACGTTTGTTGAACTCGATCATGCATATCTATCAGAACTTTTAATTACAGCACTATGTTATCAATACACCTTTATAAAACGAGGCATATTTATCCAAAATATGTTGCTAGAACATAAAAAGATATATATATATCATACTTGACAAAGAGCGACCCCACTGTCACCTGCCCACGACCCCACTTTGGGTCGCGACCTGTAGTAGTTTGAGAACCGCTGACCTAGAGGGTCTTACCTTTGAGCAAGGCAGAGGACCACAGCTGCACAGACATGTCTGGGATCTTACTGGCCAGCTGCATGGCTGGGACCACCATGTTGCTGCTCTCCTGGGAACAGAAGAAACAGAATAGATGAGGATAGAATAGAAATCCTTTAATAATCCCGAGGGGAAATTCGGCGTACTACAGATCGCTCACATTGAACAACAATAATAAACATTTAGGTAGTCAATATAGGACTAAAATAAGAATAAGAATATAAGAATATTAAAAATAAGAATAAAATACGGTCCGGGATATACATTCTGGTATGTATATATACATTCTAAAATCTTAAATATACAGAAATATACAGAAAATGTAAAGACACATGGAACAAGAACATGGCTCACTGGAGTAGAATCTCTTCATTACCAAGTACATTTACCAGAGATGTGTATACAAGACGCTGCATCAATCAATCAAGCAATCAAATGTATTTGTATAGCACATTTAGACATGACACTTGTCAACCAAAGTGCTTCACAGTAAGTCGCATAGCTAAAAACAAAAGGAAAGTGCCAAGTATAGAATAAACAGAAAATATAAACAACCAACGGACAGACAAAGAAACAAAACAACACGTCAACAAGCAAGGCAAGAGTCAGAGTGAGTCAGGGAAGGCCAGGCGGTATAGATGGGTTTTGAGTTTCGATTTAAAAGACTCGATGGAGGGGGCAGATTTGACGGACATGGGGATGCTGTTCCAGAGGTCAGGGGCTGCGACCGCAAAACCACCTACGGGTGGTTAGGAGACCCTCGTCAGCCGATCTGAGGGCCCTGACGTTGGTATATAGGGGATGAGGATGTCTGCTAGGTAAACAGGGGACTTACCATTTAGGGCTTTATAAACTAATAATACTGCATACTGGCAGGCAGGGAGGGGGGAACCGATGCTACTCTTCCAATATCGATTCAGAGTCCAAAAATGTTCAAGTATCAGCCGATCCATCAGTCCAAATCAGTATCATCACTGAAGAGAATACTAGTTTGGTGTCAAACAGTGTTCTAGCCCGGTATCGGCCCGATATCTAATGCCAGTATCGGCACATATCGGGCTCCCGGGGAGCTTCTATACTTTAAGCAAGTGGCTTGTCCTTCCTCGTTCCCGTTTTTCCGCTCCGATTGGCCACGCACGTTTCTGGTCATGTGACATGTGCGCCAATCGTGGGAGACGGCAAGTTTTTGGACGGTTAAGCTTAGGCACGCTTTCGAAGTTGGTTAAGGTTAGAGTTGGTCTTAGAGCATGGCGATAGAACGCCAGGTAGTTTGACGTGGAAATGGGCAAAGAGACACAGCTCGGCACGCTATTGGGGGCGCACATGTCACATGACCAGAAACGTGCGTGGCCAATCAGAGCGCAAAAACGGGAACGCGGAAGGACAAGCCACTTGCCTAAAGCAAGCAGGGCAGCGCGTCGAAAGTGTCCTCGAGCAAGACTCTTAACCCCCAACTGCTCCCGATGAGCAGGTCGGCACCTCGCATGGTCGCCGTCGGTGTGTGAATGTGTGAGTGAACGGGTCAAATGTGAGGAACAAAAATTGTAAAGCGCTTTGGATAAAAGCACTATATAAATGCAGCCATTTACCACACATACCCTCCCGGCGGGCTCCTCGGCTACGATGTGAACCAGCAGATATGGATGTGTGGTGATGTGTAGGCTGGACAAGATATGCCTCCTAAAGTGTCTAAAGGGAAGTACAGGCTACAGGCGTTTCCGACAAAACAATTATAGAAACGTGTGAAGTGCACAATATTTCCTCGTTTTAAGCCACTGCAACGGCTTTGCCTGAAGAATTTACTACACGACCGGGACGTTCTATAGCTTGTTTGCCGACAGGATTCGGCAAATTGGTTGGTCCGTTCGGAGGCAGCTTCCAGGGGAAGTACATACACCGGAAATTCTAACCCCATAGACACTTTCGGCCGCAGTTCTTTACCAGGCTTTATCTCACGGAGGAGTTAAAACTGGGAACGAGGGGGCGGCCGGGTGGCGCAGCGGACTAAGCGTCTGTCCGTCCACCACCACAGAGACAGTGGGATTGAATCCAGCTGTGGTGCTTCCGGGTTGGCCGACCGTCCATACTAACACAATTGGCAGTGTTAGCGGGTGGGAAAAACCCGGCGAGGGTGGGTCCTGGTCGTTGTAAACAGCGACTCCTACAGTTCGGTCGGGGCGCCTGCTCAGCAAGGGAAGGATCTGGGAGAGGTAGTGTGACCTTCCACACGTTACACTCCCCCAGTGAGAGTCCGCGCTGCCAGGTGAAAAGAAGCGGTTGATTGGCTACACATGTGTCGGAGGAAGCATGTGATAGTAGTCTCCGCCCTCCCGGACCGACGGTAGGGGGTAGAGTGCGCAACGACCAGGTAGGGGATTGGGAATTGGCGTAATGACTAACATTGGGATGGGAGAAAAATCGGAAAAAGAAAAGAGGAAAAAGATAAAAAAAATTAAAATTAAAAAACTGGGGACGAGGTTAGGCGATGCGTGCCCTTACCCGGTGGTTGCCGAGCACGAAGAAGATGTGACCCAACAGGACCAGGGAGCAGGCGGTCAGCCGGTTCAGATCCTCGGCGTTGGACATCTTCAGGGTCTCTCTCAGGAACCTCCTGGCGAGAGGAACAGATTCACACACGTTGAGGCCGCATGCGATACGCAACAGAACATTTCATTTAATTTATTTGTTTATTTGGAAGGGACGAGATGTACTAATGGACAATCGATATATAATGCACTGTGTAAATACATAAATACACAGGATTTAGCAAGGGATGCTAATTTTTTATTTTTTTTGTATCCACTTTTTCT
The DNA here is from genome assembly GCF_963971535.1 of Notolepis coatsorum. NCBI lineage: Eukaryota > Metazoa > Chordata > Actinopteri > Aulopiformes > Paralepididae > Notolepis > Notolepis coatsorum. The sequence continues at coordinate 8,316,664 of NC_140168.1, read as the reverse complement.
CCCATTTTTCTATATTTTCTCCCATCCCAATTTCGTATCATCCAATTCAACCCTCCCCTGTCACGGACGCTGTTTCTTGCCTCCCACAAGCCGGCTGCAATGTGGACTAAGTCATACATAGCACAAGTCCCCTCCGGTACTTGAGGTAACAGCAGTCGCATCTTTTCACCTGCGCAGCTCGATCTCTCAGTGGCGAGGAGTAACGCGTGGGAGGCTCACGCTGCCCCCGACACTTCCTGATTCTACTGCGCAGGCGCACCAACCGACCTGTAGGAGTCGCTGTCCACAAGGCCCGATCCCCACCCATCAGTTTCCCACCCCCTAATACGGCCAATGTGTATTAGTATGAACGACCAGCTAAACTGAAAGCAATGTGGAGCGCTGGGCTCGAACAGGCGAGCGCAGCGTCTCCGCATTCGTGGCGAGCGCCTTGCCCACTACACCACGTAGCCGCCACCAAGGGATGCTAATTTTCATCCTCAGTCCCCAAACATAAAACAAATTAAAATACAAAGCAATATAAAAACATGTTAAAGCAAAAGAACAATCATTTACTAAAACATGGCTACAAAGCTAAAAGGACCAAGACTGTAAAGGTCCTATACGGTCACATGCTTGGTGTTCTAGAAACCTTTTTATTTTTATTTTTTTATTTTTACTTTTAAAAGTAGTAAAGGTTAGACATTCTCGAATGGTGGTAGGTAAACTGTTCCACAACATACTTCCCTACACTGACAAGTAGGGATGTTCGATATTGGCTTTTTTACCGATATACTGATACTGTCCAATTTCCGATACCGATATATGCAGGGTATTAACATTACATATCTCTTGTCGTGGAATTAACACAACATTATGCATACTTTTGACAATAAATAAAATAAGAATCTGTTCTTACTTGCTTGCCTGGGTAAATAAAGGTTAAATAAATGTAAAAAATAAATAAAAAGAATTTGAAAACCGATACCGATAATTTCCGATATTACATTTTAATGCCAATATCGGTAGGCCGATAATATCGGACATCCCTACTGACAAGACATTCTGACCGAAAGTGGTGCATCTGCGCTGCACCTCGCAATCCTCCTCTATGAATGAAAAAGTTTATTTCTTTTTATTATTTTTTTGAACATGTAATTCTCCATATTCCTCCAAACAAATCACGGTATCTAGCTCCGTCAAACAAAACAATCATAACAACAATATTTTTTTTTTATATAAAAATAAATAAATAAAAGGAATTATAAACAAAAAGGTCAAGAGCAATGTGTTTGGTTAGCAGACATGTCCAAAAAAGGAGTAGAGGGAAGCTAAGCTTATTGATCCCTACCCCCTTACATTTATATTTGTTCTTCCATTAATTTTACTAGAGGTCGACCTCGTCCTATGACCACGATCACACTTCTTTTTAATGAATTGGATTGGGGGGGGGGGGGGGGGGGGCAGAGTCCATGTAATGTTTTGTAAATTATACAGACCCGTTTGAACGACTTGAAATTAGAAAAACTAAGAAAACTGTACTTTTCCATTATGACAGTAATGATATTTTTAAGAGGCTTTTTTTTGTCGAGGACCTCACTACTCGGGTGTCGCTGTACCAACGTTTTAACATCGCGACGCGCGAGCGGCTTTTCTTACTTGGCCTCGTTGTACCGCCCCTGGAAGAAGGAGAGGAGTCCTCGGATGTAGAACGCCGCAGCTCGCAGACAGTGAGAGCTGTGGAAATCAAGATTACATGTCGCATTGGAAACAATTTTGCAAAGATATTTCCATTGCATGCGTGTGTGCGTGACGGGTCGGGTTGTGTCCAAAGCGGCCTCTCTCTCTCTCTCTCTCTCTCTCTCTCTCTCTCTACTTACGTGACGGGGAAGTTGTGGTCGGGGTTGATCCTCTCCAGCAGGCCGTACAGCTGTGGACAAGAAGAGGGTCACAGTGAGAAGGACACGTAAAGGAACAAACGCCATTCCTTTTTTTTTTTTTGCCTATTTATTAGAATATTTTATTTAGATTTTCCAATACGTACAAAACGTACAAAATGACAATATCGGCGGTTAGGTGGCCGAGCGGAGATTGCGTTCGTCACCAACCCCGGAGCTGTGAGCTGGATTCGCCTGTTCGAATCCAGCTCACAGCTCCGGGGTTGTCACCAGCTTGGCTGGCCGTTCACACTAATACAATTGGCAGTATTAGAGGGTGGGAGAAGCTGGCGGGGTGGGTCTGGGTCGTTGTAAACAGCGACTCCTACAGTTCGGTCAGGGCGCCTGCTAAGCGCGGATAGGACTTGAGGGGGATAGTGTGATCCTCCCACACGCTACGCCCTCTCAATGAGAATCCGCACTGCCAGGTGAAAAGAAGCGGTGATTGGCTGGACGTGTGTCGGAGGAAGCACGTGGTAGCCTCCACTCTCCCAGATGATCTGACTGTGGGGGGTAAGTGCGCAGCGACCAGGAAGGGACTGGGAATTGGCATACGACTAACATTGGGATGGGAGAAAAATCGGAGGAAAATGGAGGGGGGAAAAGACAAAAAAAAATTATAAAAAAAAATGACAATATCGAGACATTTACAGGACAGTAACAAAGACAACAACAATATGTTGGTACATGTATATGCCTACGGTAAATCCATTGTAGAATAAAGTAATAAAGGCCCCTACATATGTAAACAAACATACCAAGAAAGATAATATAAAAAAAAAAAAAAAAAAAAAAAAAAATTCAGAGACATACAAAATGACCCCAACACAACATTACCAGAATGGAGCAAATAGGGAGATCGTTGAAATGGTCATTCAATCAAGTCGGGTACAAACGCCATTCCTATCCTAGGACTTACACTAGAGCAGTCTCTCTCATGAGAGTCTAGTGCTGCCAACATTCTATCCCAAGTGTGCAGGCAAACTCAAGTTCCTGTATCGGAATACCAGGCTTTTTGAACTTGCTGTGTCATTTTGACTAAACGCGAGCGCGGCATGGTACAGTGGTCTGGTCGACTAAATTTAAAAATAAACTTCAGGTGATGCAACAAAAACAACACTATATTCGTTACATACTAGGTGTGCCTCCCAGAACGCATGTAGGAAGTGCCGAATTCATAAAGGTGGGACTGCTACCAGTGCACCCCTCAGGGTTGAACAGATGAAACTGAACCACATGTTCAACATATAGTCAAATGATACAGGCCCAAGCTATCTGACGTATCAGATCCATATGGAGCATGGACACAATACCAGGGCCAGTGTTCGCTCTTGTAAGTTGCCGCGGGTTAAGTCCATGGCTCAGAGCTCATTTCTCTACACAGGGATCTCAACGTGGAACAGCCTTCCACTTAGGATAAAACTGTCACGCTTACCAACTGTTTAGCCTGTTTTATTGCAACACTAGCATCACTGACATCTAAGAAGGGAGATCCCCCCCTTGAACGGCCCTTCTAAGGTTTCTCTCCTCCACATTGCCTGTGGTGCATTTTTTCCTATTGCTAGGTTTGAGTGAGTTTTTCCTTACCTTTTTTCGGGTATGTCTGGGAGTGTTGCATTTACTTAAAAAATTTCTGACTTCATGGTGTTTTTGTTTTGTTCTTGATGTATTGTGATGAGTCTTCTTGACTTGTTTTTAAAAGAAGACGTGTCCGGCCCCATGGGGGACATTAACGTGTGTTGTCGGGCCTTACAAATACATTTTATTTGATTTGTCAGGATCTAGAGGAATGTTTAAAAGGTCAGGTTCGCTCATATCTCTCTGGGGTAAAGTGGCCAGATAGCCGTCGGGTCATACTTGAATTATTGTTTTAACGATGGTTAAACTATTTTATGGTATTTGGTCAGGATGTTATCGTCTTGTTTATTAGATATGTAGAATATGGATTTGTTGTATTGGACTTTTGCTTTTATGTGTTGTTTTATATGTTATTTGTGTGTATGTCCTTTGGTCATAAACATCGGGGACCATGTTGGAAATAGGTGTTGTCACTTTTGCATGTCATCCCTTGGATTTGTTGTTGTGTCTTTGGATCCATAAATAAAAATCAATCAATCAATCAGGGCGCCCAAGTGGCGAACCATGTAACGCGCGCTGCGGCGCGAAGCGGCCGACCTGGGTTCGATTCCCGGACCCGGCGTCCTTTGCCGAATGTCTTCCCCCCCCGCTCTGTCTCCCGTTCTTCCTCTCTCTCTACCGGACTGCCCGGTAGTAAAAAACAATAAAAATCTACCAAAAAAAACATAATTAAAAAAGAAAAGAAAAGAAAAATCAATCAATCCCTCAGTAACGAGGTGGTCCCTCTGACCTCTTGCTGCCTGTTGCCCTCCCGGATGTAAACGCTGGCCAGGTTGGTCACGATGAACGTCCACAACTCCTGGTGCGTCGTCATCTGAGGAGGAGAGATACAGAGAGAGAGAGACGGTTTTGAGAGTCTCGCGCCGGCCGGCCGTGTCAAACAGTTTTTGTAATTTTGAAATGTTTTTAGATTTAGAATAGTTTAGTAAAGTTTCGTACGTGGGACTCACTGACTCGCAGGGCTGCGGTGAACTGAGCCTCCGCGTTGTCCATGCAGTTCACCGAGATGCAGTACAGGCCCTGCGTGGGACGGAGAGATGAGAGGAGAATAAACTTCATTTGATTTCGATTGGATTTGATCTTTATTCATCTCGAACATTTTCAACCATAAAAAAACACACAGATTTGTAATAACAAAAAAATAACAAAAACTAAATAAAAACTAAATAAAATACAAATAAAATATACCTTCCTAGACAATAATCAACATGGCTCAAGACAAATGGTTTTGTTCGAGAAGGGACAGAAAGAAGCAAAGCGTATCTGGTCCTGCCCCTTCCTTACAATATCATATTAATATGTAATAAATTATCTATCAATATCTAAAAAAAAAAAACAATATACCTACACACTACAGCAAAAGATAAATAAATAATTACAAAAATACTAGTTCATGTTATTTTCAAGCTCCTCTTAACTTATACTTGTCCAAGAATTCCTGTTTATACCTGCATTTAAACATTTCAATAGTATTACTTGTTTTTATTGCTACATCAAGGATTGTCCCGAGGGGAAAATGTACTTGGAACATCAGTGCTGCATCATTCTGCGATAAGTGTAAACAAAGAAGAAAAAAAAATATATATATATATATATATACAATCATTCATTCATTCAGTTAGTCTAAAAAGGACTTCAGACAAATATGACAATAGATAGAGACGTGCAACCATAATACATAAGTAGTAGGTGAACTCATTTTAAAAAGCTTCATATTGCACCCTGCCCTAATTAAATTACAACAGATTGACACTTGGACAAAGAAAGAAAGAGGTGACACTGTTGGGTTGTGGGCAGGGGGGTAGGTCTTGGGGGTGGTGTGTGTGGGCAGGGGGTAGGTCTTGGGGGTGGTGTGTGTGGGCAGGGGGTAGGTCTTGGGGGTGGTGTGTGTGGGTAGGGGGTAGGTCTTGGGGGTGGTGTGTGTGGGCAGGGGGTAGGTCTTGGGGGGGGTGTGTGTGGGCAGGGGGTAGGTCTTGGGGGTGGTGTGTGGGCAGGGGGGTAGGTCTTGGGGCTGGTGTGTGTGGGCAGGGGGTAGGTCTTGGGGGGGTGGTGTGTGTGGGCAGGGGGTAGGTCTTGGGGGTGGTGTGTGTGGGCAGGGGGGTAGGTCTTGGGGGTGGTGTGTGTGGGCAGGGGGGTAGGTCTTGGGGGTGGTGTGTGTGGGCAGGGGGGGTAGGTCTTGGGGTGGTGTCTGTGGGCAGGGGGTAGGTCTTGGGGTGGTGTGTGTGGGCAGGGGGTAGGTCTTGGGGGTGGTGTCTGTGGGCAGGGGGTAGGTCTTGGGGGTGGTGCGTGTGGGCAGGGGGTAGGTCTTGGGGGGGGGGGGTGGTGTGTGTGGGCAGGGGGGGAGGTCTTGGGGGTGGTGTGTGTGGGCAGGGGGGTAGGTCTTGGGGCTGGTGTGTGTGGGTAGGGGGGTAGGTCTAGTGGGCAGGTCTTACCAGTAAGGTGTGAAGCTGAGCAGCGTGATTGGTGAACAACCTGGGAGACTGTTGGCAAAGCTGACACACCTGGGAGATCTGTGCACGGGGGGAGAGAGCAGGGGAGAGAGAGAGGGGGAGGGGGGGAGAGCAGCAGAATTAAGCAATGCATCAAAAACGACGTCCAGTACACGGGGCCAGTAGGCCTGCATGGAGTCAGTCTCCCTTCATATCCGGTGCAACCCTCACGCACACCTGGGAGACATCTGCACGATTAACCCTTTGTCGCGTGTATAGCTTTCTGGAATGTTTCCTCCGAACGCCCCCCCCCCCCCCGCCCCGCCTTGTGAATTCCAGAACTCCATAGTAGTAGGTTTCGATGTTACGTCATCGTTAGAATGTTCAGATCTAAAAACAAAAAATTAAAAATTAAATAATCCTATTTCGCATGCGAGATGGATGGCACACCTGAAAGGGTTAACCCTTTCACTACCACACTACCAAAGGGTTAACGCTTTCACAGCGACAATACACAGAAGGTTAACCCTTTCGCTACCAAAGGGTTAACCCGTTCACTGCGACAATACAGAAGGTTAACCCTTTCACTGCCACATGACAAAGGGTTAACACTTTCACTACCACACTACAGACGGTTAACCTTTCACAACCACACTACAGAAGGTTAACCCTTTCACAACCACACTACAGAAGGTTAACCTTTCACTACCACACTACAGAAGGTTAACCTTTCACTACCACACTACATAAGGTTAACCTTTCACTACCACACTACAGAAGGTTAACCTTTCACTACCACACTACAGAAGGTTAACCTTTCACTACCACACTACAGAAGGTTAACCTTTCACTACCACACTACAGAAGGTTAACCTTTCACTACCACACTACAGAAGGTTAACCTTTCACTACCACTAGGGATGGGAATTGATAGGATTTTATCGATTTGATTCTTTATCGATTCCCTTATCGATACCTGATCAATTTATAATTTAAATGAATAAATTGGAAATGCAACAGAACTAAGCTGGTTAGAATAACAACATGCAACTTGACATTTCTGATTGTCATTTATTGTTGAGCCCCCATGTCAAGGGCGACAGTGGCTCTGGAGGTAGAGCAGTCGTCTGGCAATCCGGAGGTTCCCGGTTTGATTCCCGCTCCTCCCGGGCAGCGTGTCGATGTGTCCTTGAGCAAGACACTTAACCCCTAACTGCTCCCAATGAGCAGGTTGGCACCTTGCATGGTTGCCTCCGCCGTCGTTGTGTGAATGTGTGAGTGATTGGGTAAAATGTAAGGAACAAATTGTAAAGCGCTTTGGATAAAAGCGCTATATAAAAAAGCAGCCATTTACCATGTCAGAAAAATACAAAAACTGTAAAAAATAAAACATTAACACTTTGGGTGCCGGGAGCCGTCTTTAGACGTCTTTGCTGGCCATGCTAAAGTTGCCGGGGGACGCTGTACGTCGTCTTTATATCAATATTTCAAAAATCTGCGATCGGATTCATAATGTCCCTCCGCTGGCCTGGGATCCACCAGCAGGACCCACTGAGCTCTCTGGCGGTTCAGGAGCGCCATCTGGTGGCCGATCGGCGCAAGCGCTTAACAGGAAGCGCACTAGAGGTTTTGCTAGACGTCCGTATTGCTTCCGGCCACTCGGTACATGTCCCGTGACTCTAGCTCGTCACTCTACATAGCGATCGATTGCCAATAACTCGATAAACAACATGATTTGGACGTATATACCATTATACAAGCTGGAGATGGACCGGGTAATAATATATCCCATAATGATAAAATTTCTACTCGACGATGATCGCCCAACGGCGCGCGGAGACTGGGGTGAGTTTCAGCGTGTAACGTTACCGTCTTCGATAATAACTGATATTATCAACATTTGACCCACATTAGATGATTGGTATAACGCTGCCCACGGAATTATAAACGCCCCCTCGCCCATCCGGTCAACATCAGATGACGTGTAGTAACTTCTAGAAGTACGTCTAGTTGGAATTTTTTATATCGCGCTGATTGCCATCAAACTGTATTTCATCATCAATATAATGCATTTGGGGCTATATATCACGTTCTGGAGAAAGCTGCAGAAAGAGATGAAAACATACTTATACATTAGACCATACTTTACTATGAATATGTGAATGAAAAAGTTTAACGTTGCTACACAATGAACAATACATATAGGACTTTGAATGGGCCCTAATAATGGCAATGTAGCAATAGAATTTAAAAGTTATAGCCCTGCAAAGAAGGGGACTTTCTCCATAGACAAATAGCGCTGGCAATCTATGGTATATCATTAATTTAACCTTAGGCAACCAAAGTGTTAACTATAGCCTACACTTAAATAAAATAATGTATTTGAGATTCTCTTAAAATGTATTTATTCTTAAACTAATTTAATCTATTGAATAACAGGTCGTTATTCCTCTGACTTCTGTCACACACACACACACACCCCCCCCCCCCCCCCCACGCTGAGCAGGCGCCCCGACCGAACTGTAGGAGTCGCTGTTTACAACGGCCCGGACCCACCCCGCCAGCTTCTCCCACCCTCTAATACTGCCAATTGTATTAGTGTGAACGGCCAGCCAAGCTGGTGACAACGCCGGAGCTGTGAGCTGGATTCGAACAGGCGAATCCAGCGTCTCTGGCGTTTGGTGACGAACGCAATCTCCACTACGCCACCTGACTGCCTGTGTTGCGATTGTTTTAATGTATTTCAGCTTTAGATTTTTGTGTATACTGTTTTTTTTTTTTTTTTTTTTGTATTTCTCTGTTTTTATATTGTATTTTTTAGTATTTCTCTGTTTTTATATTGTAAAGCACTTGGTTTTAAATGTGCTATATGAATAAAGTTGACCGTGACCTAGGTGTGGTAGGGGACCAGGGGTGCGTCGCATTTTTGTTGTTGGTTAGAAATCACTGGTTAAGATATTGTTCGTTTATTATGCCGCCATTTTGCCCACCCCGACGCTGCATTTTAAAATAAACTTTCTAAAAATGGCTTCGACGACCCCTCGTCGCTGGTGGTTCCTGGGAGCCACGAGGAGCAGAGACACATGTTCATGTTACACGTGGGTTTCCACCTACACTCTGAACCCCACCGCCTATACCCTAGGCTCCGGTACCCATATCCTATACCCTAGGCATAATAAACCTACGAACATTGAACTCTGTTGCCGATACTCAATTTATACCTGCCTGCTGCTTTCTACAACTGCCCTGTAATCAATAGTAATCATATAATCAACGACCTACCTCAAACTATAGTCTACTAGGGGTGTAACAATGCATCACAATGCCTCGATCCTACGGTCGAATCGCATCGCATCGTGGTCAAATGAATATTGAATCGTTGCCTGTCGAATCGAAGTGGGGGTCAAATATTTACACCCCTATGATTGACCTATAGTCCATTCATGCCGAGTGAATCAGTTCCCCTAGCCACATTTGTGTATTCAACATTTTTGGGGGAATTAACTGATCGAAAATTTATCGAATCGAGGTCAAATGAAGAGATTTCGTGATGCATTGAATCGTTGCCAGAAGAATCGTAATCTAATCGAATCGTTGTGGGGTCGAATCGTTACACCCCTATAGTCTACCCATATAACTGTGTATGATAGCATGTACAATAGTGCTGTATATATATATATATATATATACACACACACATTTATATTTTATTTACTGCTTATATATCCATATCCGTCTGGATAGACCGGCATATAATCCTTCTATATACCTACTTATACACCTGCATATAACCCTACACTACAGACGGTTTAGTGTGGTAGTAGTGAAAGGTTAACCTTCCGTAGTGTGGTAGTGAAAGGGTTAGCGAGTTTAATTCCCCGACAACCTGTATTATTTTTTTAATGTATACGATTTATGCATGCATGTTTTAAATGAAGTTTTGTCTAATAAAATAAAATAAACTCAAACCTCTTGTAAGGCCGTGGCCTTGTGTCCGGTCACCAGTCGGCACATGATGATGTGTTCCAGGAGGATGACCTGGAAGGTGGACAGGATGGGGCTGCTGTCCAGCACTACAACACACCACAGACACATGTCATCAATCAATCAGATGTATTTATAGAGCACATTTAAACATGACACGTGGCTAGAGGAACTTCACAGGGTAACATACAGTTTGGCAAATATTAATAATAAGGTATCGTTAAAAAATGTATTGTTAACCCAAGTACATTTTTCAATACAAGTCTAGTAATGTATGAATTAGTAAATAAAATATAGTATGTTCTGATGAGTAAATAGGGGTGGGATTAAATAAGTGTATGCTTCTTCCCACTCCTGTTCAAATATGTAAATGACAAAAAAAAATTGTTTGACTTAAAATAGCTTACTTCTATTTTACATCTACACTATTTTATTTCACACTTATCTTGTCTAGCACAGTCTCTGGAGCGTAACAGTAAGAAGCATTTTGTATAAAAGTATTCTGTACTTCTGTGTGACAACTATTAAAGAAACTTGAAACCTAGTTTGTTATTTTTTTTATACATATTTATTATTTGAACGGCTTAAGGCTATATTGTACTTGATGTTTGTTTGTTATGTTGCATAATTGAAATACCGTAATTCCTCTAATAGTAACCCCGGCTTGTATTTGTTTCAACTGTAGCGGGTACCAGGCTTGTATTAGGAGGAGGCCTGTATAAGAGGGAGGCCTATATTTCAAATTTTCAAACGGATCATAATGAATAAATCAACATTTTGTGTCAGTTTGAACCCAGTAAAATGTACTGGGTTCATTTATTGAAACCAAGTACTGTATGAAATAGTAAACAGTGCAATTACAGGTGGTCACTGGTCATTTCAACGTTTTCAAAGTGAAATCAAGTAACTAGCTCAGTATGCAGCTCAGTATATTAGTAACCCGGCTTGTATTAGGAGGCCGGCTTATAATTGCTTAGCTCAAGAGCGCACCCGGCCATTAATAGAGACCCGGCTTGTATTTGAGACCCGGTTACTATTAGAGGAATTACGGTAAACTTCAATCAAATCAAATAAAAATCATGTCAACCAAAGTGCTGCACAGAGGGTAGATACACATAGATACATCTCTAGACAACAATCACATCTCAGTTATATGGGAGGACACATACCGAACCGTGACTTCAAAACCGAGGTACGTACCGAACCGTGGTTTTTGTGTACCGTTACACCCCTAATTTATAGAGCACATTTAAACATGACACGTGTCAACCAAAGTGCTGTACAGAGGGTAGATACATCTCTAGACAACAATCACATCTCAGTTTTACGGGAGGACACACAAGCAAACAGTGATTCCCACAGAAATATACTTTGGGGGAACGACTCGTGAAAAATCTTGATTTATTTTTTCAAATCCTGCATTCTAGTGAATTTCCATAGTAACACTGCACTTCAGACAATCTACAACTGGTGATGGTGTCTAGGTCTTTAAGTGTTAAACAGCTGAGAGCAGTCACTGCTGTTTTTTGTAGTCTTCTTTCATACACACATCTTACCATGTTAATCTCGTGTATTACCGGTAACTAACATCTTTGGCGCCCCCCCCAAAGTATAATTTATGGTTTTTAACGTTTTTTTTTTTACTCACTGAGCACTCATTGCCACCAATGCAAATGCAAATGAGAGCTCACTGAGTGAAAAAAAGAGAAGAAAACACACAAACTATACTTTGGGGGGAGCCATTCTACTTTGGAGGCCCCCCAAAGTATTAACATGCAGCGGGAACCACTGAAACAGGGCATGAGTCAGGCGGCGGTTACACCTTTCGTATCATTTTCGTATCGTCGTCATATGCGTTTCGCCGCGACGTTGTGCGCCTCGAGTCACACTTTCGGTTTTTTTTCTCGTTTTTGTCACCCGAGCACACTGATGTAGTACACTGCCAAAGCAGTAGGTGGCAGTAGGTGGCAAACATGAAAGCAATTTCAACCAATCAGAACTTGAATGTGCCTGCAAAGCAAATGTCAACAAGGCGGCCACCATCTTTTGCCTAGTTACCCAATGCAGCAATTCTTTTTTTAGCAAAGCCAGTGTACATCGGGAAATGCTAATGAGTAGAAGTGGGTTTTGACTTTTGAGTCTAGACTTGAAGGCATCCATCGAGGGGGCCAGCCTAATGGAGGTGGGGATGTTGTTCCACAGTTCAGGGGCTGCGACAGCAAAGGCCCCCCCCCCCTGAGCTTAAAGGAAAACTCCAACATTTTGGGAAATTAGCTTATTTGCCATCTACCCTGGAGTTAGACAAGAAGATACATACCTTTTTCTTCTCTGTGCGTGCAGTAGGAGTAGGAAGACGTTGGGAACTAGGCTAATGGAGGAACATACTTCCAGTGACTGACGCTAAGCTAGGCTAACGGTGCGCGTCTTCCTACTCCTACTGCATGCAGAGAAGAAAAAAGGTATGCATCTTCTTGTCTAACTCCAGGGTAGATGGCAAATAAGCTAATTTCCCAAAATGTTGGAGTTTTCCTTTAAGGTTAGAGCTCCGGACTGTCAGGAGCCTCTCATCGGCTGACCCGAGGGACCTGGTGTTGGAATAGGGGGATAGGAGGTCTGAGATGTATAGGAGGGGGGCTGACCATTAAGGGCTTCAAAGTGAAACCAGCCGCTGCTGAAGACTTAGGGCCCTTTCTCACTCACTCATTCTGTCCGTACCGGTCGCGTACCGCCCTCATTCCGGGTCAGAGTGCGAACCCCCCCCCCCCCCCCCCCCCCCCCCCCTCTAGTTTGTGTACACACTGCAGTCTTGGTTCGCTCCGGGTTCTGTTTACGGTTTGCCTTTTGAGCGTTTACGCTTGCCGTAGGCGATGATGTCACGTTCGAAAATGTAAACAGGAATGTCTTAACACGACTGCGGACTCTGGATGCCGATATAAAATGAACAAATTGCCAATAAATATGAAGTTATATTTGAACCTCTGTTGTCAAGCCTTGTCAATATAACCCACCCCATTTTATCACGAATGGATGGTGTTGTAGAGTCCGCTTTTGAGCGTTTTAACGATAGCGCTAAGCTAACGGCTAAACGCTAGTTAGCTTAGCCTTTACTAGTAACATTGCTGCATCGATTATATGCATTATATTGAATGTCATTGATCTACTGGTCGACCACGGCCGACTGGTTGGGCACCACTGGTCTAATAGAAATAAATGCATTCGAACAAGAAAGTATAGTATACAGCAATGGCTAACGGCTAACGCTAGTTAGCTAGCCTGTTCAGAAGCTAACATTATCCCGTCGCTTGTGGCAATCATATTGCATGTCATTGATCTACTGGTCGACCACGGCCGACTGGTTGGGCACCACTGGTCTAATAGAAATCAATGCATTCGAACAATGTATAGACATAGCAATGGCAAACAAAATTGCCAGGCCTAACCGCCCCCACTAGTGCGCACCTGAGACCACCTATTTCACCGGCCCCGGTTCAGCGGCCCCGGGGACGAATCAGCGGGGGGCGGGGACGGGGGACAGCGTTCTCACTCAGACAGACACACCCTTTTCTGATGCAAGCCGGGTCTGATTCGACACAGAGCAGTGAGTGAGAAAGGGCCCTTAATACAAAAGGAGGAAGAACGGTTTTCAGACAAACTCACTCTTCAACTTCTCCAGTTGCATGAGGGCTTTGTCCGTGTATTTCTGAGCCTTCTCCAAGTAGCCCGCCTGCATGGAATGCATCACGGTCACCTTGGGGATGAAAAATAAATACACATATTATTTAATATTAGAATGGAATAGAATGGAAATACTTTAATCATTCCGAGGGAAATTGTACACTACAAATCGCTCACACACAGAACAAAGTCACGAATTCAACATTTCGTATGTTATGTCTATACATGCTAGTATAAAATATACAGTTAAAAAATATACAGTAAAAATATACTGAAGTTTACAGTAAGTGTAATATTGAACAGTGTCGTTTTAAAAGTAAAAGTTGCTACAGGATTTACAGTTGCAAATCCCACAGTTTTATTGTATCCATTGCGCCGCCCCTGTGCTTCAAATAGATCCGCTATCAACTCTATCTTTAATTTTTCAAAATGTACAGTTGCTATTGCATGCACTCATCTGTGTTTCACTACACACATGAGTGCATGCTTACCAACTGTCCGTCTGCAACACTACTATCACCGACATCTAAGAAGGGAGATCCCCCCTTGAACGGCCCTTCTAAGGTTTCTCTCCTCCACATTGCCTGTGGAGCTTTTTTCCCTATTGTTAGGTTTTAGTGAGTTTTTCCTTACCTTCGCGTGGGGTATGTCTGGGAGTGCTTGCATTCTTTCATTTATTTGCATTCATCTAAAAAATGTTTGGACCCTATGGTGTTCTTGTTCTGTTCCTGACTTATTGTTATGTTGTCTTCTTGACTTGTTTAAAGAAGACCTGTACGGCCCATGGGGACATTAACGTGTGTTGTCGGGCCCTATAAATAAATTTGATTTGATTTGATTTGATTTGATTTACCACAAAGGAAGAATTCAAGAATTCCAAAATGTGTGTGTGCGCGTGTGTGTGTGTCTGTGTCTGTGTGTGTGTGTGTGTGTGTGTGTGTGTGTCAAACGCTCACCAGGTACACCAGCACACACATGTGTTCCTTGGGCAGCCAATGGAAGAGGTCGGCCGGGTTGCTGGGCAGGATCTCGTCATCGTGCAGCGTGGAGATGGTCTGGATGCACTGCTGCAGCTGCTTCAGACACGGCTTCACGCTCTTCACCTGGTCAACACAACGCAACACAGTACAACAAACGCGTGCATTAGTAGTAAACGTACTAGCAGGCATAACGTAGGGTCGGACTTTGGGTCGCTTTGAGCTAGGGCTGTACCGAATGCTGCGAAGCTTCGATCATAATGTTGACATTTGAATTCAAAATCAACATTAAATTTTTTTTTATAAAAAAAAAAAAAAAGGTATTATTATTATTTTTTTGCTTTTTTTTGTGTCTATTCAATCTGTTTTTTAAACCAATGGGGGTTTTCTTCACAGTTGCACTTAAAGATTAGGCTACCCTAATATTATAATATTATACTATAAGACGTCACCATCACTTTCATACCAACCGTGCCCTTATTGGATTATTTATGTTGACGAAACTGATGAGTTATTCATTAAAGAAAGTTGATTTAATAAAAGAAAAAGACTAATTTAATCAGATTAATCACTTTATTCAAATTGAGGATTCAGTTAAAAAAAATATATATAAATTTTTTTAAAGTTTAGTATGTTTTTTTTTTAATACTGGAATACTTCAATCGAAGCTTCGAATGTTAAAAAATGACATTCGGTACAGCCCTACTTTGAGCAGTGAACCTGAATGATCGGTGAGCCAGTGAGTTCTAGTGAGCCCAATACCATTTACTAAATTATGGAGGCTTTTTATAATCGTCACGGTAAGAGAGGATTTGTCATGATCAACTGAAGGCGTATGCTATGGAACAATAATGTGCTTGGCTACTACTTGGGTTTTCAGAAAAAGGCCAGCTATGTGACGCTAAATCTCTAGCTAGTATCGTGTATTGCATCACAGTAGCCTCCCGGTGTTTAATAATAAACACTTCTAGCCAGGACATATAAGACCTACATGTATCATGTTTATTTTTTGTTGGCTGGGCTTGTGCATGTGGATTAAGGGAGATGTCAATCCGTTGTCGACGGTGGTAGTAGTAGTACAGGCGCAGTACAGTTAGCTGTAAAAAGCCTGATCAAGCTCAATAGCTTCTGTAACACGAACGCAACTACTCTGTACACACCATTGTTGTTGTGATGTGATGTGTAGGGATGGGTACCTTTCACATTTGAACCGATACCGGTACCGGTACCTGTGAATCGATACCGGTACCCAACGGTACCTTTTTTCTGTACTTTATTCTCAAGAAATTTAATTTACCTACCTCAGTCGTAAAAAAAAAAAATCCAAACTTCAAATAACTACAATTTCGACAGTTTTCGGCTCGTCATTGCTCCGACTGCTTTGTTGTTGAATCAAGTCAAATCCTAGGTAAGCATATATTGTGCGTGTGAACGTTGACATGAAAAGAAAAAAGTAACAAAAAAAAAAGTAAGTAAAAAGTAAATTTTATTTTTTTTTTTTTTTTTTCGGTTTCTCACTTGATTCGATACTCGGTAGTACCGACGTGTTTCGGTTCGGTGCCTCAAAAGTACCGAATTCGGTACCCATCCCTAGTGATGTGGGAGTTTGCACACACGGGGGTAAGGGAGAGGTGGGCTATCGCGTCAAACAGTTCAGGAAGAGACTCGTATCGCTTGTAAAGACGGCGACGCGAGGGGAGCGGCGTCTTCAGAGTTGCGCACTCTGGGAGCCGGTTTTCAGAAAACAGCCTCTTCTTCAGGCTGCCAGAACGCAGTTCCGCGTGTGGATGAAGGTGCACTGCTGCATACGATCAAATACTTTGACCGATACGACCGAAATCGGTTTCGTTTCTGGACATGGCCTCGTGTACCTGTACGCAACTCACTGAAAACATTGCATCTCATCAAGGTTGAGGTCAGAGTTTGATTGATTGATACCTTTATTTATACACAGGTGAGCTCCGAGGTGAGGCCACCTCATTCACAGAACTGCCGAGTGTACAACGAGATAAAACAACAAAACAATGTGCAGTACTGCAATCAGTTAAAAACAGTTACTAGTCCGTCGAACTTTAAAAATGTGATCCAGTTACTAGATCGTGTTTGATGGGCTGGATCATTCCTGTGAGTTAAAGCAACAATGTGTTGTTTTTTCTTCTTCTATTAATCAATCAAGTTCTGCATGTACCGAGCTGTGCTCAGTGTTCCGTCTCACCAGACCATTTGAGGATAGAGTAGCAAAGGCGGGTGCCGCGTTAAAGCGCCAGAATTTCCCTTTTTATATAATTTTTTTTGTTCTTACTTTTTCTGTATTTTTTTGCTCCCATCCAAATTTAGTCGTCATGCCAATTCCCTTCCTGGTCGCTGCGCGCATTGCCCCACTGTCGGCATTGGGAGGGTGTAGAACCACCAAATGCCTCCTCCTATACATGTGGAGTCAGCCAGCCGCTTCTTTTCACCTGACAGCGAGGACTCTCACTATGTAACGCGTGGGAGGATCACACTATCTCCCCCCCCGCTTCCCTCCCTGCTGAGCAGGCGCCCCAACCGACCAGTAGGAACCGCAGTTTACAACGACCAGGTCACATAATACCCCGCCGGCTTCCCACCCGCTAACACTGCCAATTGTGTTCGTAGGGACGACTGACCAAGCCGGAGGTACCGCTGACAGCTGGATTCGATACCAGTGTCTCTGCGGTGGTAGGCGAGTGCATTCTCCACTGCGCTACCCAGCCTCACCTATTCTTTCCTTTAAAGACATATTGTCGCGTTAAGGTAGGGGTGGGTTTATACATGGATGAGATAACACGTTTTTTTAGGGAGTCCCATTCCTGTACACTGTATATGAGGTCTTGTTGTCCTTCTACCTACTTGTACCATATGTGAACTATGTTGTCACCTTTATCTATTTTTCATTTAGTCAAGTTTTAGTCAACTATAGGTCTGAGCATTTTCGTTTTAGTCCTTTTTTGTTTAGTCTCGCCACTATTTAATGTGTTCTATTGTGGTGGATCAAAATAATTCACATTCATGTGTTGGGGATAAGGGTTCCGCACGGACAATATTGTTTGTTACTTTCCTGTCTGCAAACTAGTTACTGTTAGCTAGCAAGTAAACAGTCTCGACGGTGAAGTTGATGTTGAATAAATGACGTTTAGAGTCGTCCTTCAACAGCCCGCCTCCCGACTCCTATTCTTTGGCGCTACACCATGTTATTATCGATGCCGACGTTATTAGGTGGAGTTGCGCTTCGGGGGAGAGTGGGGAGAGCGTGCCCGCGACAGGTCCGTTGTTGTGGAGTGGAAAGAGGAATTACGGCAATATTTTATTTCGTAAACTACATTTTGTGTCGTCGTCGTTTTTTTTTTTTTTTTTTTTTTACTTTGACCAGTCAGCTGGTTTCTTTTAGCGTTTATCGCTTTTTCTGGTCAAGTATGACCGACAGAGACAGGTTGAATGGGGTATAGATCGGGGGAAAGACACTGAGAAAATACGGCGAGTCCGGGAGTCGAACTTGTGTACCCCAGATCCGTGACGCGCACGGTTGTCCCCGACGCCGAAATAGCGTTCGAGGTACGTGGTGAGCTACTGGAGCTCCCCTGTGTCGTCGTTTTTAAGTCAACGACATTGCATGAATCATTTAGTCACGTTAGTGTCACGTGATCTACATTAATGTGACGTCTCGTCTTCGTCGGGGGAAAAAGCTTTGTCGACGACCATATTTAGTAATCATTCTCGTTGACTAAATGAACACAGTTGTCAATGTATCTCTCAATGTATCTTTGTGCCAATAACTACCGCTAAAGAAAAGTCCTGCGCATTTCATGCATTTGTTGAATAAGGTCATTCTACTAGGCATGTTAGCATCTTCGAAAATAAACGAGGTGGTCAGAGGAACGGATCAACTATATTGACCTCGATCTCAAACCCTGCCCTCTTCTCTTGACCCTCTAATCTTCATCCTCCATCCAAACTTTGTTTGTCCGAGTGAAGAGACAGTTGTGACAGTTTGTCCTTCGGATGAGACGCTAAAACCGAGGTCCTGACTGAATCTCAGTCGTTTAAAGAACCCAGGACGCCTATCGCAAAGAGTAGGAGGCTCCCCGACGTTCCTAGCCAAATTCCCAATCAGGTCTCTGACGTCAAGGCCACCTACCAATCATCCCTCCCCCCTTAATTGGCTGATATCAATCCCTGTCTCCTGAGCCGTTCAGCCATTGTGTAGTAGTGTGATGTGTGCCTGGTGCCAGTGTAATGGTAGCCATTGAGCCTGCATAGCCCAAGGTTGGGGGCTACCAGTGGTGGTGAAGGAGGCAATTTCCACCCTACATTGTGGGGAGCGCTTTGAGGGTCTAGAAAAGCGCTATATAAATGTAATGAATTATTATTATTGTGGTCAGAGGGTTGAGAAAAGAGGGCAGGGTACGGGCGGCTGGGTGGCGCAGCGGACTAAGCGCTCGTCACCAACGCGAGAGACACTGGTATCGAATCCGGCTGTCAGCGCTGCCTCCGGCTTGGGCCGGCCGTCATACTGGCTCAATTGGCAGAGTCAGCGGGAGGGAAGCCGGTGGGTTGTATCCTGGTCGTTGTAAACAGCGACTCCTACAAGTCGGTCAGGGAGCGCCTGCACAGCGAGGAAGGGAGATGGGTGAGGGTAGTGTGAGCCTCCCACACGTCACACCTCGCCAACGAGAGTCCGCGCTGGCAGGTGAAAAGAAGTGGCTGGCTAGACTCTGCCATGTATCGGGAGGGGACATGCGATAGTATCCATCAACCCTCCCTAGACCGACCAAGCAACGACCGGGAATTGGCACGACGACTAAATTGGGATGAGAGAAAAACAGGAGGAGAAAAAGTGGATAAAAAAAAAAAGAAGAAAAGAGGGCAGAGTTTTGAGATGGGAGGCCAGCAGCAGCCATCTCCTCCTCCTCCCTCACAGAGCCAGCGTGGCGTGGCCGTACCTGTCCCGCGTCCAGGTAGTGTGTGACTTGCAGCACCAGGAAGAACACCCTGAGGGACTCCTTCTGGATGGGGTTCCCCTGCCAGTTCTCCACGATGGTGCCACACAGCGTCAGCAGAGGGTGCACCTCGCCGAGCTTCCTCTCCATCAGGAGCAGCTGCAGACACACACACACACACACACACACACGGTGAGCAAGTTCAAGTTTGTTTTTTATTGGTCAGACCAAAATACAGGATACTTTATAATGAAATGCTCGTTTCTTATGAGCCCCTGAGAGTGTGCTACTGTACATACAGTAAAGAGAAAGTAAGTAAAAGATTAAGAAGTAAAAAAAAAAAGTAGGTAAAGTCAATATACATATATACAATACAGTCAAATAGGTACCAGTGAGGTAGGATGCAGAGGTACAAAACTTGGGGTTTAGGGTGCAAATGAGGTATTGAATGTGGTGCAAGTCTCTTTAATAAAGTGTGTTAAAGTGTCCAAAGTGGATAAAGTGAGTGGTAAGGTGAGTGTTTGTTTAAAGTGAGTGTGTGCGTGTGGATGTGTGTGCAGTGTGTGTATATATGATGGGTTGTTGTTACATAGTGCCATTGTCATTGAGCACAGTTACAATGTAATAAAGCAACAGAGTAATAGGAGATAGGGGAAAATGGAAACGTAAAACTTACCATTCCTTTACTCAATAGGAACAGAGCTCTGTAAAAGGGAGGGGAGAAGGGAGCAAACTTTAGTTCTGATGGCACATCATAATAATGCTAACGTAAGGAAACGCTGGATGTTGTGGCTTTACGGGGGGCGTTCCCCAAAACAATGGTATAGGGGCGCAGAGCCACTGTGATAACACACCCACGCCACAATGTGTTTAGCTTGGGGCCCTTATACACTGTACTTAAATAAATAACTTATTTTGAACTTTTGTTTGCCATTTTATTTAAAATTATGTTTTTAAGTTGCAGGAAATGACAGCGAATGGCTTCCTTTATTGCCGTCTGACACTGCGATTGTTATCTTGTATTGTAACATTGTTTATTGTATAGTATCTTATGTTTCTGTATAGTATTTTATGGTTCTTGTATAGTATTTTATGGTTCTTGTAGTATTTTATGTTTCTCTTTTATTACCTGTGTGATTTTATATTTACAAGGTACAGGGATGAAGAAGGGACTTGATATTCACAGGTGTTTACATTTTATTTTGTTTCTATTTTATTTTATTTTATACATATATAGTTTTTGTTTTTTGTTTTGCATATATATATATATATTTTTTTTTTTTTCTTTTCTTTTCTTTTTTATGTTTAAAATAGTACACTCATTTGAGTAGTGGAAAAGGGGTAGGATTAAATAAGTGTATACTTCTTCCTACTCCTTTTCGAACATGCAGATTGAGTTGTTTTTCTTTTTTGTTATTGTTTGTTGTATTCATTGCATGTTCGAAATAAAGACTTCAAATCAAATCAAAAAAAATATTCCACTACTGCACCTTAAATTTGAGTCCGAAACAATATCTATATATTTCTTTTGTGGTGTTTTGCTGTAGTCTATATTCAAGAGACCTATATTTTGACTACTTATTAGGGGTGGGACGATACATCGATCCAGATCGATATATTATCAATAATCAAATAGGACCGATGCAACGTAAAAAGATCGATTCATATTGCGATACTCTTATTTTGAAAATCCCGCGAGTCATATCCGCCGGCGCCCAGTAGTGTGAAACTCCGTGTAGACATTACAGCAGAGCAGCGTCTATTTTGCGACCCGATATAATAAGTCTGTGCAGTTTTTTCCCCGCAACGGGTCAAATGCATCTAACATGATTTGCATCGTGGCCATTCCTTTATGCCCACGTTGCGTGGGCAGATCTAAATTAACGTTATGTTGGCTGCTTAAGCTAACTAAGGAAGCAGCTAACCGTGAGAGAGAACAGGAGGGGACTTGGGCAGGAGGAGGGGTGGGGGCATTCTACCTTTCTGTGGGGGACTGGGGGAGGGGCATTGTGTGTGTGTGTGTTACTGAGGATGGACAGATAATGTTGATATTTAAACATGAATACATACATAATAAATGTATTCATGATCATCATGCAACATAAAACAATTGTAGGAACAATTTGGGAGAGAAAGGGGTTTTAGCTTGCGTGTTGTGAGTTCCAAAACATTTTACTTAAAGTTTAAAGCGCAATATATAAAAATGTGGCACTTTACAGTGAACAGGAGGTCTATTTGTATTAAAAACAATAGATTGTTTTTCATTTAAATGTCTGGAAGAGCTCAAAAATAAAAATGTCAATTGATATTTCCGTAGCCTTTTTTTAGTTGATCTAAATGTGACTGATTGTGTTAAATGGGCACATAATATCGCCTCGTATCGATCGCAGGCACCTGAATCGAATCGAATCGCATCGTGGCAGACTTTGTGATATCGGCAAATATCGTATCGTTGTCCAAAGAATCGATATCGTATCGTGATGAAACTGGTGATTTCCACCCCTACTACTTATATGTAGTTATGTGCAATATGTATATTGTTTATATTCAACAGACCTATATTTTGACTACTTATATGTAGATATGTGCAATACGTCTGGCATATATGTGTACAGTTTGACCTACTGCTCTTTTCATATTGCAACGAAAAACTTCAATAAACAAAGTAAAAAAATAAATAAATAAAAAAAATTTAGTCCCAAATCTCGTTGTGTGCAAATAGAATGATAATAAAGTACAATCTAATCTAAATTGTAATTCCTTTAGCCTCCCAGACGGGGGGGCCATAATCCCCCCTCGCAACCCAGCAGCACCATGTTGTTTGAAAGTCCTGCGTTGCATCGGTCAACAGGGCTACTGATCCATTACCTGGTGTATTCGGAGCCCACGACCCTCGCGTACTCCGCGCCCACGCCCAGGAGGTCACATGCGGACACCAGATCCTTCTCCAGCGTGTGCAGTTGCTGAGAGAGAGAGAGAACACGCTATTCACTAAAACACGTAAACATAGCGTCATAATAATCGGCATCGACAGGCGTCAGTAGATGTCGGACACGGCGCTCCAGAGTACCGATTCACTCTAGATCAAAATCGGTACCAAATTGCGATACCTTTACATGTTTAGTATAAGAGTTTAATATGCTAGACCAGAGGGAGCCTTTTCCACTAATATATATAGATTACTGTCCCGTCTCTTGGGTCTTTAGAAAGACCAGACGAGGTCAGAGGAGTTTGATCATATTTACTGTCCAAATAATGTCCATATTTAAAAACATAAATAGGGGGTGCTCCAGTAGCACACCATGTTACCGCGCTGCGTCGCGGGACTCCGTGCTGCGTCACGGATCTGGTTGACTCCGAGTTCGATTCCCGGACTCGCCGTCATTTGCCGAATGTCTCCCCCTGCTCTCTCTCCCGTTTCACCCTACAACTGTCGGTCATGCTTGACCAGAAAAGCGATAAACGCTAAAAAAAAAAAAAAAAAATAAAGTTTAAAAAAAAACATAAATAGCTAAATGTTCTGAATAAATAACAATGTTGAAATTGAGAAGTTTGGACTTGTTTTTTTTACACCGATTTTTTTTTTATATCGTTATTACAGGGAGAGAGAGTTAAGTACCGAGAAAAGGTACCGATACTGAATTCCAGGAACTGGTACCGGTATCGGTTCAAAATGTGATTGATTGAAAACGTTATTAACAGATTGGAGTATGGGTACAATACAGTACGGCTCAATACTAACAAAAGCTAAGAGGATGAAGAACTTTCGTCTCGTTTACATCAGGGTCCTCCATTTTCAATTGATCATGACATTTATGACATACAAATACAGTACTGTGTAAGAAAAAGAGATCATAAAAAAAACATATACATCCGAAGGGGGAAAACTGTACATAGGGAGGGGGGTGGGTGGGTGGGGATTTTGACATTTACAGGGGCCAGTTTCTAATTGCAGCCACCCGTAGGTGTTCTTTGAGAGCGAGTTTGAAGGTGGGTAGGGATTCACATTCCTTTACGGTTGTGGGTAGGGGCGTTCCACATTATTGTGGCATAATTTGCGAAACGTGTTTATGTGAATTATGGTACCCAACCCTACTTACCGCCAGCTGGAAGAGCAGTCTGCAGTGCCAGTAGGGGGTCTGCTGGGAGATCTGGATGGCCTTCCTCAGCAGCGGCTTCGCAGAGTCCACCAAGTTCTTCATCAGACAAAGTCAGAGGTAAAAGTTGAGGTGTGTCCGATTAAATCAACCACGCAATGATAACTATAAAAGTATACTTGAACCCTTTTCACTACCACATTACAGAAGGTTAACCCTTTCACTACCACACTAGAGTTAGTGAAAGGGTTAACGTATACTTTAAGGCCATATAATGATTTTGAATATGATATCACAGCTAAAATTACAATGAAAGAAAGGTTTGGCATTGCATTTAAAAGTATGATCTCTGACCACTGTGTGTCGACATGTAACCGTCTTAGCTGATTTTATTTATTATTGTTTAATCTTATTAGTTGTGCCTATATGTATGAAATTGCTGAAAAGACTATGTCTTGATTTGTAAGCTCGTCGGCGCTGTAAATGAGGGTAAACCTCAGTGTCTTACGAGTTGAAATAAAGGTTTGAAATGAAAATGAAATTAACCATTGGTTAATTATTACCATTCAGGACAACGTCTAGATTAGATTGAGTCAAGAAATCACCCACCTGTTCACAATAGAGCTCCGACAGAAGACTGGCCGCCTCAAATTTGACATCCTCAAATTGAGAGATCTGATAGCGTTCATCAAGGAATTTGATTAATCTTGTTAGTAGTAAAGTTAACACACGAGGATAAATGCTAAACATTTGGGCTATGTTGTCCTACAATTGCATTATGTTGTTGTGAGCTATATTTCTCTCTCACACACATACACTCACAAATGTTCGTTTGCCTCTGATCTTTCACACAAAAAAAGGATACTTGTTGAGAGATGAACCACTGGGAAGAAAGAGGAAACAAAAAAAGGTTTACTTCATAGTCACTGTGAACATAATAATATCTTTGCTTTTGATAATAGCTGGCTGAAACCAATTTTATTATAGCAGTATAATTCTCTCGATGGTCGTCTCATTTGGCCATTGATTGAAAATTGTATTAACAGATTGCAGAATGGCTACAATAATACAGTACGGCTCAATAAACACAATTGTTAAGGGGATGCAGACCAGAGAAAGACTTTCGTCTCGTTTACATCAGGGTCCCCCATTTTCAATTCATCATAAATGTCTGTCTTGACTTCACATTTTTACTAATGTTTACATCAGCCTGGTTATAATAATTGTCAGGTTAAATTTGGTTCACACAGGAGGCACCACTAGCTCTACTCACTGCCTTCTCCAGGTGGCTGCGGACCAGCTCGGTGTGGTCTTTTTTTTTTGTATACTAGTGAAGCTCGGAACTAGGCAAAATCTGCATATGGCTCGCTGATAACAAACTATCATTACACATGGGCAAAACAGAGTCCATTCTCTTCGGCTCAAATAACAAACTCAGCAAGACCGACGGCTTCTCAGTTACAGTGGGTGACAATATTGTCACAAGGAAAGATGAAATTACCTACCTGGGTTCCATCCTAGAGGCTAATCTTTCCTGTGACAAAATGGCATCCAATGTAATAAAAAAAGTCTACCAACGAACTAGATTCTTGTACCGGATCTCCTCTCTGGTAAACAAGAATACCCTGAAGACTCTGGCAGGAGCACTCATTCAAGGGTACTACGACTATGCTTGCACCGCATGGTACCAAAGCACCTCAAAGGCACTAAAAACAAAATTACAAACATCTCAAAACAAACTAGTCAGACTACTGCTTGACCTTACTCCTAGAACCCACCTCACCCCTGCCCACTTTGACAACCTAGGATGGCTTAGAGTAGACGACAGAGTACAGCAACTTGCAATGGGCCTGGTCTACAAGATACACTACACGACCAAGGTGGTACCCATGTACATGTCAAAATACTTCCCAAAGGTCAGTGAATACCACGATCACAACACCAGAGGGAGCTCCACAAATCATGTTAAACCCAGATTCGGCTCAAACAAGGGACTAAACACGTTTTGCAATTATGCCACATCAATGTGGAACGCCCTACCCAAAGCTGTAAAGGAATGTGAATCACTACCCACTTTCAAAAACACTCTCAAAAAACACCTAAGGGAGACTGCAACTCGAAACTGGCCCCTACAAATGTCCTAACCCAACCCCCTCCAATGTACAGTAAATGACCAAGTATGGCTTTGACAGTATTCCAATGTACAGTGTCCCCCCCCCCCCAACCCCACCCCACCTACCCAACCTCCTCCAATGTACAGTTTCTACGTCAAATGTATATAGTACACTCTTTTATGTATCACAAACAGTACTGCATTTGCAAATCTGGTATGTCATAAATGTATAGATGTAGCAGTACTGTCTATCTGTATGTCATATTATGTTATGATGAATTGAAAATGGGGGACCCTGATGTAAACAAGACGAAAGTCTTTCTCTGGTCTGCATCCCCTTAACAATTGTGTGTATTGAGCTGTACTGTACTACCCATTCTGCAATCTGTTAATAAACTTTTCAATCAATCAATCAATCAATCAATGCACTGCCTCACCAGTAGTCATGCAATAACCTCCACTGGTACAGTATATTATTTAGTATGTACTGTAGTATATTAATACTCACGGCCTTCTCCAGGTGGCTGCGGGCCAGCTCGGTGTTCTTGGTGTGGTGGTACAGCACCGAGCCCAGCTGCAGGTGGGTCCGGGCCTCCACTCTCTGCGGAGGCTTGAACTGGAACACAGCCTTCAGACAATGGACGCACAGGCGGATCTTCGGCGGACTCGAGGTGCGAAAGTGTTCCGCGAAGCCCAGCAGGGCCAGGTACCAGGACTCCGGGGCCTCTACTCCACTGGTAGCCATCTTATTATAGCATTACAACCACAACCACAACAACAACAACCCCGATCTCGTCTTCTTCTTCAGCTGGTTGTGTTTTGTTTTGCCTCTTCTTCTTCTTCTTCCTCTCTCTTCGCTTTCTCTCTTTTTCTCTCTCGCGAGACTGCTTAGGATACATTACACACGTCACTTCCGGTTTTTTCTTCAAAATAAAAGCACGCGGCCTTTAGTAAAGATATAATAATGTCAATGCCATCGAACAGCGACACCTATAGGCAAAAGAGCATTGAGTAGGGACTGATTGACTTTGCAGATTGATTGATTGATTGATTGATTGATTGAAAATGTTCAAATGTATATACTCTCTTTTTTAGACTCTTTTTTTGTATCACAAACAATACTGTATTTCTAAATCTGGTATGTAATAAATGTATAGATGTAGCAGTCTGTATGCCGTGTATGTCATATTATGTTAAGATTAATTGAAAATGGGGGACCCTGATGTAAACAAGACGAAAGACTTTCTCTGGTCTGCATCCCCTTAACAATGAGCCATACTGTATTGTACCCATTCTGCAATCTGTTAATAAAGTTTTCAATCAATCAATCAATCAATCAATCAATCAATCAATCAATCAATCAATCAATCAATCAATCAATCAACAGATTGCAGAATGCAATTCATCTTAACATATATGACATACATGACATACAGATAGACAGTACTGCTACGTCATCTAGACATTTATGACATACCAGATCTACAAATATACAGTACTGTTTGTGATACAAAAAGAGTCTAAAAAAGAGAGTATATATACATTTGATGAAGAAACTGTACATTGGAGGAGGTTGGGTAGGTGGGGGTAGGGGGGGGGTAAATTGGGTAGGTCGGGTGGGGTGGGGTGGGGGGGACTGTACATTGTACAACAACTGCTAAGAGGATGAAGACCAGAAAAAGACTTTCGGCTTGTTTACATAAGGGTCCTCCTTTTAAGATAAGATATTCCTTTATTGATCCCCTTGGGGAAATTCAGGCATCATAGCAGCATGGGGGGGAGGGGGGGGGGGGGTACAGGTAGTAAAACAACACAGTATACAGGTAGTAAAAAAACAACACAGGCAGTGTAAACAATTTGATCAATATGGTCAATATAATTTACTATCTGACTAGCTGAGGAATATTCACATTATTCACAGTGTCACATAAGGTGCAGTATGCATGAGGTAGTGTTATAATTTACTATCTACTGAGTATACATTATTCACAGTATCACGGTATCCACTGAAATATACATCACAGTATCACAGTATCACAGTATCCACATAGGGTGCAGTAAATTCATCAAAGCCGGGAGGGGTTGTTATTGCACATATCTCTTGGTAGAGCTTGAGGTGTGGCTATCCCTCCCATATTACAGCTATATAATGTTAGCAAAAGGAAAATAATCCACCCTAACACTGAATTTGCATGCTGGTATTCCAAAGGTCTTGGACAGTTAAGTCAATATCTATAAACAAAGATAACTGTCTCCCTATATAAGCTTTAAATAAGAGTATCAATACTCAAATGTGTGATGTCATCAATTTACACTCTTTTTTTTTACAGTTGGTTCAATGACAATGAATAATAAGTGGCCGACGTTGTGTGGGTTCATTGAAATTGTATTTCCTGATTTTTATCTGAGTAACAATGTTCTTGAGGTATGTAATGAGATTAAATACCTTGCGCCATTGTATTGCATATGATTTGTCTGATGATAAAGACATTCAGAGACAGCGTGTCCCTAGATGTCAGTTCAGTTTTTAATTTTTTTTTTTTTTTTTTTTTAAATGACAGTACACATTGATAAACATCTCTGTAAATGTGTCAGTTTTAGCCAGCTAGCTAATTCGCAACTGTAGTCCTTTTGGCAAGATGTTATGAGACCGACAATACACCTAGAACAGAAACATTAAAAGTACAACACAGTATTTACAAGCATAATCCAACATAATAATAAAAGCAATAATAAAATACACAATGAACTGATTAAAAGTGATCACATGTTTGATTGGTTAATAACCAGGTCTTGAGTTTTTTTTCGTAAAGGTGTGGTAGGTAGCACAGTGTCTTATTTCAGTTGGTAGGGTGTTCCAGAACTGAGTGGCTCTGACTGCAAAACAGGACTGACTGAAGGAGCTGGACCTAAACGGCACAGTGCAGTCCCCTCTCTGGGTAGATCTTGTGGACCTATTATAAGATGTTTTTTGTTTGATAAAAGTACTGAGGAGTGGGGGGGGGGGGGGGGGGGCCTGGCCATTTAAGATCTTGAAGTGTATTTTGTCAGGTTTTCCCAGCTGAGGTTTCTGTATACTTGCTGAGGATGTGACTGTGGTGCGGTAAGTATATGGTTTTAGGTCCAGCACCTTGAGGGCCTGTTTATACAGAGAGAGAGAATGTTGGTGTGTTTGTTGGTATACCTACATTTAAGGCACTTTTAAGAAACCTTATGTACAGGTTTATGTGTCGGTTAGACTATAGAGGACTCATTGAACACAATGTTATTGTGGCCTTAATTAATCCTGTCAAAAGTAACACCGCAGGTTCAATTCTATTTTGTGGCGACATTGGCGAAAGAGCCTTTATGTATTTTGACTGTGTATTTTTGATACCATGGATGGTTGTTTTTACAGTTTTATATGTTTTTTGTATTGTATTGTTGTGCTATGTCTTTTTAAAAAATGTATATGGATCTGTATATGGATATGGATCTGCCATAGCCCATGTGCTGCACACAGCAGCATCACACCTGGACAAGAGGAAGGGGAACTATGTGAGAATGCTATTCATCGACTACAGCTCAGCATTCAATACCATAGTCCCCTCCAAACTCATAGCCAAGCTCAGGGACCTGGGCTTGAACTATGACCTCTGCCAGTGGGTCTTGGACTTCCTGACGGGCAGACCCCAGGTGGTGAGAGCAGGCAACTGCACCTCCTCATCCATCACCCTCAACATAGGGGCCCCCCAGGGCTGTGTTCTGAGTCCCCTCCTCTACTCCCTGTACACACATGACTGTGTGGCTCAGCGGAGTAACAACACAATCATCAAATTTGCTGACAACACAGTAGTGGTGGGCCTGATCTCTGCAAACGACGAGAGGGCCTACCTGGAAGAGGTCAATGTCCTGGCGGGATGGTGCCAGGAGAACAGCCTCTCCCTGAACGTCAGCAAAACAAAGGAGATGATTGTGGACTTTAGGAGGTCGGGGGTCAGGGACTACAGCCCCCTCAGCATCGACGGGGCACCGGTTGAGAGAGTGAACAGTTTTAAGTACCTCAGAGCCCACATATCCGAGGACTTGACATGGACCACACACATTGACAGTGTTATGAAGAAGGCACGACAACGCCTCTACTTCCTCAGGCGCTTAAGGAAGTTCCAAGTCAGTCAGAAGATCCTTAAGAACTTCTAATCATGTACAATAGAGAGCATCCTGACTGGCAATATCACCTCCTGGTTTGGGAATAGCACTGCACAAGACCGAAGCAGACTACAGAGAGTGACACGTTAAGCCGAACGCACAATTGGAGGGGGCTTCCCACCCTCCAGAACATTTACAACAAGCGGTGCAGGGGTAAGGCTAAGAGAATCATCAAGGACTCCAGCCACCCAAACAACTGCCTCTTTGAACTGCTGCGGTCAGGCAAGCGATACCGGAGTCTCATGGCGAGCACAGAAAGACTCAGAAGAAGCTTCTATCCCCAGGCCATCAGGCTGCTCAACGAACAATAAACAGTCTTTCTCTGGTCTGCATCCCCTTAACAATTGTGTGTATTGAGCTGTACTGTATTGTACCCATTCTGCAATCTGTTAATACAATTTTCAATCAATCAATAAATCAAGAGTTAAAATTAGAAATTGTATATTGTATAGTAGTGTACATAGGAACCAGTTTCTCAGGAACTTAGCATGTCTTTTTTACCATGCATATCTTGTGCCTTACCTATTTTTTTTTTCTATGCCTATTTTTATTATTGTATTTTGCACAATCAATGCGGGCATGACCACCCGCATTTCACTGTATGCCCTGGTATGTATATGTGACAAATAAAACTCTTGATTCTTCTTGATTCTTGATTTCTTTCCAATGTAAAGTTTCTTCCCCCTTTGAATGTATATATATTTTTTTATGATCTCTCTTAAACAGTAGGCCTACTGTATATTTGTATATCTTGTATGTCATAAATGTCTGGATGTAACAGTACTGTATATCTGTATGTCGTGTACCGGTATGTCATAAATGTCATGATGAATTGAAAATGTGGGGGACCCTGATGTAAACAAGACGAAAGTCTTTCTCTGGTCTGCAGCATTCCCTTAACAATTGTGTGTATTAACAAGCCGTACTGTATTGTACGCATTCTGCAATCTGTTAATACAATTTTCAATCAATCAATCAATCAATCAATCAATCAATCAATGGGAACCACTATTTTGAAATGTAAGCCAGTGTCACTACCCGGAAGTGACGCGTCCATGACACTGTTCTAGATGTGGCTTCTTTCATGCGTGATTCTTTTCCGTAGCCTATGTTTGCGAAGACGCTCTCTGATCGGCTAGCCGCGTACAGCGAAGACCCTCTCCGATTGGTTTAGCGCCGAAGGGTCTCTCTCTTCCGCCTTCTTCATTATCTGTTGTTGTTCAGCAGCAGCAGACCTTCACTGGGTGGTAACAGTTAAGAGAGATACGGGTTGTTTCACGGGGCCACACCTGCCTCCCCAACTGATACAGTGGATGAAACCTAGCTACTTCTGTTGACATGTTTTTGACTTTTGCTACTAGCTAGTCGTATACTATTAACGTCACCTGTCTAACAGGAACACATTATAAACGATTCAACTAGCTAGCTTAGTTAGCACACAGCTAGCTCAACTTAGCCAGCCTTATTCAAGTCACGCAAGCTAACGTTGTTGTCATTAATATCCGGGAAGGGTTTTGTTTTGTAGCGTTGCTGCTGCTTCTTCTGCTCATCAGCTGTTGTGTTGATCATATTATCATCGCGGGTGTGTTTCTCAGAGTGGAGCTGAACGTCGTAGCGAACATGGCGACACGTAGGATCACACAGGAGACCTTTGACGCCGTTGTCAAGGAGAACATCGAGGACTTCGACATGGATGCTGCCGAGGCTCTGCGGGACGCGGTGGAGCAGTTCGACTCCCAAGGTGAATGAATGAATGGAAACGTTATTAACAGATTGCAGAATGGGTACAATACAGTACGGCTCAATAGACACAATTGTTAAGGGGATGCAGACCAGAGGAAGACTTTCGTCTTGTTTACATCAGGCTCCCCCATTTTAAATTCATAGTGAGAAAAAGATTTCAGGTTCCAGTGAGAATTGAACTCACGACCCCTGGTTTACTAGACCAGTGCTCTAACCACTGAGCTATGGAACCCTGTTCTTCTACTACTGCTGCTGCTGCTATTACTACTACTGCTATTTACACTTTAAAGATCCTTAAAGATCCAATCCTTTAGCTGTAGATACTATATCTATATCTGATGTGCTAGAAGTGGTTAGAAAGTTTAAGAAAGAAATCCACAGATAGTAATACTATTGACATGTCAACTATAAAAGAAGTCTTTGACTGTCCTCAAACCATTCACATATATGTAACAAATCGTAGTAGCAGTCAGTATTGATTGATTGATTGAAAACTTTATTAACAGATTGCAGAATGGGTACAGTACAGTACAGCTCAATACATACAATTGTTAAGGGGATGCAGACCAGAGAAATACTTTCATCTTGTTTACATCAGGGTCCCCTCATTTCCGTTTGATAGCATTTTGAAAATCACCAGTTTTCGGTGAAAAAATAACCCATGCCATATCACATATCACATAAACGCTTATCCGTGAAAACGAGTCTGATTATCCTAACACTGATAACATAGATTCCTTACCTGAGGTCAGATGGTATCCAAATGGTTTATTCCAATTTCTGATCGCCATTCGAAAAAATCGATAAATGTATTGATCCATCATGTGTACAGTATAACCCATATTCGGCGTGGCTCAGAGGCTCCAGAATGAACTCTGGTAGACCCCGGCTGCATCAGTGAGAAGTAAAATGTGGAGTCAGAAATCCGTTCTCCCATTCACTTTCATTAAGTCCAATCCAAAAGGGTGATTTACCATCTGGGAGACGATAGGGGGCGCTTTGTTCACATCTGAGCGCCGGCGGTCCCTGGATCTCCAACGGTAGGCTCGCGTGATGCAATATGATTTCAGATCGCTAATAAAAAAAAATTATAAAAAAAACCAGAGAATACTCGTGACGTGGCATTCAACGGTCGGGGCGTAAACCAGAGAAAAGCCGTGAGTGGCATACAAAGTGTTAACAATTGTGTGTATTGAGCCGTATTGTACTGTACCCATTCTGCAATCTGTTAATAAAGTTTTCAAACAATTAATCACATTTGTGACATATATGATATGCAAATATATACAGTACTGTTACCCATAGATCCTAACAGAGATTATATACATATGATGGGGAGGAGACTGTCTATTTGGGGGGGGGGGGGGGTGTTTGGACCTTTACAGTGGCCAGTTTCGAATAGCAGGTCCCCCCGTAGGTGCTCTTTAAGTTTAAACACCAAGTCTGACGCAGCACGGATGTTATGTCACTTACCATAACGATACACACGTCTTCACCTTTTTCTAATTCATTGCACCTACAGAAGAGTGCGACCTGTGAAGAGGTCCATTATGTTAAATCCCATACGCTAAGATCAAGTGAATGTGTTGTATTTGTCTGGATACAGGTGTGGACCTCAGTTGTATAGTGAAAGCTATACCAACGGTATCATCTGATGACAAAGAACAGGAGCACGAGGTGTTGCAGGTGGGTCTATTGTTGCTCTTTTGTTAAGACTTGGTTGCTGAAGGAACCATTGACCACATTTACAAAAGACCAAAGTCTGGTCTGCATCTATGTTTTTTTTTTTATAGATGCATGAATGCCTAGTGAGTGAATGTACACAATATGTTTTTAACTGTTTTTATTAGCTTTAATGTCCTATTTTTCTGTTTTATTTTCTGGCTTAAACATCTAGCCCAGGGACTACAACTGAAAACTAGCAACCCTGCTAATGTTGGCATATTTACAGTTTTTTTTTTTACATTTGTATTAATTTATAAATGTATAACTGTTGATTGATATGCACTGTCCCTGATCAAATAAACGGAGTAAACTAAAACAACAATTGTGTGTATTGAGCCGTACCGTATTGTACCCCCATTCTGCAATCTTGTTAATAAAGTTTTCAATCAAACCCTCTTTTGTTTTCACATCCCACAGGCCCTCGATTCCCTTAAAAAAGACTCCGACGGCCCCTCGGAAAGAAACACCACCGCAGACCTGCGACGTTTCACCGAACAATGTTCTCTGGGATTCGCCCAGAGGCACCTGGCGGCCCAGAAGGACGCCTACCCCACCATCCTCTCCCGCTGCAGGGCGAGCCTGGGCGACGGGGAGGCTCTGCTGGCCTCCTTGTCCGCCCTGGCCGCGCTGACGGACGGGCAGCCGGACCTGTTGGACGCGGCGGGCCGTGACTTCCTGCTGACCGCCCTGAGCGACTACCAGGCGGACGCCGCCGTGACGTGCGTGGGCGCCCGCGCCGTGCGCCACTTCTGTCTGAAGCACGAGCAGAACCGGGTGGATCTGGTGAAAGGCGGCGTCCTGCCGCTGCTGACCGGCGCCATCGGACGGCACGCCGGCTCCGCCGAGCTGGTGAGGGAGGCGGCCGGCGCGCTCAAGGTCATGACCTTTGACGACGACATCAGAGTTCCGTACGGACAAGCCCACGAACACGCCAAGATGATTGTTCTGGAACACGCCGGGTTGAAAGTCATTATCGACGCGGCGAGACGTGAGACTAGAAAAGGGCTTAAAGAGATGGATTCGGTTGAGTCTATCGTTGAGGGTTTTATTGTAATTAGGGATGCAGCAATTTATCAGCAGATGATTGTTTTTTGTCAATTTTGGGCTTTCAAAAGCATATTCAGAATCTGTATGATTGTATTTATGGCTGATTGTAAAATTGCCATTTTTGTGACCTTTTTACTAGGAGACTGTTGCTTAGGAACACGCCAACATTATGGGAAATGTTCCATTTAATTTGGGTTAATCTAGGCTAACGTGCAGCCAGATAGCTTTCTACTGAACGCACAGAGAAGAAATTGGTATCTATCTTCTTGTCTGACTCTGGAGAAGACGGTCAGCGCATTTCTCATAATGTTGGCGAGTTCCTTTTTTAATACAAGTGGCAAGTAAGAAAAAAGAAAAAAAACATTGATACCTGGCTCAAAAATTAAACTGCATATGCATCCCTGATTGTTATACCTTCATCTACACTTTGCAGCTGGAATCATTTTGATTATGCTCTAAAAAAAATTTTTTAATTAATATAATTTTCCTCTCTGTATTTGTGTGCCCCCTACAGTCCATCCTGATAATTCATCTGTTCTCAGCGTGCTGTGTTCAGCTCTGTCCAACCTGGCTGTGAGGAACGAGTTCTGTCAAGACATCTGTGACATGGGAGGGTTGAAGTTCATGATGACACTGCTCGCAGACAGCTTTGAGTCGCAGGTAAATGAACAGAAGAAAGGGATGGTGATGGAAAAGGACAGAGCAGTGCGGCCGGGGAGCACAGCGGACTAAGCGTCTGTCTACCACAGCAGAGACACTGGTATCGAATCCGGCTGTCAGCGGTGCCTCCGGCTTGGCCGGTCGTCATACTGGCTCAATTGGCAGAGTCAGCGGGAGGGAAGCCGGTGGGGTGGTAATCTGGTCGTTGTAAACGGCGACTCCTACAGGTCGGTCAGGGCGCCTGCACAGCAAGGGAGGGAAATGGTGAAGGTAGTGTGACCCTCCCGCGCGTTACACTTCACCAATGAGAGTCCTCGCTGTCAGGTGAAAAGAGGCTGCTGGCTGTCTCCTATGTATCGGGGGAAGCATGTGATAGACTTCAGGGCTCCCTAGACCGACCAGTGGGGGGCACATGCGTGCAACGACCAGGAAGGGGAGGGGGGGATTGGCATAACGACTAAATTGGGACGGGAGGAGAAAAAGTGGATAAAAAAAATAAAAAAAAAGGACCGAGCAGGGTTCCCCCCCACAGACTCGCTGGTCATTTGTGGTAGTGGCCTGCGCTACGGTTACGCCAGAGACACACGGGACCCCAAGTAAACCGCCCCGTCAATTCTGGTGCGAGCAGGAGCCTGGTTGTTCACACCGGGAGCACAGGTCTCCTCGCCGGTCTGCTCCACGGCTCTTTCTCTCCGTCTGCTTGAGCCAGAGCCAAATATTGCCAGAGTTTGGACAGAGGTTTAAAAAAGTATGTACATTTATTTCGCACCATTTCAGCAAAACGGTAAAAAAATCTAAACATTGACCATGACAGAAAGTGTATATAAAGGTGCTGAGTAGAGGCAAGAGACCCAGGTGGGCCTATACGGGGCCTCAATTCATTAAATCATCTGATTTAAAAAAACACAAAAACAAAAGTAAAGTGAAATAAGTTCCTAAAACAATTTTCATAATATTAACTCATTCAGCGCCGGAGCTTAATCCACGAGATGGCGCTAGTACGCCACCGCTGTAAGTCAATGGGGGGACTGCGAGATTTGCGAGTGCTTAAAACACATCTTAAATTATAGCTATGGGTCTAATACACCCATCGATTATCAGTGAGTTGCTTCCAATCAACATGTACAAAACGGATTGTTTTTTCATCGGTACATTTCCGTTTGATACCGTTTTGAATATGAATATAGTTTGGGTGCTTCTGAGTAATTCCAGAGAAAGACGCGATAATAGCGTTTTAGTGGAATACACTAAACGCGTTGTAATCTTTCGCCTGATTATCGAATCTTCCTGAAATCAACTCTAGATCATCATTATTATCCTTCCTTGCAAGCATGCAATGTGGTTTAGACCGGCATGCCCCCCCCCCCCCCCCCCTGCTGCCGCCAACGGACACAGCCACACATACACACACAGAGACGGCGTCGAATGGGGTAGAAATAAATATCAGATCAACGATCAAATTTAGATAGTGTTCTTACCTTGTATCTGATGTAATGCAAAAGAAATAATCCAATTATCTGATCGCCATTCCAAATACTGCTTGTGGAGGTCCGTACCACATTACCGACCGTTTCACAATGACGGGCGGGCAGGGGTTACTGTTCCAATGCATCGTTGTATCTGCCTACCTTGCCTGAGTATTTAAACCCCGCCCGCACGGCTCGGCTCGTCCCAGAAAAGAAACTACACCATTCCCAGTGGAGTGCAATACCCACTGGAAGGCGTAGGCGGCGGTATTTGCCCTTTTGTGAGCTCAGACCCATTCCCAACGATAACATCAGGCTGGATGGATGAAAATGAATGGATATCGCTAATAAAAGAAATAACGATTAAAAGCAGACTATACTCGTGATTGGCGCTCAAGCGATGGCGAGTTAACCCGCCTATCATCGTGACTGGCGCTGAATGAGTTAAGATAATAATAATAATAATAACAATACTAATCAAAGTAATAATAACAAAAACTGGAGTCTATTGATGGAGCAGCACTGATGTGTTCTGGACCAGCTGGAGTATTGATGGAGAAGCACTGATGTGTTCTGGACCAGCTGGAGTCTATTGATGGAGCATCACTGATGCTGTAGAGGAGTGAGTTACAGTAGTCATAGGCTGGACAAGATATGCCTCCTAAAGTGTCTAAACGGAAGTGCAGGAAGTACAGGCTACAGGCGTTCCGGTTTCGACAAAACAATTATAGAAGCGTGTGAAGTGCACAATATTTCCTCGTTTAAGCCATTGCAACGGCTTTGCCTGAAGAATTTACTACATGACTGGGACGTTCTATAGCTTGTTTGCCGACAGGATTTGGGAAAAGTTTGGTCCGTTCGGAGGCAGCTTCCAGGGGAAGTACATACACCGGAAATTCTACCTCATAGACACTTTCGGCCGTAGTTCTTTACCAGGCTTTATCCCACGGAGATAAAACTTGGAACGAAGTTACAGTAGTCAAGACGGGAGGAGATGAAGACGTGGATCAGTGTTTCAGCAGCAGGGTGTGAGAGAGAGAGAGGGGGGGGGGGGTATTTTAGCAATGTGGCGAAGGTGGTAGAAGGAGGATTTGACAATTTGGCTGACTCATCGTTGTATCTTATTTAGTATGTCACCATCACTTTGGGGAATCGGGTATTCGTGGCGGGCATGTCCGATTTTAGTTTTGGGTCATTTATAAATACATCTTTCTGTGTGGGACGTCCCGCTCCAGCTTGAGTTGATGCGTCGTCGTCTCATCAGGGTTCGCACAAGGTCCTTGAAGTGCTTGATTTTTGACCAAAAAAAAAAAGTCGAGGCCTGGAATTCAAGTTTCAAGTTTCTTTAATAGTTGTCATACAGAAGTACAGAATACTTTTATACAAAATGCTTCTTACTGTTACGCTCCAGAGACTGTGCAAGACAAGATAAGTATGAAATAAAATAACATACCGTAATTCCTCTAATAGTAACCCCGGCTTGTATTTGTTTCAACTGTAGCGGGTACCAGGCTTGTATTAGGAGGAGGCCTGTATAAGAGGGAGGCCTATATTTCAAATTTTCAAACGGATCATAATGAATAAATCAACATTTTGTGTCAGTTTGAACCCAGTAAAATGTACTGGGTTCATTTATTGAAACCAAGTACTGTATGAAATAGTAAACAGTGCAATTACAGGTGGTCACTGGTCATTTCAACGTTTTCAAAGTGAAATCAAGTAACTAGCTCAGTATGCAGCTCAGTATATTAGTAACCCGGCTTGTATTAGGAGGCCGGCTTATAATTGCTTAGCTCAAGAGCGCACCCGGCCATTAATAGAGACCCGGTTTGTATTTGAGACCCGGTTACTATTAGAGGAATTACGGTAGTATAGCATGTAAATTAGAAGTAAAAAAAAAAATGAGGTCACAGTGTTCAGTATAGACATATGTACAATGTTCGATGCAGAATAGACGTAACTGAGTTACCATATAATATACAATACTGCAGTGTACTAATATACAATACTATATAGTGCAAGGCAGAAATGGGATGAGGTGCAATTTAGGTACAATTTACAGTAGGTGTACGAGTTGTAGTGCAAATCCTTTATCAATAAATATAAAGTGTAAGTGTGTTTGTGTGATCTAAAGTGTAGAGAGTGGGTGCTGCAGTGTGTTGTTTGGTTAAGTGTGTGGGTGTGTGTGCTGTGTGCATTTGATGGTTGTTGCATAGTGTTTATTGTTCGTTTAGCAGCCTGATGGCCTGGGGATAGAAGCTTCTTCTGAGTCTTTCTGTGCTCGCCTTAAGACTCCGGTATCGCTTGCCTGACCGCAGCAGTTCAAAGAGGCAGTTGTTCGGGTGGCTCGAGTCCTTAATAATTCTCTTAGCCTTCCCCTTGCACCGCTTGTTGTAAATGTTCTGGAGGGTGGGAAGCCCCCCTCCAATTGTGCGTTCGGCTGAACGTGTCACTCTTTGTAGTCTGCTACGGTCTTGTGCAGTGCTATTCCCAAACCAGGAGGTGATATTGCCAGTCAGGATGCTCTCTATTGTACATGAGTAGAAGTTCCTAAGGATCTTCTGACTGACTTGGAACTTCCTTAGGCGCCTGAGGAAGTAGAGGCGTTGTCGTGCCTTCTTCACAACACTGTCAATGTGTGTGGTCCATGTCAAATCCTCGGATATGTGGGCTCCGAGGTACTTGAAACTGTTCACTCTCTCAACCGGTGCCCCGTCGATGCTGAGGGGGCTGTAGTCCTTGACCCCCGACCTCCTGAAGTCCACAATCATCTCTTTTGTTTTGCTGACGTTCAGGGAGAGGCAGTTTTCCTGACACCACTGTGACAGATTCTCTACCTCTTCCAGGTAGGCCCTTTCGTCGTTGGCAGAGATCAGGCCCACCACTACTGTGTCATCAGCAAATTTGACGATGGTGTGGTTGTTCCGCTGTGCTACGCAGTCATGTGTGTACAGGGAGTAGAGGAGGGGGCTCAGAACACAGCCCTGGGGGGCCCCTATGTTGAGTGTGATGGATGAGGAGGTGCAGTTGCCTGCTCTTACCACCTGGGGTCTGCCCGTCAGGAAGTCCAAGACCCACTGGCAGAGGTCATAGTTCAAGCCCAGGTCCCTGAGCTTGGCTATGAGTTTGGAGGGGACTATGGTATTGAATGCTGAGCTGTAGTCGATGAATAGCAATCTCACATAGTTCCCCTGCCTCTTGTCCAGGTGTGATGCTGCTGTGTGCAGCACATGGGCTATGGCGTCCTCCGTGGACCTGTTGGGGCGATATGCAAATTGCAGAGGGTCCAGGTTGATGGGGAGGGAGGAACAGATGTAGCCCTTCACTAGCTTCTCAAAGCACTTCATGGCTATGGAGGTGAGGGCTACAGGGCGGTAGTCGTTGAGGCAAGCGGGCGTAGATTTTTTTCCTTAACTCATTCAGCGCCAGCTATTAGTCAGGGGCCGTCATAGCAAGGCCACGCTTTAAAAGATAGGAGTGCGTCACCTTGTTTGTAGAGCTATAACTATATTCTATATTATAGCTATGGATACAATACTATGGCCCATTTGACATCACCTATCTATCGTTCAATATGTGAAAAAGAATACATTTTTCCATCCATACGTTCCCGTGTTATACCGTGGTGAATATAAGTATGGTTTTAGAGCGGTCTAGGGTAATTCCCGAAATGCTGAGTTATAGCCTTATACGTCAATTCTACTGTAGATGTTGCCGTTTCTTGCCTGTACACGCTACTATTCCCAAATCAAATCTATGTCATAGGTATTATGTTTCATCATGAATGCATGAAAGGGGGGGGGGGGGGGTCGTTTCTGATTATTTGATTGCCAGTAACGGCATTCGTATTGAACACTAAAAACGCTTATCAGCCCGATCGGTATAAAAGCATTGCACGATCAAGCTAAAATTGACATCAGATAGTCCTTACCTGTGATCGGGAGTATTCCAAAAATAATATTCCAATTGTTTGATCGCCATCTGGTACATCCGATGTCCATTTGGTCCACGGCATAACCGACCACAGCATATGGATCGGGGATATTTGACGCGCTTCAATGGAACCGGGAGAACCGCTCCACTCGACCGACAAGGAAAAGTGAGACCGGAGACATTTGGCAGTTTTCTTGCACTTTGGCGATCTCAGACTCATTCCCTATGGTAACACCAAGGTCCCTGGATGAATAATGAATAAAACATATTGAATAAAGGATAGGGCTGTACTGAATGGTTCGAAGCTTCGATCATAATGTTGACATTCGAATTCTAAATCAACATTAGAATTTTTTATTTTTAATAAAAATAAATTTATTTTTTTATTTTTTTTAATGTTTTTTTCTTCGGTCTATAGTTGCAGTTAAAGATTAGGCTACACTAATATTATACTATAAGACGTCACTTTCATACCAACCGTGCCCTTATTGGATTATTTATGTTGATGAAACTGATAAAGAAAGTTGATTTAATAAAAGAAAAAGACTCATTTAATCAGATTAATCACTTTAATCAAATTGAGGATTTAGTAAAAAAAAAGAAACAATTTTATGAATTTCTTTTTATAGACATTCGAAGCTTCATTCGAATACTTCAATAGAAGCTTCGAATGTAAAAAAATTACATTCGGTGCAGCCCTAATAAAGGAATAAACTACCAAAACCTGAGAAATCTTGGGGTCTGGCGCCCAACGCATGGCGAGTTAACCCGACTTATCTCGGGTTTGGCCTCCATTGAGTTAAACAGCCCATTTTTTAACAAGGTGCTTAAAAAGTCCTTGAAATTCAAATCAACCATTCGCATTGAAAGTTTTGTTCATCCATGATAAAAAATTTTTGGATCAAGAAATATTTTTATTTTTTATTTATCTACTTTTTCTCCCATTTTCTATTTTTCTCCCATCCCAATTTCGTATCGTCCAATTCTACCCTCCCCTGTCTCGAACGCTGTTAGGCCATGCCTCCCACAAGCCGGTTGTAATGTGGACGAAGCCATACATTGCACGAGTCCCCTCCGGTACTCGAGGTAGCAGCCGTCGCATCTTTTCACCTGCACAGCGCGATCTTTCAGTGTTGGGGGTCTGCGCTTTTGAGGGACGCCACCCCCGTCGCTTCCTGATTCTACTGAGCAGGCGCACCAACCGACCTGTAGGAGTCGCTGTCCACAACGTCCGATCCCCACCCATCAGCTTCCCACCCCCTAATACTGCCAAATGTATTAGTATGAATGACCAGCAAAGCTGAATGCAATGCAGAGATCTTGGCTCGAACCCAGCGTCTCCTGCATTGGTGGTGAGCGCCTTGCCCACTGCACCACCTAGCCGCCCAAATCTTTTTTTATTTAAAGTGTAACTAATTGTCAGAAATTGGTTCTAAGCCATAAATATTGGATCCGATTTTTTCTTTCTATAAAAACAGCATTTAAAAGCGAATTGTATCCTTTTTAAATGCCCTTTTTTTTAACACTTTGATCGCCATGGTTAAATTCATAATTTACCATCCTTAGCCAGCTCTATTTGTCTATGGAGAAGTTCCCCTTCTTTGCAGGGCTATAACTTTTTAAATTCTATTGCTAAATTGACATTATTATGGCCCATTCAATGTCTTATATCCATTGTTCAGGGTGTAGCAACGATATACTTTTTCATTCACATATTCATACTAAAATATGGTCTAAAGTAGGGGTCAGCAACCTTTTTGACATGGAGTGCCTGTTTGAAATATAGTTAGTTAAAACTAGTGTGCCTCAACAATATTCCATGCATCGTAATTTTTTCCCCCTCATAATCAGGTCTTTTTAATGATAATTTTTATATTATTACATCATTATTGTTATTGTTATTATTAACAATATTATTATGATGGTTGTATCAACCCTAAATCTGAGTTGGGGGGGGGGGGGGGGGGGGATGCAATGCAGACAAACAGCTGCATACAGTGCGACCATTTCACTCACATTTGCCCATTCATTTTTGGACACATCACACACCATCGGTGTGTGTACTGTACGTGTGCGGTCATAGCTCCACCTACAGGCCTAATGGAGAACACCAGGAGAACACCAGGATGTGAATGGAGGGTGAATGGTGAGGTATATCGTGTAAATAAGTTTTGATTGATCGCAAGACTACACTGTAAAAAAAATTATAATAATAAGTTACCAGAACTTAAAAATATTGAGTTCAGTTACTGTGCATTAAGTAAGGTTCAGTTTTCAATCCATAATAAGTTAACAGAAAAATAAGTACACAACCACATTATTTCAACCTAATAAAACTATGTTTATTGTCATTGTTTTAAGAACACAAGTTGACTTGGTAATACTCACATTTTGAGAGAAAAAAAATGGCTTTTAACATGTGCAATGTTCAATGAAATAGAAAAATAAATAATACAATTTGTTGATTAATCCCACTGGTCACAATGGTGACCGTAATAATGTTTTTGTTATAAGGCTCTGCAAATGTTACTGAATGATGTAGCAATGTATTTCCAGCTAAATTGAAATAATAAACAAATAAAGGGTCTCAATTAAATATGTGGTAGTAAAAATAACCTGTGGGAGGATTTCAACAAGATAAATGCGACAACAGTGCAAAATATTTTACTATAATATTTCAAAGCAAAACATTTTTTTTTTTTTTTTTCTTTTTTTTTTAATGCTGCCCCCTCTGCCTGCGTGCCTACGCAGGCACACGTGCCTAGGGTTGCCTACCCCTGGTCTAAAGTATAAGTATGTTTTTATCGTTTTCTGCAGCTTTCTCCAGAACTTGATTTATAGCCCCAAA
This sequence comes from Notolepis coatsorum, assembly GCF_963971535.1. Taxonomy (NCBI): domain Eukaryota; kingdom Metazoa; phylum Chordata; class Actinopteri; order Aulopiformes; family Paralepididae; genus Notolepis; species Notolepis coatsorum. Next base: position 8,273,267 of record NC_140168.1, on the reverse strand, counting down.
TGCATTATATTGATGATCAAATACAGTTTGGTAGCGATCGGTGCCAGATGAAAAATTTCAACTGGAGGTACTTCTAGAAGTTACTACGTATCATCTGATATTTACCGGATGGGCGAGGGGGCGTTTATAATTCCGTGGGCAACTTTATACCATTCATCTAGTGTGGGTCATATGATCATCAGATCAGTTAGTATAGAAGACGTTAGAAAATAACGTTGAAACTCACCGTATCTTCCTCGCGCCGTTGGACGATCAGCTTGGAGTAGACAGTTTTCGATTATGGGATGTTGATCCTGATGAACCATTTCCAGGTTGTATAATACTATATACGTCCAAATAACGTTGTTTATTGAGTTAGGGCGAGCGATTGATTATCCAGTGTGTTGAGATAGAGTCCTGCTAATGATCGCGAGTGCCCGGACGAAATATGGATGAGCACTTCCTGTTTGACGAGTCACTTCCTGTTGGCGATCTGCCGATCGGCCACCAGATGGCGCTCTTGAACCGCTAGAGAGTTGAGTGGAGCTCAGCTGTACATCTCAGGTCCCCGGAGGAGAAATATGATTTCGATCACAGATTTTTGAATGATTGATATCAAAGACGAGTTACAGCGTCTTCGGCAGAATGAGCATGGCTAGGAAAGACGTCCAAAGGCGTTTTCGGCGGTTAAAGTGTTAAATGAAAAATAGTGCTTGGAAAAGTACTTGCAAGTCCTTGACTTTCATTTTGCAATGTCCTGTGAGAACCCTGTGTCAACTATTTTGTCCCTTCCCTGCAGGAGTTGGTGCGGCAGGTGCTGAGCGCCTTGCGGGCCATAGCGGGGAACGACGACGTGAAGGACGCCGTGGTGAACGCCGGCGGGGTCCAGCTCATCGTCCTGGCCATGAACAGACACATGAGCAATGTTAAAGTGAGTTCAGCATCGCCATGCTCAACACCTTCAGCGCCAGCCGTTTTATCCATCCTTGTAGTCAATGGGCCACGCTTGAAAAGATAGGGATTTTCACTGTGCATCACAATGTTTGCAGGGCTATATCTATATTATAGCTATGGAGACAATACTATGGCTCATTTGACAGTCACTATCTATCGTCCAACATGTAAAAACGAGTAAACAAGTTTTTCATGTATACGTTTGCGTGTTATCCCGTGGTGAATATTGTATAGTTTCAGAGTGATCCTGGCTAATACCTGGAAGCCGTTTTATAGAGCGCTGTGTGAATTTTCCTAAAGGCGTTCACGTTTTTTGGCCTGGACATGCTACTGTTTCCAAATCAAAGGTATATAATAGGTATTATGTTTCATCATGAATGCATCAAGGGGGGGGGGTGTCGTTTTTTGATGCTCTGATAGCCAGCAACGGCATTAATTTTGAATACACTCTCGGGGTCTCAGTATGGCTTTCAACGGTAACATAGAGCTCCGTGAGACTGTATAGAATAAAAGAAATTTAATAAAAGAAAAAACGATAACCTGAGATTTTTGGGGGGTTCTGGCGCTCAACCGCTGGCGAGATAACCCGAGAAATCTCTAGGTTGGCGCAGAAAGTGTTAAAATCTCTACTGTGTACTTATTGACCATGCTCAGACATTTACTGGTGATTCCATTTTTAGAAATATCACTTTTAATTAATCGAGCAGTGGTTCTGAGAGACATTTGTTTATTGTTTATTACAAGATACAAGATACTTTAATGCTATGGTTGGTGGTAATCGTTTGCGGTACAGCATGTTAGTTAAGCACTGGGACATCAACATGGATATTGGCAAAGGATCCCCATTAGCTGACGTCAACTAGTCTCCCTGGAGTCCGAAACGACATTAAAACATTACAACATCCTTCCACACGCTACGCCCTCTCAGTGAGAATCCGCGCTGCCAGGTGAAAAGAAGCGGTTGATTGGCTGGACGTGTGTCGGAGGAAGCACGTGGTAGCCTCCACTCTCCCAGACCGACTGTGGGGGGTAAGTGCGCAGCGACCAGGAAGGGGATTGGGAATTGGCATAACGACTAACATTGGGATGAGGAGAAAATCGGAGGAAAATGGAGGGGGAAGAAGATAAAAAAAAAAAAGAAAAAAAAAACATTACAACATATACAATTTAAACATAATACAATTAAAACATAGCAAGACGTACAAACCGAGGAAACGCAACAACATTAACACACAAACAAATGATATCTAAATTAGGGCTGTCAGTTTATCGCGTTAATTAGATACATTTATTACACAGCAAATTATCGCGTTATATAAATTGTAAAGTTTATTACAAAAAAATTAAATTATTATAATTTTTTTATCTCATTCATTCCATAAGAACGTAGAATACACATTTACAGACTTTTTTTTAACATGGTCCATTTGCATGTTCTTGGTATCTGATTCTAGGGACATCTATGGATCTCAGGGAATGTATTCCCAGTGTCAGAAATACTGTGTCTGTTACTAGGCTTGAGTAAATTGTAATGAACCAAATGAGAATATCAATAATATTTTTTTAATCTTTGGCTGTGAATAACACCATGCTAAAATTGACCAGACCTGAAAAATCTCTAACCCTCTAAGCAAATGATTAAACGGAAGGTTTTGTAGATACAGTACTGAATTCTGCCATCCGGACACATGCAAGTTGAAATATGATTATAGAATATCAGGCCTAAAATGGTTATGCGATTAAAATGCGATTAATTAATTACAAATCCTGTAATTAATTAGATAAAAAAAATGTAATCGCCTGACAGCACTAATCTAAATATATATATAAAAATATAAGGTAACATAACATATTGCATTACCCAACATTATCATTATTATTGCCTCACATGTAAAATCTTAATTTATTTTGTAATCTTGCTACACCGCTTATGTCACGTATGTCACTTGGAAGACAATTTAGTTTTAACCTTTTTATACATGCCTTGTGTGTTTTATCCCTTTTTCTATGTTTTTATGCCTTGTTTTTTAATTGCCTATGTTTTTTAAGCCTTTACCCTGTAGCACTCTGAGATTGGGTTTCCAAATGTAGAGTGCACTACAAATTGAATGTATTATTATTAGGGATGTCCCGATCACGTTTTTTTGCTCCCGATCCGATCCCGATCATGTGATTTTGAGTATCTACCGATACCGATCTTTCCCGATCCGATAAAAAAAAAAGAAATGTAAACTTAAAATTTTTTTTTTTTTTTTTTAATTTAACAAACATGACCATGTTCACGTCTTAAACTCATACTGAGGCCTTAGGTTTTGTTTTAAATTGCATATCATCATTCATTTATTTATTGTCACACAGAGCAGAAGAATTTTGCCAAAACAAACCAATAGTATCCAGCTGCAGAACGGCAGACCAGCCACACTCTCAGACCCAAACGCATTTCCTTTGATTTAATTATACATCAAATTATTTATGTCAAGGATTGCAATGCCTCGCTTGAATGAAGTTAACTTTTCACCTGGATAACGTCAACATTCAGGGTGAATGTAATGTGAGAAATTGGGATACAAAAAAAAAATTTAAATACATTTTTTATTTGGGTCTGAGAGTTTGGCTGGTCTGCTGTTCTGCAGCTGGATACTATTGGTTTGTTTTGGCAAAATTCTTCTGCTCTGTGTGACAATAAATAAATGAATGATGATATGCAATTTAAAACCAAAACTAAGGCCTCAGTATGAGTTTAAGACGTGAACATGGTCATGTTTTTTGCCGATCCCGATCTTCGGAAAATCACGTGATCGGCCCCGATCACATGATCGGATCGAGACATCCCTAATTATTATTATTATTAATTCCATGCCCTGATAGCCCTATATAAAACCGTTCTTTGCTTTGTTAGATATTGCATGGGGTAGAATAATCTGCCCTCTATACTTGCCCCTCTGGTCAAATACATGGGCACATTTGAGCTGTAAATGATTGATCATAACCTACATTGTTCTCGTTCCACAGGTGTGTGATCAGGGCTGCGCTTCTCTCTGTGTCCTGGCTCTGCGCAAACCCAATAACTGCACGGTCATCATGGAGAACGGCGGGGCGCTCGCAGCCCTGCAGGCGATGAAGGCGCATCCGAATAGCGTTAACGTGCAGGTAATATTAAATGCCCCTTTAACACATTGACCGCCAATCACGTTGTACGACGGGTTTGCTGGTCATGCGAATTCTGCCAAGCCACGGCGTACAACGTTATTGAGATCATATTTAATTTTTTCGCCATGGTATTCATAATTCCGCCACCCAGCCTCTGCTGAGACAGTGGGACTCTGCACAACAGTGCAACGCTTCAATACCGCCGCCTGGTGGATGATCGGGCGAGTTACAACCGGAAATGGATCTCGGTGCATCTGGGAAATCCGTCCGGCAGTCACATATTGTTGCGGTACTCTAGACACACATCCGTGTATATGGATTGCTGCCATAATAACTCAATAATCGATATGATTTGGGCGTTTATTGTGCCATACAAACCGGAAATGGATCTAGTCGATCGACGTCAAATACCGGTAAGTGGGATCTTTTTCCTCCAGTCTCATCGGCGAACGGTAAGAGGACGGTAACGTTATTTTCAAGGCGATTGTACATTTCTTTATTTACAAACCATCTGATCAATAAATCAATCCAAACGGCAGTTGATAATCTATATATGTGTTTATGCCTATAACTCACGTTCTAGGAATTACTGCAGAAAACGATAAAAACATACTTATATTCTAGATGGTATTTTTGGAAGAATCTATGAATGAAAAAGTATAACGTTCCTACATCCTGAACGATAGATAATTGATGTTGAATGGGCCATAGTAATGTCAATTTAGCAATACAATTTAAAAGGTTATAGCCCTGCAAAGAAGGTGAACATCTCCATAGGCTTAGACTGGTGGCAATGATCATACATTGATGGATAGAAGCGTGGCAGTCAATGTGTTAAAATGAAAAATAGTGCTTGGGAAAGTACTTGACTTTGCAATGTCTGTGGGAACCCTGACCACGGGTCAAATAAAAATGACAAGTCACTTTTTACATTGAAAGAAAAACACAACTTATTTCTAAAAACTCCATTTTCGCCTCCGCTTCTTCGCCAGCTACTGTACTGTATGTGGCTTAAAAAGTGAGGGAGTCGCCCATCAAAATACCCAGGTTATAAGGGTTAACAAGCTCTATTTACCTTCCCTCAAGAGTGACCACTGAAGGGATATCACGTGGCCTATTCCTACAGCTGGTAAACAACATACGCTTGGGTCTTATCTGCATTAAGGTCTAGTTTCAGCTGAAGTAGGGTATTTTGGACGACGATAACATTTTGCAAGTTGTCCAGAATACCCTGCTTCAGCGGAAACCGGTTCTTAATGCAGATAAGACCAGCTGTAGGAGTGATATACATGTGATGTTCATTCAGTGGTCACTCTTGTCCTTAACACTTTGAATGCCCATCACGACATAACTCGTGTTATCAGCCCCCCCATTGAGTGCCCACGACGAGAAATATCGCTTTATTTTTTTATTAGCGATCTGAATTCATATTTCATCAACCGAGTCTACCATTGGTAAACCAGCCCCACCAGGTGCTCAGATGTGAAAAAGCGCCCCCTATCGTCTCCCAGATGGTAATGCACCCTTTTGGAATGGACTCAATGAAAATGGATGAGAAAAAAAAACTCCGGAATCCACATTTTACTTCTCACGCATGTAACCGGAGCCGATCAGATTCATTGTGGACCCTCAGAACAGCGTGTAATATGTCTTTACAGTACGTAGCATTGGATCAATAAAAGGATCAATTTTTGGAATGGCGATCAGGAATTGGAATAATCTTTTTGGATACCATCTGATCTCAGGTAAGGAATCTATTTTACCAGTCTTAGGATAATCAGACCTGTTTTCACAGAGATATAAGCTTTTCCCCTATGTGTGATATGGCTGTTTGACTGTACGAGCGATCAGGAACTAAGAGAATCGATTTTCAGCGCGCGGCACCAGCGTGCACACGTACACATATACTATCGATAATCTAGCATTTATTTGAAAACTATTCATAAATAGGCCGAAAAATGACAACGTTCTAGAATATTACAGTACAGGGCGTTTATCACAGAATAATTTTTCCCCCTTGAAAACGAGGGCTTTTCAAAATGCTATAAAACGGAAATGAACCGATAAAAAAACAATCCGCTTCGACAATGTTGACTGGAAAATGAGTCATTGATAAGCAGATTAGACACATAGCCATAATTTAAAACATAGATTAGGCGATATTAACGTTAACATTGAAGTGTATGGTGGGCATTCAAGCACTAAATGTGCGCCCCCTGCTGGGCACTGAAAGTGTTAAGGAGTTTGGTCTGTTGACGATTAATTACTGACGAACTTTGTGGGCTTATAAAATGTTTGTTTGAGCTGTTACATCCAAATGGAAATCAGGCATCATAGCAGCATGGGTGAGGAGATGTACAGGTAGTAGAAGACATGATGCAGGTCATAGAATTATAGTACAGTGGAGTAAAATAAAGTAAAAATTAAAATAGGCAGTGTAAACCATATATATAACAATATAATTAACTCTGGACATGCGCATATGGGCAAGTAGGCAGTGTAAAACGGTAGAGGTGCAAGATGAGGGTATGTATGCCCTCTCAGTTATATTTGCCCTACAATAAATATAGTTACAAATACAATATGCCCTCCCCAGCCATATCCGTGATGCAAACACCCTGACATCTTTTAAATCAGCCCTCAAAACCCACCTTTTCAATCTTGCTTTTGACCTCTAATTCTGTCGGTTTTATTTTATTTTGTCATGTATTATTTTTGTTCTGTTTTGTTCTGTTTTTTTGTTTTGCCATAGTTTGTCTCTCCTGCCCATGTGAAGCGTCTTTGAGCACCTGGAAAAGCGCTATATAAAATAGATGTATTATTATAATATATATAATCTAATAACTAATATAATCTAAAAATGCTAAACATGTATAGCCATAGATCATCGCAGTGCAATTGTTTGGAGGGATTCACCCTTGTGGCATCATTCTAATTTGTCAAACTCTGCGTTAACTCCCCCGATAATTAATCGCTACGTCTGGCGGTCAGCTCTTGTCATAATGGCATCAAATCCCTTTGAACGTGCTGTCTGAAAATGGATAATTAGTCAAAATATCTCCACTTTCCCACGAGCTTCACACATGGACCACGTTCTGTGAAGGCAAACACAGCAGCGTGAAACGCATGAGAACTTCCGTTGATGAGCCAGGTGTGTTTACAATTGCCCCTCACCATGTTAATGATTATTAACTAGGGGGGGTGGACATGTCTCGATTCTAAGATGCATCGTGATGTGGACGTGGATGATTCTGCATCGATGCAGTTACGGAACAATGGAACATAATCAAAAGATGTACTCTCTTGCTAGCTTTTATGTTCTTTTACAATGTAGCGCCTTTGGATTTGCTCCACAACTATAAAGCGCCCTACTAATCAAATATATTATTATTATTATTGTATTATTAAAGCTAGTGCTCTGGTCATGCATCCACTCAACTCATAGAAAATACAGCATCGGGCTATTCTAAAAGTATTGATACTAATACTGATACTAATAAAAAAGAGTATTGAACTGTTTTTTTAACAGCTGGGTATCGAGATACCTTTATAGTATCTGTATCATGCAACACTAGTAAAGAAATTTATTTTGACATTCTGATTTAAGAACTTTTTTATTTTTTCATTATCCTTTTTCCCCCCTTTTACGATTTTTCCCCCTCCCATCCCACTGTTAGTCGTTATGCCAATTCCCAACCCCCTTCCTGGTTGTTGCGCACCCCCCCCCTACTGTTGGTCCGAGAGGCCGGAGACTGTCACAATGTCACATGCTTTCCTCCGACACATGTGCAGCCAGCCGGCAGCCAGCCTGGCCGCGCAGATTCTCACCGGGAGAGTGTAACGTGTGGAAGGTCACACTACCTTTCTCCAGATCCTACCCTCGCTGTGCAGGCGCCCCGACCGAACTGTAGGGGTCGCTGTCCACAACGCCCAGGACCCACCCACGGCTTCCCTCCCCCTAACTCAGCCAAACGAGTTAGTATAGCGATCAAGCCAAGGCAATGCTGACTCTCCGGGAGTCGAGACCGCAGCCTCTTGCATTGGTGACGAGCACAATCTCCGCTACGCTACTTGTAGGGATGGGCATTGAGAATCGGAATCGATTGGGAACCGGTTCCTAATTGTCCGATTCCTGGAATCGCATGCCTCCGTGACTATCAATTCCTCTTATCGATGCCATGTTTTTCCGACAGTTGCGCATTTAACAACAATAGCGCCACGCATGCAGCCATAGCAGACTATTTGATTCCTTGACTAGGAAAACCTAAAGGGCTCGATATTGTGACCGTTTTGTGTGTGCTTTGCATCCTAGTCATTCATTTACATGGTAAAGTATGTTAGCCGCTAAATAGCCATGCTCATTGCAGAGAGAACACTGAGCTGGCCTTTATTTATACAGGTAAGTTATTGCTAACAAATTCTCTTTTGCAATAACGACCTGTTGGATGCAACTATAGTTCAATAGATTAAATTAGTTCTCAAATACATTATTTTATTTAAGTGTATAGTTAATTTATTTTTTTTACAGTTTTTGTATTCTTCTGACATGGGGGCTCAATAATAAATGATAAATGACAATCAGAAATGTCAAGTTGCATGTTGTTATTCTAACCAGCTTAGTTCTGTTGCATTTCCAATTTATTTATGTAATTGAATTTATACAGGAATCGATAAAGAATCGTATAGATAAGCAGAATCGATAATGGAATTGTATCGATAAAATCTTATCAATTCCCATCCCTAGCCACCTGACCGCTGATTTAAGAACTTTCTAAATAAAAGTTAATTTATCTGACTGCTTGTATTAATTGATGAAAAAGTAGCCATGTGCAGTAATATAGATTATAAAATTGAGGATGTGATATATTATTGAGCTGCATCGTAGAATTGAATCGTGGACCGCTGAATCGTAATCGAACCGTGAGGCCAGTGAAGATTCACAGCTCTATTATTAACACAAGTTTTGACTTGTTTCATGCTGCTTCTTTTGCCCCGCCGTGTCACGCTCACAGAATGTGGTCCATGGGAATCTCTGGAGATATTTGACTAATTATACGTTTTCTGCCAGAACTTTCAAAGGAATTTGATAACTGTAGGACTGTGTGAGCTGACCGCCAGACGTGGCAATTAATTATACAGAAATGTCATTAAAGCTGCCCTGACCTCATTTAGGTCTTTCTCCCAAGAGTCCACAGCACGTTGTTCTTGGTGTCGGAGGCCGTAGCGTGGATGCCTTCTAGCCATTACCGTCCTGACCAGCTAACATTAGCACAACTTATCTAGTGAAACATCCTGAGGTACGTCAGATTTCGGTGCATTCTCTCCTGGTGGGTCCACACAGTCTTCGTGTTCAACTTTAAACTATTGTGCAACCTTATACACTGTACTTTAAAATGAATAACTACAGCAAATGGCTTTCTTTATTGCACTTTTCTTTTTGCCCCCCCTTCCGGACCACCCCCTAGTTGCGCCACAAAAGCCCCCCCCCCCCCCTTTCTCCGGACAACCCCCTAGTTGAGGCACAGCCCCCCCCTTTCCTCCGGACAACCCCCTAGTTGAGGCACAGCCCCCCTCTGGACGGCCCCCCTAGTTGAGGCACAGCCCCCCTCTGGACCTCCCCCCTAGTTGAGGCACAGCCCCCCTCTGGACCTCCCCCCTAGTTGAGGCACAGCCCCCCCTCTGGACCTCCCCCCTAGTTGAGGCACAGCCCCCCCTCCAGACCACCCCCTAGTTGAGCCACAGCCCCCCCTCCAGACCACCCCCTAGTTGAGACTCAGCCCCCCCCCCCCCCCCCCCCCCCCCCCTTCCTCCGGACAACCCCCTAGTTGAGCCACAGCCCCCCCCCCCCCCCCCCCCCCCCCCCTCTGGACCACCCCCTAGTTGCGACCCAGTACCATCTTGTTAGAAAATCCTGGGGAAATCCCTGTTTTTTTTTTTTAATAAATTATTATTATCTATTAACCCTTTCACTGCCACACTACAGAAGGTTAACCCTTTACTATCACACTACAGACGGTAACCGTCGGTAGTGTGATAGTAAAGGGTTAACCTTCTGTCGTGTGGCAGTGAAAGGGTTAAAGATGGAATCCCCGGGAGCTTGTTTACGTTGGTGTTTCTTTATTCCACCACATTGGATCCCACTGGATCTTGGCAGGTGAGCGTCATCACATCATGTGACAGGAAGTAGGTACGCGTCTCAGGCTGTTTCACTTAGCTAAGCTGCAGTAACGTTATATCGCCTGGTTAGGACGGTTAATGACTATAGAGGAAGCCACATTACAGCTGGCTGCCTCTGGCTGGAAGAACGATGCTCTAGTCTGCAGCGCTGTGGACTCTTGGGGGAGAAAACAAACCTTAAATGAGGTCACGGCAGCTTTTGTGACCGTCTGCTATTATTGGGTGAGTGCTACACACACAAGAGTACGACACATTTAGAAGGCTGCAGGGGTGAGTCCCTCCCAAGGAATTGCACAGAGTGATGTCTGGAGTCTCTTGACTTGTGTCAATATTCACAAATCAATACTATACAAATATAACATGTGAATTCTACTTCAGGGTGGATTTTCTCCTCTTAATATTAATAAGAATAAACTGTATTGTCCCTGAGGGGAAATTGACTTGGAACATCAGTGCTGCATCATTCTGCGATAACCGTGTAAACAAAGAGGAAAATAAATATGTATATACAATCTAGTGCTGACCTTCGATATTTTTTTGGAATTCGAAGCTTCTGGGCCGAGATTAGTTTTTAATTCGAAGCTTTGAAATTAAAATAATAATAATAAATAAATACTTTTTTTTTTTTTATTATTATTATAATTGTTTTTTCTGTTGTGGGACTTGTACAGCACTTTGTTCAACTTTGTCAGTGCTGTAAAGTTTAAACCTTTTTAAATCTTAGACAAACTAAACACTTTGCTTCCATGAAATATTGTAAGCAGTCATTTGAGGCTTTATAAAAGCAGCACAATGAACACAAATCTGTCAGTGCCGAGTCCGACCTCATCTTAAATAACAAACAGCATTGCTTGTTGTAGTTAACACTTTAACTGCCGGAAGACGCTTTTAGGCGTCCTTCCCCGCCATGCTCAAGTAGCCGAAGACGCCGTAACTCGTCTTTGATATCAATATTTCAAAAATCTGTGATCGGAATCATATTTCCTTTCCGGGGGGCCCTGAGACACAAGTGTGATCTCCTCTCAATCCTCTAGCGGTTCAAGACCGCCATCTGGTGGCCGATCGGCTAGTGTTAGAGAGACTCAGTCTTCACACAGTGAACATCGATCGCTGCAAATAACTCGAAAAAACAACATGATTTGGACGTATATATTACTATACAACCTGGAAATGGACCGGATATTTCTATATCCCATAATAGGAAAATGTCTGTTCCACGCTCATCGCCCAATGGCGCGAGGAAGATACGGTAAGATTCAGCGTTATTTTTCAATGTCTCCTATACTAACTGATCCGATGAACATTTGACCCACATTAGATGAATGGTATAACGCTGCCCACGGAATTATAAACGCCCCCTCGGCTATCCGGTCAACATCAGATTACGTGTAGTAACTTCCAGAAGTCCGTCCAGTTGGATTTTTTTTATATCGCGCCGATTGCTATCAAACTGTATTTGATCATCAATATAATGCATTTGGGGCTATAAATCACGTTCTGGAGAAAGCTGCAGAAAGAGATGAAAACATACTTATACTTTAGATCATATTTTAGTATGAATATGTGAATGAAAAAGTTTAACGTTGCTTCACCCTGAACAATACATATAGGACATTGAATGGGCCCTAATAATGGCAATTTAGCAATAGAATTTAAAAAGTTATAGCCCTGCAAAGAAGGGGAATTTCTCCATAGACAAATAGAGCCGGCAACCTATGGTATATCATGAATTTAGCCTTAGGCAATCAAAGTGTTAACAAAGAGAGGCAGAGTTGATTTTGCAAAAAAATAAAAAAAAATATTCATATTTTATTTTTTATTTTTATTTTACATAATCGAATTTAATTTTCATATTCGAAGCCCATGCCCATCGAACGAAGCTTCGAAGTATTTAAGACAGCCCTAATACAATCATTCATTCAGTTAGTAAAAAGGACTTCAGACAAATATGACAATACATAGATACATGCAACCATAATTCATAAGTAGATAATCAGGCGAAAAATTACAACGTGATTACTGGATTACACTAAAATGCCTTTTTCTCGTCTTTTCCTGGAATGACTTGGAATCACCCAAACCATACTCTCATTCAAAACGGTATAAAACGGAAATGTACGGATGAAAAAACAATCTGTTTTTTGCATGTTGACCAGAAGCAACTCACTGACAGTCGACAGCGTTATTAGATCCATAGCTATAATATAAAATATAGTTTTAGGACTCGCAAGTTTGGCATTCTAAAACTATATCCATTGAATAAAGACCTGGCGCCGAAGGGGGGTCGGTCGGCGCCCCCTGCTGCTGGCGGTCAATGTGTTAAGACATGGACAAGAAAGAGGTGACAGCCCACTGTTGGGTGGCACCTCAAAAAGAATCGACCTCTAGTATTATTTAGGAGAGCGATGGATGTAGGAAGGAAGGAGAGCTTGTAGCGGTTGCTCTTATATCTACTTGCTCTGATATATTATCTATTGTTGTCTCTTCTCATCCCCCTAATATAGAAACAGGCATGTATGCTTTTGAGAAACATGGTGGCTCGTATGCAGAACTTCACCCAGCCCATCCTGGACATGGGAGCCGAGGCGCTGATAGCCCAGGCGCTGGCGACCCACCGGGACTGCGGTGACGAGGGCAAGGCCGCCCTGAGGGACCTGGGCTGTCAGGTGGAGCTGCGGGAGTTGTGGACCGGCAAGAAAGGCAGCATCCAATACTGAACAAAGCAACTACTCTCCCAACTAGGGGGTGTAACGACGCAAAGATTAAATTTGATTACAATTATTCAGGCAACGATTCGATGCATCATGAAATCTCTTCATTTGACCACGATTCGATAAATTTTCAGAATCAGTTAATTCCCCCCCAAAATGTTGAATACACAAATGTGGCTGGGGGAACTGATTCACTCAGCATGAATGGACTATCGGTCAATAAAAACGTTACAAAAAAAACAAACGAAAGAAAAGAATGAAAATATTTTATTTAGATTATAATCGATTCTAACATTTTCAAATCGATGCAGTTGAATCATTAGGACGCATTTCGATGCATCGTTACGCCCCTCTACTCCCAACCGGGATCATGGCACGACCCCATACCGGTGCCCGGAGAACAGCACTGAAGAGCACCAACACACTATAGGGCTTCGGGCAGGATGAGTCATGTGATGTATAGTATTTTTAAAATGTTGGTATGAGTTACACGCTAAAACATGCCAATTGTCCTCTGCAGGCCGCGCTGCCTGACATTTTGAACATGACATTCCCATAAATTATTATGTCACCGATCCCACCGACAAAAACAATCTTGAGAGTTTTGACATGTACCTGGCAGACAATTGTATGGTTTTCTTATATACAAGGATAAAAGGGTTGGCCATAGCCCCCTCTCTATAAATTGTTGCGTTTACATTTTGTGTCGCTTTAATTATTTGATCCATTTGAACCCTTTCACTACCACACTACAGAAGGTTAACCTTTCACTACCACACTACAGAAGGTTAACCTTTCACTACCACACTACAGACTGTTAACTGTCTGTAGTGTGGCTGTGAAAGGGTAAACCCTTTGTCATGTGGCAGTGAAAGGGTTAACCCTTTGGTAGTGGTAGTGAAAGGGTTAAGATGTTCATTTTTGTCAGAGGTCTTGAATGCATGTGGGTTATATTGAATAAAAGTAATACAAACGTTGTTTTGTTTTTACTTGCACTCGATTCCCTGAGTTCCTGCAAACCTTGATCTGTATTATTTATTTAATGCCTTACGTTCAGTGTACTCGAGCCAAACATTCCCCTCTATTCTCTGTCCTTTTTTTATATTCAGTTTGCCTTTTAACACAGTATAAAACTGTAACCCCTGATATATCTGTCATAATAAACAAAGAAACAAGTTATATTTGCTGCCGTTTTTGATTGGACCAAATTATTACTGAATACACATTGTGGCCTATATGGTCTACCATACTAAAAATAAAGACATGGGAAACTATATTCATATACGGTATTTGCAGAGGAAAAAAAAAAGAGAAAAATGGCAAACAAATTAAATCAACCTTGTAAATCAATGTGACTCAAAACAGTCGTGCATCTCTTGTGTGCTTGAGATTCTACACCCCTCTAACGGACCTATCCAAACATAGACTACCGCAACACTTCTGGTATTTTTAGCTCATGGGAGAGAGGGGGGGGGGGGGGGGGTGACTAAATTAATGCTGATTAGAGAGCCTTGACGTAAAGTGCTTGTAGCTACGGAGCTTGTGAATGAATGTTGATTAGAGCCTTGAAGTAAGTGACAACCAATGTTCCCTCTAATTATTTTTTGGTCTGAGCAAACACTCAAACCTCCTGAGCAGACATCAGCAACTACTGAGCAACATACGTCACCTGCCGATTAACCGGTTAGTTGATAAGCGGCGGTTTGTAAAAAATCTGAGAATCTTAATTTCCCTTAATGTCTAACATAAAAATATATACATTTAGCTGATACACAGAGAAATAATACAAAAAGGCATATTATATTCCTTAATCAAATATTTATTTGACCATTGATTGACGATACAGAGCATAGTCCTTACTTTAGCTGGGTTGGCGGCGGCGGTGACCATATTGTGATTTTTTTTAAAGAGGACACTCTGCCTTCAGCCTCAAGATACTTAATCAAAGTTTACTCAACGATGCCTTATCATTATAATATATTTAAAGTATACCTCCTCTGTATCGATATAAAATTATTGTTTATATTTTATATAACAAAATAATATCTCTCTATAACCAAAGTTACTCAACATGCTGTATTATGCCTAAAGTAATCTATCTGACAAATCTCAAGAAAATAACTAAATCAACCTATGACAAAATAATATATATTTTCAAGTCTTACTGGACAAAATAAATAACAAGAAAAATATGATGTAATGTTCTAAATAATACCTCTTCTGTATTAGAAAATCCAGCTTTAAAAAATATATCTTTATCTTTTCAATGTAATGTAAATTATAAAACAGTAACATCACAAAGATACTAATTTAAAAGTGCACTATGCAGTTTCAGATTTGTTGCAATTAGTGTACTAAACTAATTTATTACACACATTATCCTTAGAATGATTGTATCATAAGCATCTTATCAAACCAAAACATCATTTTGATGCATCAAAATACTTTTCAATTATTTTCTTTCTCTCTCTGTATAGCTGCATTCTTCAATCAATTCGGTCAACTTTGCCATCAAACTCTCGCCTCGCACTGCTTTGTTTGTAATGTTTTGCTGTGTCCATGTGAGCTTTGAGATCGCCAGCACCTTTATTAGAAATTTTCTCTGCAGTTCATCTGTAATTTTCGCGTTTGCATTGTGAGGAGCCAGCAATGCATGTCCACTTCCTCATCTGTTGTGTGTGTCTGTGTGAAAATTCTTCTGCTCTGTGTGACAATAAATAAATGAATGATGATATGCAATTTAAAACCAAAACTAAGGCCTCAGTATGAGTTTAAGACGTGAACATGGTCATGTTTGTTGAATAAAAAAAAAAGTAAAAAAAATTAAATATCCAGATTTTTTTTTTTTTTTTTTTGCGTGACCGATTTCAGATGTGCGCGGGAGCTTTTTGCCATGTGCGCACGGGCGCACCTTAGGGGGAACATTGGACTGACAACCACTTCTGCCAAGGCTCTCTACATTATAAAAAATTATATTTTGAGTTTTTCTTTCTTATTATTTTAAATATATTTCGTTTTTTAAGAATTTGTAAAGCATAGGCAAAAATAAGCATGTGCTTCAGCCTATTCCTTTTTTTCGGTCCTTGATTTTGGATTTTGTGTGTGAGCTTGTCTTGAATATGTACTTTTGTGATTTTCTATTATTTTTATTTTTTTTGCAAGTCCACACAGTGTGTTTGATTTGTCTGTAAACAAGACTAAAAAAATAAATCCATTCATTCATTCATTCTTCCAGGTCATCTGGCCCATTTAGGAAATCCCTGAACATGATATTGCATTGGTTTGTGATAGGAGTTACTGGGTATTTCAAAGTACCTATTTGGTACCATTTTGAAGCTAACAACTAGGGCTTTCCAATGATATAAAATAAGTGTATGATTATCATCATCATTTTTATTATGGTTCATATGTAGTTGCACTTGAACTTGTTGAAATTACACTTTCCTTGCTTATTTTAGATGTATCTGTAATGAATGGAATGTAGACAATCTTGTTGGCAATATAGTACAGCTGACAGATTAGAAATAGCATCTATTGTTCAAAAGTTATGAATTAATTAATTCCTTTTACCCCCCGCGCCCACCTGCACCTCCTCAACACACACGGACTCCATTTCCCACAATCCCACCGCACTCGCCCTTGGCCAGCCAAGCCAAGCCCAGCTAGCTGAGTCTCTCGGTCCAGTAGGTGACAGTAGTGGTGGTGGGAGAGTAACGGCATGGAGGACGACACTAGTAGTTTCTCAAAGTCACAGTTGGAGCAATGAGTCCCACAAATATGTGGGGGACAATTCCTCCCGGATCATCGACGCTTGTTATTTGCAGTAAGACTGACTTGGGTAACTGCTGCCGTTATTATTAATGTTAGCTCGTATGCTAGTCGCTACCTAACGTTAGCTTGTGTGTAGAGTCAGTTAGCTCAGTTAGCTAAGCTAGCTCGCTGCTAAAAACACCCAGAGAGGGAGACAGAGCTCCACAACCACAAGTGGTGTCTGCTGGAAGCAGTCAGGTAAGATATGATCAAATGCTGCTGTTACTAAGCTGACACAAGAATAACTTGCGTGTTTACTTACTGGACTCTTTTTGTATCACAAACGGTACTGTATTTGCAAATCTGGTATGTCATAAATGTATAGATGTAGCAGTACTGTCTATCTGTATGTTATGATGAATTGAAAATGGGGGACCCTGATGTAAACAAGACAAAAGTCTCTCTGGTCGGCATCCCCTTAACAATTGTGTGTATTGAGCCGTACTGTATTGTAGCCATTCTGCAATCTGTTAATAAAGTTTTCAATCAATCAATCAATCAATCAATCAATCAATTGTCTGTCTTGGATAACATGGTGTCACGTTGACGTTAGTTATCACAGGTTGTTGTGACCAAACAAAGCTAATATTGAGTGTCCTGCCTTTTATTTTTTTTATTTTTTTTAGTCAGGGCTCTCTGGGGTTCATATTGATTGATTGAAAATTGTTTTTAACAGATTGCAGAATGGGTACAATACAGTACGGCTCAATACACACAATTGGGGATGCAGACCCGAGAAAGACTTTCGTCTTGTTTACATCAGGGTCCCCCCATTTTCAATTCATAGTGACATATATGACATACATGGTATACAGATAGACAGTACTGCTACATCTATACATTTATTATGACATACCAGATTTACAAATACAGTACTGTTTGTGATACAAAAATTGTCTAAAAAAGAGAGTATATACATTTGACGTAGAAACTGTACATTGGAGGAGGTTGGAGTGAGTGAGCTAGAAATCTTGCTTTGGATCGCTAACCATGGCATGCTCTGATGGCATGCTGCTTTTCTTTTCTTTTTTTACATCATATCTCTGCAGATGTGAAGTACTTGTTGCCCCAGGCTGCCAGTTTATTGAAATGTTGTAAACAGCGTCACAGCATGCCAGACGTAAGCATGCTGCAAGAATGTGTCCTGAATTTGATCCTGTTCATGTTCGTGGTTCTGCAATAGCCTCCCAGTGTGTAAACTAATCATCACGATTAATCAGCTGAGGGAAGAGCAGTCTTCAAGGCCATGATTTGATTTGTATTACGGATCCCCATTAGCTGGTGCCATAGCAACCAGCTAGTCTTCCTGGGGTCCACACAAAAGAAAACATACAAAAACAAGTATTATTTGCAAAACAAAATGATTAAAAGTCAGTACTCGACACACAATGCATAATGAAACTAACAATTAAGATGGCTAAAATAATTACATGCAAGCAAAGAAACAGAAAACTAAAAAACAAAACAAAATACTTTACAGTGTTAAATACAATTTAAGATTATTTTTAAAAAGGAATCTACTGTAAATGCAGCAGAGGTTTTGAGGCAGGTTATTCCAAAGAGTCAATGATTTAAAAATAAAAGATCTCCTTAAAGCGTTGGTTTTTGGATCTGGTAATTCAAGCTGCCCATTACTGGAACCTCTAGTGTAATGATCATGCACAGTATTACTATAAACAATCTGTGATGATGATCAAGCTATAGGCAACGAGAGAAAACAATCGTTTGAAACAAGTCTGTGTTTCCCTCAACGCTATTTGAGATCTGATCTAAAATGGTTGCCTATTGTACTGTATCCCTACCTCACAATAGACTGACCTTTTGTAGAATTTGATCAGGAAGACGGGTCACTATTAGTATTTACGATTTGTCACAGATCGTTGTGCATCCCTCGCCTTCACTCTGATTCAAATGCTGAATGTTATGACTCTCCATGAGAGCACCGTAGGTTGCCAGAATGAATGACAACAACTGGTCAAATCTCCATTGCAGCTATAGGGATGCACCGCGATACCAGGTTAACGACCCTTTCACTACCAAATGGTTAACCCCTTTCACTGCGATGATTCAGAAGGTTAGCCCTTTCACTGCCACACTACAGAAGGCTAAAAGGTTAACCTTCTGTAGTGAAAGGGTTAAAATAGTGTATATCGGTATCTGAGAATTCCCACGACACTAAAATCCGATACCAAGAAACGCGTGTAACGTGCCAGAAATCAAAGCAAAGTGACTGGATTTGCGGCATTTTTTTTTTTTTTGTATACACGTTAACTCTCTCCAATGTAGGAAAATGTATTATATCTCAAAAACCTTTGTCCAAGGACCCCAAACGGAGTCTATCCAAGTCTATTCTGTTCATTAAAAGTAATGGATCTGATGATCAGTACTCTGTATCGGGCCACACTACTAAAATCCCAGGTGTCGGTATAGCGGGACTGAAGAAGTCCCATCGGTTCATAACCCTCATTGCAGCTGCAACAAAGCTTGAGCGACACACAGACTATAGACACGGTTTGGGCTGAGGAACTGTAAAATGATATACCCACGTATGTAATGTATGAGGCTGTGGGTGAGGTGGAGGCGGGGGTTGCTGAACCCTTTCACTGCCGCACTTCCTACCACCCTTTCACCGTGACAATACACGGAAGGATAACCCTTTCACTGCCACACAACAGCAGGTTAACCCTTTCACTGCCACACTACAGAAGGTTAACCCTTTACTATATGTGATAGTAAAGGGTTTAAACCTTCTGTAGTGTGGCAGTGAAAGGGTTAAGGGTCTGTTACAGGACCTAGCGTGAGGCCCCTATCGTAGAGATGCCAACATTAGTTGCCCCTGACTACCCAGCTTTCCAACAGTCCTGCTTTGTTTGCTCCGTTTGCTCTCTTTCGTGTCTCATCCTTCCTCTCTTCATTCATCTATCTTTTCGTCCCTCTTTCTCTTTGTTGTTGCTAAAAGGTACTTCACCCAGGGTTCCTTCTTTAAGAAATGACGTCTAATGATTTGCAGGCAACTTGTCTGCAACTTGTCTGCAATGCCACGGTTGCATCTGCTTAACCCTTTCACTACCACATTACAGAAGGTTAACCTTTCACTGTCTACCACACTACAGAAGGTTAACCTTTCACTACCACACTACAGAAGGTTAACCCTTTCACTACCACACTACAGACGGTTAACCTTTCACTACCACACTACAGAAGGTTAGCCTTTCACTACCACACTACAGAAGGTTAACCCTTTCACAACCACACTACAGAAGGTTAACCCTTTCACTACCACACTTCAGACAGTTAACACTTTCCGTGCCAGCAGGGGGTGCCAGAAATAGGCGCTTGAGTGCTCCAGGGTAGTCAATGGAGGGCGATCATATTTGCGAATGCATAAACTATATCTTAAATTATGGCTATGTGTCTAATACGCCCGTCGCTTATCAACGACTTGTTTGCAGTCAACATTGTCGAAACGGATTGTTTTTTAATCGGTTCATTTCCGTTTTATACCATTTTGAAAAACGCTCGTTTTTTGAAACTTTCAGAAAAAAAAAGATTCAGCAGGAATCGCGCTTTACTGTAATACACAAAACACATTGTCATTTTTCGGCCTATTTATTAATCGTTTTCAAATAAACGCTAGATTATCGATAGTATATGTGTACTTATGCACGCTATAGAAGCGGGCTGAAAAATCGATTATCTTATTTCCTGATCAACACACACACACTCACAGCCACACACACACACATATGGGACACGTTGATATATAGGTGAAAACAGCTCTGATTATCCCAAGACTGGTAAAATAGATTCCTTACCTCAGATCAGATGTTCTCCAAAAAGATTATTCCAATTCCTGATCGCCATTCCAAATATCGATCGCGTTTATTGATCCAACGCTGGGTGGTCGAAAGACATATTCCACGCTGTTCTGATGGTGGGCAATGAATGGGATCGGCTCGGATTACATGCCTGACAAGTAAAATGTGGAATCCGGACTCCTTTTTTCCCATCCATTTCATTCAGCCCAATCCAATGGGGTGCAATACCATCCGGAGAGACGATAGGGGGCGGTATTTTCCCTGTTCAAGCTCAGACGGATCCCCACTGGTAACGTGAGGCTAGATTGATGAAAAATGAATGGAAATCGATAATAAAAAAAAATAACGATTAAAAACGAGATTTCTCGTCGGTTGGCACTCAACGCATGGCATGAACTAACGAGATTTCTCGTGGCTGGCACAAAGTGTTAACCGTCAAATGAGTCTTCCTAGTACTCTAGGTGTGGGCCACGGTGCGGGTGTTGCGGGGCTAGGTTGATTCTTGATTCTTTCTTCTATTTTGAAACGGGCACCTTTCACCCAGAAGAAGAAGTCTTTATTCATCATGCAGTGACACACACATGCGATGGGAGGCACACACAGGAACACACACATGCAATTGTATATATTTTTTGGGTCGCAGATGAAATTGAGTCTCTGCGCTTGACCCATCCCGTCGTCCTTCCCCCCCAAGGGCAGCCGGGAGGCGGAGCAGATAAGGGCTGCGGTGTGGGGCTGCGCCCCGGGGACCAATCCAAGTGCTCCTGTCCATCTTCGTCAGGGAACGCGACAGCATTAGCGTTCTGTTGTGCATGTTTTTCCATTGGGTTTATCTTATTTGGAGGGGAAACCCTTGCAAGCACGGGGAGAACATGCAAACTCCACACAGAGATACCCCACCTGGGTACCTGGTAGTGATGCACCGATCTGAAAATTGTGGCCGATACAGATAACCGATATTAATATTGCTGTTCTGGCCGATACCGATATTTAACGATGTCGATATCTCTGTATAGAAAACACTTATGATAATCAAATAAAGAGCTATTTTCCAAAACGCTTTTTTTTTTTGTAACTTATTTTCAGAATGACTGATATTTTGAAACTATTTAAGGCCAAAACATGTAAAAATAAAAAGAAAAATATATATATATATATTTTTTTAAACACTTTAATCGCCAAAAACGTCGTAGGACGTCTTTCCCCGCCATGCTCATTCTGCCAAAGACGCCGTACCACGTCTTTGATATCAATATTTCAAAAATCTGTGATCGAAATCATATTTCTCCCCCGGAGACTTGAGATCTACTGTTGAGCCCCTCTCAACTCTCCAACGGTTCAAGAGCGCCATCTGGTGGCCGATCGGCGGATCGCCCAGAGCGGAAACAGGAAATGGAAGCTGGTGCTCATTTCAATTCGGTCGGATCACTCGGTAATAGTCCCAGGACTCGAGCTAGACACAACGGATAGCAATCCGTTACCAATAACTCGATAAACATGATTTGGACGTATATACTATTATACAACCTGGAAATGGATCGCATATTTCTACATCCCATAATAGGAATATTTCTGTTCCACGCTCATCGCCCAACGCTATGAGGAAGCTACGGTAAGATTCAGCGTTATTTTTTAACGTGTTCGATACTAACTGCTCTAATGATCATATCACCCACACTAGATGAATCATCTAACGTTGGCCACGGAATTATAAACTCATTTTAGTATGAATATGTGAATGAAAAAGTATAACGTTGCTACACCCTGAACAATAGATATAGGACGTTGAATGGGCCATAGTAATGTCAATTTAGCAATACAATTTAAAAAGTTATAGCCCTGCAAAGAAGGTAAACATCCCCATAGACAAATAGAGCTGGCGTGGGATGGTTTATTCTGAATTTAAGCCTGGCGATCAAAGTGTTAATATCGGCCCATATTGGCCCTATCTTGATATCGGACCGTTACCGATGTGTAAAAAAACGGCCATATCGGCCGATATTACATCGGCGACCGATATATTGTGCATCACTAGTACCTGGCATCGCGGAAACCTGGTTCCCAAGCGGGAATCGAACCCTGGGCCTTCTAGCTGTGAGGCGACAGTGTTAACCACCCACCCACAGGTCTCAAGTCCAGGAATAATGTTGTGTGTGCATCAGCTATGTTTTGCTTAGTGACTTATTATAGCCTCGAGCCTCGAGGTGTTGATAGTTGGACAGGGGGCCCCCCAGTATCTTCTTGAATGGAAATAAACGTCTGATGCGTCGCAGTCACATAGTAACAAACTATATTGCCAATAGTTTGCCAAGCCCTTGGATCTTTTTTCGAAACAGCTGTAAGAAAATCCCAAACCAGATTACCGCTTACTGTTAATCATATGGTTGGAAGGAATGCTTGTGTAACTGAATGCCGTGAAGACACGTGTCACGTTTACTAAAGCCATGGTCTTGATTATTAACAATGCTAACTTGTGTGAATGTTGTGCTGTGTGGATGAGAATGCAGTGTTGTGTGAATGCTGTGTGGATGAGAATGCAGTGTTGTGTGAATGCTGTGTGGATGAGAATGCAGTGTTGTGTGAATGCTGTGTGGATGAGAATGCAGTGTTGTGTGAATGCTGTGTGGATGAGAATGCAGTATTGTGTGAATGCTGTGTGGATGAGAATGCAGTGTTGTGTGAATGCTGTGTGGATGAGAATGCAGTGTTCTGTGAATGTTGTGTGGATGAGAATGCAGTGTTGTGTGAATGCTGTGTGGATGAGAATGCAGTATTGTGTGAATGCTGTGTGGATGAGAATGCAGTATTGTGTGAATGCTGTGTGGATGAGAATGCAGTATTGTGTGAATGCTGTGTGGATGAGAATGCAGTATTGTGTGAATGCTGTGTGGATGAGAATGCAGTGTTGTGTGAATGCAGTGCTGTGTGGATGAGAATGCAGTGTTGTGTGAATGCAGTGCTGTGTGGATGAGAATGCAGTGTTGTGTGAATGCAGTGCTGTGTGGATGAGAATGCAGTGTTGTGTGAATGCAGTGCTGTGTGGATGAGAATGCAGTGTTGTGTGAATGCAGTGCTGTGTGGATGTGAAGAATGCAGTGCTATGTGAACACAATTATCCTACGTCATTTTAAGACGTTCGATAACCTTTTTCATCTCAACTATATTTTGTCTTACCTAGATTATTTACACTATCTGTGTTCTCTCTGTGATGTGCTGTGTTTTTGTGGAACAATTGAACCCTTTCACTACCACACTACCAAAGGGTTAACCTTTCCACTGTGAAAATACAGAGGGTTAACCCTTTCACTGCCACACGGCAAAGGGTTAAACCTTTCACAACCACACGACACAGAAGGTTAACCCTTTCACTACCACACCACTCCTGTGTAGTGTGGTTGTGAAAGGGTTAATGAACCGCCAAGCGGGCCAAAGACAACTTTCCACCTCGTGTGGACGATGACGTTGTATTCTATTATTATTTTTTTTTAATATTCTATCCAACTGATTGTCATGTCACTTGATGCCCGCTGGAGAATTGGTCACTGTGTGGCCCTTTTGTCGCGTTGACAATCAATCACACTACCTTTTCCACCGGTGTCACGTTGCAGAGTCCGTAGACGGCTACTAGACGGCTAGACTCCGGTAAGAACAGACAGTCGAGTCGCGTAGGAGGTTTGATTGATTGATTGAAAACTTTAATTAACAGATTGCAGAATGGGTACAGTACAGTAGCGCTCAATACACACAATTGTTAAGGGGATGCAGACCAGAGACTTTCGTCTTGTTTACATCAGGGTCCCCCATTTTCAATTCATTAGGACATTTATGACATACACAATATACAGATATATTACAGATATACAAATCTAAACTAATCATGACATTTATGACATACAGATATGCAGTACTGTTACATTTGTGACATACAAGATATGCAAATATACACTACTGTTAAACAGAGATCCTAACAGTAAATATATACATACGAGGGGAAGGGAACTGTACATTAGGAGGGGGTGGGAGGGCGGTTCAGACATTTACAGGGGCCAGTTTCGAATTGTAGCCTCCCGTAGGTGCTCTTTGAGAGAGGTTTTGAGGAGCGTTGGTCTCGTCCTCAACTCGTTCCAAACTACGTTTTTCGTATTATTATTATTTAGAACGTCTTCCCGTGTTTATGATCTCCCCAATCTCTCTCTCTTTTCTCTCTTAGTTCACATTACCCGGCGTTGTCGCCCCCCGGTGGCCGGAGTGCATGAGTGCGGTCGGTGGCAGCCGTGTGTAGTCCACAGGGATGGGGAATGGCGTGCGGGAGCGCCCGGCAGCACTGGCCTCCTCCAACCAATCAGAGGTGAGCTAAAAGCTACCGGCCCCCCCCGAAATGCTTTTGATTTGATTGGATCGGTCACGCCCCCCCCCCCCCCCCCCCCCCCCCCCCAGTCTGTGTAGTTAATGATAGTCTGCTAACGGGGTATAGCAGTCGTCTGGTAATCCGGAGGTTCCCGGTTTGATTCCCGCTCCTCCCGGGCAGCGTGTCGGAAGTGTCCTTGAGCAAGACACTTAACCCCTAATTGCTCCCGATGAGCAGGTTGGCACCTTGCATGGATGGTTGCCGCCGCCGTCGGTGTGTGAACGTGTGAGTGAATGGGTAAAAATGTGAGGAACAAATTGTAAAGCGCTTTGGATAAAAGCTGCTATATAAAAAATGCAGTCGAATGCAGTCATAACTGAGAGTTTCACGCCGCTCAGTCAATAAGCCTGTTGTTTTTCTATACGCTGTTTTTGGTCGACTTCTAGGCCTCCCAGTTTGGGACAAACTAGACAGGCTTCTTATATAAAGGTGGACACTTTATTAGTCGGAGATAAAACTCCCTTCCCCCACCTCTCTTTGATCTCCCTCGCCCATCGTCCCTTCCTACCCCCATCCCTTATTATTATTATTATTATTATTATTATTATTATTATTATTATTATTATTATTATTATTATTATTATTATTATTATTATTATTATTATTATTATTATTATTATTATTATTATTATTATTATTATTATTATTATTATTATTTTTTTTTTTTTTTTATAATTTTCTCCCCCCTTCTTTTTCCGTTTTTCTCCCCTCCCAATGTTAGTCGTTATGCCAATTCCCAGTCCCCTTCCTGGTCGTTGCGCACTCTACCCCCTACCGTCGGTCTGGGAGGGCGGAGACTATCACATGCTTCCTCCGACACATGTGTACCCCAGCCCACCGCTTCTTTTCACCCGGCAGCGCGGACTCTCACTGGGGGGAGTGTAACGTGTGGAAGGGTCACACTACCTCCCTCCAGATCCTTCCCTTGCTGTGCAGGCGCCCCGACCGAACTGTAGGAGTCGCTGTTTACAACGACCAGGAGGACCCACCCCCGCCAGCTTCCCCACCCGCTGACACTGGCAATCGTGTCAGTATGGACGGTCGGCCAAGCCGGAGGCACCGCAGCCGGATTCGATCCCACTGTCTCCATGTGGTGGTAGACGGACGCTTAGTCCGCAGCGCTACCCGGTCGCCCCCATCCCTCATTCTTAACCCCAACAAACCCTCCCCCCACCTTTCCCCAAAATGTCACGACACCCTTATACCTAGTATGGCCCCCCACCCCTTTCAGTTTTGTAGGTATGAAGATGTTGAAGATCCAGGGGGGGTTCTCTCTTCCCGGGTGTCTTAGCTAAGCACCTCGGTGAGAGTCATCCAGCCTAACTCTGACTATTTTGTAATTGATACTTCTTGATTGAGTTAATATATTAGCTTCGGCTATTTTCCACCACAGCTTATTCTTTGAGTCAGTGTCAAGTGTTCTACCTTTTTATGAGTCGGGGAAACCTACCCTTTATTTCCGGTGCAGTGTAAAGTCACTCACCATCATACATTACCTTTTGTATGAGCAATAGTGAGTCTTGATCATAAACGGTTCCAAAGATGTTTAATGTTTTTGCAAAACACGTTTAGTGTCGCCGGCGCCGCATGGGTTTAGAGGGTTAAGTGTTTTATACACGCACACCTTTTTAAAATCCCAACCTTCCTCCTCCCTAAGGCCCAAATTAAATTGACGTTATCAACTTCAGAGAGGCCAGGATGTGGGACCTATATACACATTTACTATCCAATAGCATTGTGACTTGTGAGGCTAAACAACAGGACCCATTGACGATGTGAATGTGCAAAAACAATACAAAAGAAACATTTAAAGACTTTTTTTAAATAGCTAAAAGTTAAAAGTGATGTTGTAATTTTGCAACAGAGGGTCTTTTAACACGTTATTTTTAATTTTTTATACTTTATTGTGTCAAAGAAAGTCATTTTACATTTAGGTATAGTATGTGTACCCACATACACATACATAACTGCACATATCCATACTTACATACGTACATACACACACAAATGTAAATATGCATATTTTAAATCTTGACAATTAAAAAAAAAGAAAAATGTACCCATCACCCATACAAAAAACAAGAGACAAAAACACAAACAAAGGGGTGAGCACCAGTATAGATCCTGGACTGGTATAGTTTCAAGTTTCAAGTTTCTTTAATAGTTGTCATACAGAAGTACAGAATACTTTTATACAAAATGCTTCTTACTGTTGCGCTCCAGAGACTGTGCAAGACAAGATAAGTATGAAATAAAATAACATAGTAAAATTAGAAGTAAAAAAAATTAGGTCACAGTGTTCAGTTTAGACATATGTACAATGTTCGATGCAGAATAGACGTAGTTACCATACAATATACAATACTGTGCAGTGTACTAATATACAATACTATATAGTGCAAGGCAGAAATGGAGAAATGGGACGAGGTGCAATTTAGGTACAATTCACAGTAGGTGTACGAGTTGTAGTGCAAATCCTTTATCAATAAATATAAAGTGTAAGTGTGTTTGTGTGATCTAAAGTGTGGAGAGTGGGTGCTGCAGTGTGTTGTTTGTTTGAGTGAGTGTGTGCGTGTGGGTGTGTGTGCTGTGTGCATTTGATGGTTGTTGCATAGTGATTATTGTTCGTTTAGCAGCCTGATGGCCTGGGGATAGAAGCTTCTTCTGAGTCTTTCTGTGCTCGCCTTAAGACTCCGGTATCGCTTGCCTGACCGCAGCAGTTCAAAGAGGCAGTTGTTCGGGTGGCTCGAGTCCTTAATAATTCTCTTAGCCTTCCCCTTGCACCGCTTGTTGTAAATGTTCTGGAGGGTGGGAAGCCCCCCTCCAATTGTGCGTTCGGCTGAACGTGTCACTCTTTGTAGTCTGCTACGGTCTTGTGCAGTGCTATTCCCAAACCAGGAGGTGATGTTGCCGGTCAGGATGCTCTCTATTGTACATGAGTAGAAGTTCCTAAGGATCTTCTGACTGACTTGGAACTTCCTTAGGCGCCTGAGGAAGTAGAGGCGTTGTCGTGCCTTCTTCACAACACTGTCAATGTGTGTGGTCCATGTCAAGTCCTCGGATATGTGGGCTCCGAGGTACTTGAAACTGTTCACTCTCTCAACCGGTGCCCCGTCGATGCTGAGGGGGCTGTAGTCCTTGACCCCCGACCTCCTGAAGTCCACAATCATCTCTTTTGTTTTGCTGACGTTCAGGGAGAGGCAGTTCTCCTGACACCACTGTGACAGGTTCTCTACCTCTTCCAGGTAGGCCCTTTCGTCGTTGGCAGAGATCAGGCCCACCACTACTGTGTCATCAGCAAATTTGATGATGGTGTTGTTGTTCCGCTGTGCTACGCAGTCATGTGTGTACAGGGAGTAGAGGAGTATACATCTAATATCCATCCCTACTCGTCCCCACATACATATACAAGAAAAATAACAACAAAAATAATAATGGCAAATAAATAAAAAATGAAATAATAGAAGAAAAAAGAAACAAGCAAAAAACAAAAAATTAAAATTAAATAATAATAAGTAAAAATCAATTATTGAATCAATAAACGTGATCGATATTTGGAATGACGATCAGGAATTGGAATAATCTTTTTGGAGAACATCTCTGATCTGAGGTAAGCAATTTATTTTACCAGTCTTGGGGTAATCGGATCTATTTTCACAGAGATATCAGCGTTTGCCCCATGTGTGTGTGTGCGATCAGGAAATGAGAGAATAGATTTTTCCAGATAGCTTCTCTAGCGTGCATAAGTACACATATACTATCGATAATCTAGCGTTTATTTGAAAACGATTCATAAATAGGCCGGAAAATGACAACGTTTTTTGTGTATCCAGAATATTCCAGTAAATGCCGTTTATCACAGAATCTATATATTTTCCTGAAACTTTCAAGAAAACGAGGGCTTTTCAAAATGCTATAAAACGGAAATGAACAGATTAAAAAAAAAAAAATAATAATAATAATAAATAAATAAATAAATCCCTTTCGACAATGTTGACTGCAAACAAATCATTGATAAGCGACGGGCAGATTAGACACATATTAATATAAATATAATTTATGACAGATATTATGCGTTCACAACGCTATCATTGAAGTGGGTGGTGGCATTCAACCACGTTTTACCATGTTAACAAGTGGCAACCAAAGTGTTAAGGAATGCCAACGCATCACCTCACATCATCTACTAGTCTCGAATGTCCTGGTTCTCTGCCGTATAAAGGAGCGTTGGGAGCGACACCCCGGTCTATATTATCGTCCCTGAAGCATTTCCATTTAGTTCATTTTGCTCAGTATTTGTCCCCCACACCTCCCCACAAAGCTCGCCGGGTTGCCGTGTGAGACGCCCCAGGAATGGAGCAGGGACAGCTTGTGTTAGTGCGTGAGAGAGAGAGGGATGAACCGGACTGAACCGGACAGCTGCACGGCCTCTACTCTCTCTCTCTCTCTCTCTCTCTCTCTCTCTCTCTCTCTCTCTCTCTCTCTCTCGTTTGTCTTACCGCCGGCACCCCGTTGACTGAAATAACAGCGTTGGTGCCTCAAAGCCGGGGTGTGTGCTCAAAGGATTGTGTTACACACCACAAACGGTCAGTCTAAAAAGATAGGTCTGCGCTTTGCCGGTCACTGTAATGAATAGGGCCTAAAAAAAATAATGGTTTGGTTCCGGTTGCCGACCGACCCTGCCGATTTAGGTGCGACCCAATTTATTTTATGAGTTAAAAAAAAAAAAAAAAAAGATTACAAAAAAAATACCTTTTTTATTTTTACAATAAAGTTTCATAAAAATCTTAGTCAAACCTTTAGTATTATGGATATTAAACATGCTGGCAGAGTACATGCATCCATGTTGTTGTGAACATTTGAATTAAATAAAGAAATTCCCTATCCATAGTCGCCGTGGAAAAAAAAAAAAAAAAAAATTCCCTACCTACCCATGGCCTTAACACTTTCAGTGCCACCAGGGGGCGCACGACTTAGTGCTTGAATGCCACCATCGGCGCCAATGTTAACGTTAATATCGCCTAATCTAATCTATGTTTTAAATTATGGCTATGTGTCTAATCTGCCCGTCGCTTATCAAAGAATCATTTTCCAGTCTGTGTTGTGAAAAACAGCCCATTCTGTGATAATCGCCTTTTACTGGAATATTCCAGAGCGTTGATATTTGTCGGCCTATTTATGAATCGTTTTCAAATAAACGCTAGATGATCAATAGTATACATGCCCGCACGCACGTTCGAGGCGCGCGCTGATAATAGCCGTTTTCATTTCCTCATGGATTTTACAGTGAAACCGATAGAGCACATATCAGAAAAAAGCCTATATCTTCATGAAAACGAGTCTGATTATCCTAACACTGATAACATAGATTCCTTACCTGACATCAGATGGTATCCAAATGGTATATTCCAATTCCTGATCACCATTCGAAAAAATCGATAAGTATATTGATCCAACGTGTGTACAGTATAACCCATGCTTGCCGCGGCTCAGAGGCTCCAGAATGAACTCTGGTAACCCCGTTCCAGTGGACTGGAAAATGTGGACTGGAATATTTTTTTTCCCCCATCCATTTTCATTGAGTCCATTCCATTTACCATTTACCATCTGGGAGACGATAGGGGGCGCTTTTTTCACATCTGATCGCCGGCGGCCCTTGAGTAGGCTAGGGTAGGCTCACGTGATGCAATATGATTTCAGATCGCTAAAAAAAAAGAAAGAAAATACGAGAAATCTCGTGAGTGGCTTTCAACGTAACTATCGTAAACCCGAGATTAGCCGTGAGTGGCAGTCAAAGTGTTAACTGACAACCAACAGGAACCAAACAATATTTTCTTTTATGCCTAGGGATGGGTACCGAATCCGGTACTTTTAAGGGTACCGACCGAATCACGTCGGGAGTACCGATTCACGTGAGATCCACCGGTGCCACTTTTCTGGTACTGTAAAAAATTACGTCAACATTTCGTTTACCTGCGAAAGGAAACCTGTGAAGTGTGCTGCACGTTCACGCGCGCAATACACGCTTACCTAGGATTTGACTTGATTCAAAAGCAGTCGGGGGCAAGGGCAAGCCGAAAACGGTCGCAAGTGTGGCTACACTTTACAAAGCTAGATGCAGACAACGCTCGCTGCAATATTATATATAATATATATATATATTATTAACAAATTATTCGAAATAAATAATAATGATAATAAATAATGAGAAGTTTGGACACATTCTTTTTACAACTGAGGTAGGTAGATTACATTTTTAGAGACTAAAGTACTGAATAAAGGTACCGTTGGGTACCGGTATCGATTCACGGGTACCGGTATCGGTTCAAATGTGAAACGGTACCCAACCCTAGTAATTCAAGTCTCAAGTCCGGGGCAGATTTCTCCGTTCTTCTGCCTGAGTTGACCAGGCAGATGTTTGGCCTTTATCCTCCCACATTGTAAGCCTAGTTTAATGATCTACAGGCTCTCAAACACAACTTGGTTCACTTAAGGCGCAGAGTGGGGAAATTCCTCGCCTACGAGGCGAACCGTGACCTTGCTTGTGTTCCTGTTCCCATTAGTTACACACCCGGATCGGCTAATCATTCAGCGGGTAATTGCTCTATGTTCGGCGGTTAACCCTCGGCTTAGCTCAGACAGGTTTTGACAAGTCCTACGAGGACGTGCTACCGGACAGGACTGTAAGAGAGTGAGTCGATGGGACAAAACAGCCTGAGGGAGGCTGGACTATCTGAGTCATATGATGACAAAATGCAGGGTTCGCACAAGGTCCCTGAAGTGCTTAAAGTGCGTGATTTTTTTTTTTTTTTACAAAAAAAAAAAGTCAAGCCCTGGAATTTCTTGAACACAGGCAATTTTGTAACAAGGTGCTTGAAAAGGCGGCTGGGTGGCGCAGCGGAGATTGCGCTCGTCACCAATGCAAGAGACTCCGGTCTCGAATCCCGGTGTCGGCTTAGTCAGCGGGTGGAAGTCGATGGGTGGGGATTGGACGTTGTGAACAGCGACTCCTACAGGTCGGTTGGGTGACGCCTGCACAGCAGAGACGGGAAGTAGTGTGAGCCTCCGATGCGTTACACCTCGCCACTGAGAGTCCGCGCTGTCTGGTGAAAAGATGCGACAGGCTGCCTCCTCGTGTACCGGAGGGGGACACGTGATGCAAGGCTTCTATCCTCCCTACGGCCGACCAGTGGGAGGCATAGTCTAGCAACGTTCAAGACAGGGAGGGGAGAATTGGAAATCTGAAATTGGGATGGGAGAAAAATAGAAAATGAGGAGAAAAAGTGGATGCAAAAAAAACAAGGTGCTTAAAGTCCTTGAAATTCAAATTAACCGTTCACATTGAAAGTGTTGTTTATCCATGATAAAATGGTTCTGAATCGATACATTTAATTTTCTAAGGTTTCTCCCCTCCACATTGCCTGTGGTACTTTTTTTTCCTATTTCTAGGTTTTTAGTGAGTTTTTCAGTTTTGACTGTTGCATTTATTTATTTTACATTGTGGACTTCATGGTGTTTTTGGTTTTGTTCTTGATTTATTGTGATGTTTCTTCTTGACTTGTTTTAAAGAAGACGTGTCCTGTCCGGCCCATGGGGACATTAACGTGTGTTGTCGTCGGGAGGGCCTTACAAATACATTTGATTTGATTTGTTCTGTTGCGCCTGCAGGGTCCTCAGCCTCAGTCTCGGACCATCCTCAACTCCCTGCTGTCGGGGGCCTTAGCCGGGGCTGTGGCCAAGACCGCCGTGGCCCCTCTGGATAGAACCAAGATCATCTTTCAAGGCAAGACGGGTGCTCCATCGTGTTGGTTGTGAAAGTGTTAACCCTTTGGTAGTGTTGTAGTGAAATGGTTGAATGAATGAATGAATGAAAACTTTATTTAACAGATTGCAGAATGGGTACAATACAGTACGGCTCAATACATACAATTGTTAAGGGATGCAGACCTGAGAAAGACGTTTGTCTTGTTTCCATCAGGGTCCCCCATTTTCAATTCATATAGACATATATGACATACATGACATACAGATAGTCAGTACTGCTACATCTATACATTTATGACATACCAGATTTGCAAATACAGTACTTTTTGTGATACAGAAGGAGTCAAGAAAAGGGAGTATATACATTTGACGTAGAAACTGTACATTGGAGGAGGTTGGGTGGGGGGGGGTTGGGTACATTGGGATATTGACAACCATACTGGGTAATTTACATTGGAGGTGGTTGGGGGGGGGGGGGCGGGGGGCACACTGTATAAACAAGTAACACTGTACATTGAGGGGGGGGGGGAGGAGACACTGTACAAACAAACACAATTGTACATTGAACTATTGACAAAACCATACTAGGTAAATGACTGTACATTGGAGGGGGTTGGGTTAGGATATTTACAGGGGCCAGTGTTGAATTGCAGTCTCCCGTAGGTGTCCCTTGAGAGAGGTTTTGAAAGTGGGTAGTGATCCACATTCCTTTACAGCTTTGGGTAGGGCGTTCCACATTGATGTGGCATAATTGCGAAACGTGTTTAGTCCCTTATTTGAGCCGAATCTGGGTTTAACATGATTTGTGGAGCTCCCTCTGGTGTTGTGATCGTGGTATTCACTGACCTTTGGGAAGTATTTTGACATGTACATGGGTACCTTGGTCGTGTAGTGTATCTTGTAGACCAGGCCCATTGCAAGTTGTTGTACTCTGTCGTCTACTCTAATGAATGAATGAATGAATGAAAACTTTATTTAACAGATTGCAGAATGGGTACAATACAGTACGGCTCAATACATACAATTGTTAAGGGGATGCAGACCTGAGAAAGACGTTTGTCTTGTTTCCATCAGGGTCCCCCATTTTCAATTCATATAGACATATATGACATACATGACATACAGATAGTCAGTACTGCTACATCTATACATTTATGACATACCAGATTTGCAATTACAGTACTGTTTGTGATACAGAAGGAGTCAAGAAAAGGGAGTATATACATTTGACGTAGAAACTGTACATTGGAGGTTGGGTGGGGGGGGTTGGGTACATTGGGATATTGACAACCATACTGGGTAATTTACATTGGAGGTGGTTGGGGGGGGGGGGGGGGGGCGGGGGGCACACTGTATAAACAAGTAACACTGTACATTGAGGGGGGGGGGGGGAGGAGACACTGTACAAACAAACACAATTGTACATTGAACTATTGACAAAACCATACTAGGTAAATGACTGTACATTGGAGGGGGTTGGAATGATTGGGTTAGGATATTTACAGGGGCCAGTGTTGAATTGCAGTCTCCCGTAGGTGTCCCTTGAGAGAGGTTTTGAAAGTGGGTAGTGATCCACATTCCTTTACAGCTTTGGGTAGGGCGTTCCACATTGATGTGGCATAATTGCGAAACGTGTTTAGTCCCTTATTTGAGCCGAATCTGGGTTTGACATGATTTGTGGAGCTCCCTCTGGTGTTGTGATCGTGGTATTCACTGACCTTTGGGAAGTATTTTGACATGTACATGGGTACCTTGGTCGTGTAGTGTATCTTGTAGACCAGGCCCATTGCAAGTTGTTGTACTCTGTCGTCTACTCTAAGCCATCCTAGGTTGTCGAAGTGGGCAGGGGTGAGGTGGGTTCTAGGAGTAAGGTCAAGCAGTAGTCTGACCAGTTTGTTTTGAGATGTTTGTAATTTTGTTTTTAGCGCCTTTGAGGTGCTTTGGTACCATGAGGTGCAAGCATAGTCGTAGTACCCCTGAATGAGTGCTCCTGCCAGAGTCTTCAGGGTGTTCTTGTTTACCAGAGAGGAGATCCGGTACAAGAATCGAGTTCGTTGGTTGACTTTTTTTATTACATTGGATGCCATTTTGTCACAGGAGAGATTAGCCTCTAGGATGGAACCCAGGTAGGTAATTTCATCTTTCCTTGTGACAATATTGTCACCCACTGTAACTGAGAAGCCGTCGGTCTTGCTGAGTTTGTTATTTGAACCGAAGAGAATGGACTCTGTTTTGCCCATGTGTAATGATAGTTTGTTATCAGCGAGCCATATGCAGATTCTGCCTAGTTCCGAGCTGAGGGTTTTTTCAACCTGTAACTTGTTCTTGTCAGAGACCAGCAGGTTAACCAGAAGGTTAACCTTCTGTAGTGTGGTTGTGAAAGTGTTGACCCTTTGTTGTGTGCTAGTGAAATGGTTAACCTTCTGTAGTGTGGTTGTGAAAGGGTTAACCCGTGTGGTAGTGAAATGGTTAACCTTCTGTGGTGTGGTTGTGAACGGGTTAACCCGTTTGGTAGTGTGGTACCAAAGGGTTAGCCCATTCCCTGCGACAATTCAGAAGGTTAACCCTTTCACTACCACACGACAAAGGGTTAACCCTTTCACAACCACACCACAGGGTTAACCATTTCACTACCACACTACCAAAGGCTTAACCCTCTGTGGTGTGGCTGTGAAAGGGTTAACCCTTTGTCATGTGGTAGTGAAAGGTTTAATTCCACACTTTCTTGTTGTAACCAAAGGGACCTGAATGACACTGTATGGCAGAAAAAAGTGGATTTTAGAAAAGAGGTGCAAATAATATTGATGACTATAGGAACATGCTCCCTTTGTTCCCCATTTAAACCTTTCTTTATTTATTTTTTCTCCAGTGTCCTCAGCGAGATTCTCTGCCAAGGTAGGTTTGAGTTTTGTGGATAGTTTATACCAATCCTAAAGTAAACCAACAACAAATAAGCAATCAATGAATAATTCTTTGACGATTAATGACTCAATTAATCATTCATAACCAATCACTGAGAAACACATAATTAACAAGTTGTCAAACATTGCAAGGCTTGGGCGCCCCAGTGGCGAGCCGCGACACGGCCGACCCGGGTTCGACTCCCGAACCCGTCGTTATTTGCCGAATGTCTTCCCCCCACTCTGTCTCCCATTCCTCCTCTGTCTCTCTCTACTGGACTGCCCAGTAGCAATAAAGCGATAAAACACCAAAAAAAAAATCTAAAAAAAAAAAAAACATTGAAATGCTTGACCTTTTTTAAGGAATTATTATCGGCACTGGACAATGGAGTGTTACAAATTCAGCGTGTAAACATTAACACACTTTTGCAATAAGCAGTTTGCTTTAAAGCCTAAATTCCGTGTCCAGTGATGCATCCTCTAATTCACAGGGGTAGTAATTATCCACTTACTGTATATGTCACCTACACTTTTAATCAGTTTTTCTACAAACACAACTTCATCATGCATGAAACCCAGTTCAGCGCCTAGAAACGGATGATCATTAATCCATTGTTGGATTGTGTCCAGGGGTTTAAAAAGTACCCAGAAATTATACTTAAAGTATGGGTACCGTCTCAAAATCGTACTCATGTAAAAGTCAGAGTATCTGGCTAAAAAAACACTTGAGTAAAAGTCAAAAAGTTTCTACTTTTAAATGTACTAAAAAGTAAAAAAAAAAAATTATTCCCGGGGCAATGGAATGTTCCGTTTCGACCTCTTCATCACTCGTACTATCGTTTGTGGCCATCTTCTGTAGCTTGTCACTCTTGATTGTCTATTCTTCTGATAGCAGGTGTTTAATCAAAGATCCCCGCTTTCTAGTCTTGCACAAGGACCAATCAGCATGGGTATGGGCGGGTTCATTTTCCATTGATGGGGATTTGATTGGCTGTTTTTAAATAAAGTGCGGCCGCAGGATTAATAACGTTAAAGTTAGTTTGGCCAGAGAAACGAATATACTAATTAAAATGGTTGGACCTGCGAGATTTGTACTTTGTACTATGTAGGTCTGCATTTTAAATGTAAGGAGTAAAAAGTGTGTTTTTTTTTTTCTGAAATGTAATTGAGTAAAAGTACATGTATACAAACCTAATAATACTCTAGTAAAGTACAAATCCCCAAAAAACAGTACTTACTGTTTTTACAAGTACTGTTTTTACTTACTCAATCTTTTTTTTAAACCTTTATTTTAACTCGAAAATATAAAAAGAATAGAAGAAACTAAAAACGATTGCAATTTGACAAACTGAGATTTGTCAAACACCAGCTGTTTAAAAGCAGAAGCAGATGGGAGGACCTCTAACTTTAGGGTTTGTTGAAGAGAAGTACTTTACACCCCTGATTGTGTCCCTGCCTGCCTGCCTGCCTGCCTGCCTGCCCGCCCGCGTCTTCACCCAGGAGGCCTACAGGTTCATCTACAGAGGCTACCTGCAGGATGGCTTCTTCAGCCTCTGGAGGGGCAACTCTGCCACCATGGTGCGCGTCATCCCCTACGCTGCCATCCAGTTCTGTGCCCACGAGCAGTACAAGAGGCTGCTGGGAGGATACTACGGCTTCCAGGGGAAGTGAGTTGGACGGGAATCCTGTTACCTTTATCCCTTTTTTTTTGTATCCACTTTTTCTCCCATTTTCTATATTTTCTCCCATCCCAATTTCGTATCATCCAATTCAACCCTCCCCTGTCAC
Source organism: Notolepis coatsorum (assembly GCF_963971535.1). Lineage (NCBI taxonomy): Eukaryota > Metazoa > Chordata > Actinopteri > Aulopiformes > Paralepididae > Notolepis > Notolepis coatsorum. Next base: position 8,235,808 of record NC_140168.1, on the reverse strand, counting down.
GAACGCTGTTTCTTGCCTCCCACAAGCCGGCTGCAATGTGGACTAAGTCATACATAGCACAAGTCCCCTCCGGTACTTGAGGTAACAGCAGTCGCATCTTTTCACCTGCGCAGCTCGATCTCTCAGTGGCGAGGAGTAACGCGTGGGAGGCTCACGCTGCCCCCGACACTTCCTGATTCTACTGCGCAGGCGCACCAACCGACCTGTAGGAGTCGCTGTCCACAACGCCCGATCCCCACCCATCAGTTTCCCACCCCCTAATACGGCCAATGTGTATTAGTATGAACGACCAGCTAAACTGAAAGCAATGTGGAGCGCTGGGCTCGAACAGGCGAGCCCAGCGTCTCCGCATTCGTGGCGAGCGCCTTGCCCACTACGCCACGTAGCCGCCCCTCTGTTACCTTTATCCCTTTCACTACCACACCACAGAAGGTTAACCGTCTGTAGTAGTGGTAGTGAAAGGGTTAACCGTCTGTAGTGTGGTAGTGAAAGGGTTAACCGTCTGTAGTGTGGTAGTGAAAAGTTAACCTTCTGTAGCGTGGTAGTGAAAGGGTTAAACGTTTGTAGTGTGGTAGTGAAAGGGTTAACCGTCTGTAGTGTGGTAGTGAAAGGGTTAACCGTCTGTAGTGTGGTAGTGAAAGGGTTAAACGTTTGTAGTGTGGTAGTGAAAGGTTAACCTTCTGTAGCGTGGTAGTGAAAGGGTTAAACGGTTGTAGTGTGGTAGTGAAAGGGTTAACAGTCTAGCGTGGTAGTGAAAGGGTTAACCTTCTGTAGTGTGGTAGTGAAAGGGTTAACCGTATGTAGTGTGGTAGTGAAAGGGTTAACCGTCTGTAGTGTGGTAGTGAAGGGGTTAACCGTCTGTAGTGTGGTAGTGAAAGGTTAACCTTCTGTAGTGGTAGTGAAAGGGTTAACCATTTGGTAGTGTGGCAGTGAAAGGCTTATAGTGGCTTGATGCATATTGATTATAAATCAATTTACTTTTTCTAAATGATTCATTGGGTTTCGAATGGGTTTCATGAAGCTGGTCAGGGATCTGTAGCGCCTCCCGGAGGGCAGTAGCTGGAAGTGCTCTTTGAGAGTGGTTTTGAAGGAGGGTAGGGATTCACATTCCTTTACGGCTGTCGGTAGGGCGTTCCACATTATTGTGTTGGTACACATTCCATTCATCTGACATTATTGTTTCTTATTAGTTTTGTAGTTAAAGCAGTTAGGATTTGATATCTTTTTTTTATAGAACTTTCACAAGAACAAAGATCTAGAAAAACTTGATCCATGTGTCTTTCCCCCCCCTGTGTGTCCCAGGACCTTGCCTCCGTTGCCAAGGTTACTGGCGGGCTCGATGGCTGGTACCACAGCAACCATGCTCACCTACCCGCTGGACATGGTACGAGCCAGGATGGCCGTCACGCCCAAGGAGATGTAAGACGACCTTCAGAGGAGGGCTAAATATAATCAGACCGGCGCTCCCAGTGTGATATAACCACTTAAAAGGAACACGCCAACATTTTGGGAAATTATCTTACCGTCTTCTCCAGAGAGAGACAGGAAGATAAGATACCAGTTTCCTCTGTGTGCGTTCAGTAGAAAGCTATCTGGCTGCATGTTAGCCTAGCTTAGCACAATGAATGGAAGCGGACAGTGCCGGTTAGCCTAGGCATTGTCCAACTAACACCTCTCCCGAAGGCTAACCGGCCACGAGCATTACACTAGAGCAGGGGTGGCCAACCCGCGGCTCGCAAGCCGCATGTGGCTCTTTGCCCGTCAATGTGCGGCTCTTCCATCCATAAAAAAAAATTTTATTATTAATATTATATATATATATATATATATATATATTTTGTTTTCTTTTTGTTTTTTTAATGTCACTCATTCCATAAGGACGTAGAATAAACATTTAATTTTTTTTTTAAATGGTCCATTTGCATGTTCTTGGTATCTGAATCTAGGGACATATATGGATCAGTGTCAGAAATAGTGTGTATGTTACTAGGCTTGAGTAAATTGTAATGAACCAAAGGACAATATCAATTCTATAAAAAAAAAAAAAATTATCTTTGACTGTGAATAACACCATGCTAAAATTGACCAGACCTGAAAAATCTAAGCAAATGAATAAAGGGAAGATGATTAAACAGAAGGTTTTGTAGATACAGTACTGAATTCTGCCATCTTTTTTATAATGTAAATTTCTCCACCATTTTTCATCGTATTGCAACACCGTTTTTTGCAAGACGTTCACAGAAAGGTAGAGAAACTAACTGCGTTCTGTTTTATGGCAATAACGTTCAGGTTTGTGGGAGATAATCCCAAAAAATAAGAGAAATAAGAAAGTAAATCCAGAAGTCAGATGATTGACAGGGGCTGGTGTGAGCTGGGTAGGGTAGTTTTTCCTAAATTCGAAAGCCCTGAGTCTCTTCCTTCAAAACACTCACTTTTGGCTGTGCCACTTCCTCCTGTCAATATGCGCCGGTTTCCGACTCAATGCCCTGAGATTTCTATAATCTTATATTTCACTAATAACAGTTAAAATAATTGGTAAACAAACGTAATGCTGAAAATATACACTTTTACTGTATATCTCGGGCTTAAGAGGTTAACCCTGTGAGGCCCAAATTAAAAAGACATTAGCAACTTCAGAGGCCAGAGGGTGAGACCTATAAACACATGAAGGGTGCCGTGACTGAAAAAAAAAGGTTGAGAAACACTGGTATATGGTGTGGCTCTTTGTGGTACCACAGTAATTTTTGTGGCTCTTAGTCTCTGACTGGTTGGCCACCCCTGCACTAGAGGTTCCAGTAGTGGGCAGCTTGAATTGCCAGGTCCTAGAACCAGTGCTTTGGGGAGATCTTTTATTTTTAGAGCATTAAAGGGGAACTATCTTATAAATGGCCTTTTTGAGTGTTTAGCATTGTTTCCTAGCTATGTGAACTTATATTAATATGATCTATGTCTCAAAATTCTCATATTGGCGCATTCTTCCAATTCTCCTCTCACAATATTCACCCTCACTGAACTGAGTCATTTGAAAATGTGATGATTTGTGATGTCAGAAAGACACCGCTGCATGTTAATGTTGAGATACAAGATGAGCTGCACACAGTGGCTGGACCTGGACCTGCAGCCCAGGCTCAAAACGGCTTGAGATCTTAAGGTAGAAAAATGCTGTTTTTGAGGACTTGATTAGAAATACAAAACAATGAATAAAAAAAATATATATATATTACAGAGGTGTTCCATAGACTCACAGGAATTGTGTAAAAGTGCCCAAATAGTGAAAGAAATAGTAAAATAGTTCCCCTTTAACTCTTTGGAATGGCCTGCCTCGGAACCTCTGCTGCATTTACAGTAGATTCACTTTTAAAAAGAATCTTAAATAGTTTTTTAATTTATTTTAACACTGTAAAGTAATTTTTTGTTTTACACTAATGTAATTTTAGCTATCTTAATTGTTACAGTAGTTTCATTATGTGCCTGACTTTTAATAATTTAGTTTTTGCAATGGTGATTTTTTTTTTTTTTTTTGGACCCCAGGAAGACTAGCTGGTTCCTATCGCACCATCTAATGGGGATCCCTAATCAAATCAAATCAAATCGGGGACATTGAATCCTTCTGTCAATTACAGCCCAATGAAATGATATGGTGGCAGACAAAGTAGTGCTATTTCTTTCATCTACATCATTTCATGGAGCTGTAATTAACACAACACAACACAAGGATTCAGTGTCCCCGATGACATCACTGGTGGCCATATTCAAACTCGTTTACTTGTTGAAATGAAGGAATGTGTGTATAGGAATGTTTTTAGTTTTTTTACTGAGTTTTGGGGGGTTATTCGGGACATTGAATCCTTGTGTTGTGTTTATTACAGCACAATGAAATGATGTAGATGAAAAAATAGTAATACTTTGTCTTATAGAGACTGCTACCTCATCATCATCATCATCTCCTTCCCTCCTCCCTTCCCTCCTCTCGCTCCCTCCTCTCGCTCCCCCTCCTCTCCTTCCCTCTCTCCCTCCATCCTCTCGCTCCCCTTTCTCCTTCCCTCCTCTCGCTCCCTCCTCTCCTTCCCTCCTCTCGCTCCCTCCTCTCCTTTCCTCCTCTCGCTCCCCTTCCTCTCGCTCCCTCTCCCTCCCTCCCTCCTCTCTCTCCCTCCTCTCCTTCCCTCCTCTCTCTCCCTCCCTCCTCTCCTTCCCTCATCTCCCTCCCTCCTCTCCCTCCCTCCTCTCCTTCCCTCCTCTCTCTTGCTCCCTCCTCTCGCTCCCTCCTCTCCTTCCCTCCTCTCTGTCGCTCCCTCCTCTCGCTACCTCCCCTCCTCTCTGTCGCTCCCTCCTCTCCCTCCCTCCTCTCGCTCCCTCCCTCCTCTCTCTCGCTCCCCTCCTCTCCCTCCTCTCTCTCGCTCCCTCCTCTCCCTCCTCTCTCTCTCGCTCCCTCCTCTCCCTCCTCTCTCTCGCTCCCTCCTCTCCCTCCTCTCGCTCCCTCCCTCCTCCCTCTCTCCCTCCTCTCCCTCCTCTCTCTCGCTCCCTCCCTCCTCTCTCGCTCCCTCCTCTCTCTCGCTCCCTCCTCTCCCTCCCCCCTCTCGCCCCCTCCCCTCAGGTACAGTAACATCATGCATGTGTTCGTGCGGGTGTCCAGGGAGGAAGGCTTGAAGACCTTGTATCGTGGTTTCAACCCCACCATCCTGGGAGTCATCCCCTACGCCGGCCTCAGCTTCTTTACCTACGAAACACTGAAGAAAGTA
>NC_140168.1:7895869-8230869 GCF_963971535.1 Notolepis coatsorum | reverse complement strand
TCAACAAGAAACAGGTACAATGAACAAGGGGCAAAGTTCTGCTGCTCTGCAGCTTCTCCCGGAAGGGTAGTCTTGGGAAGAAGGAGCAGACCTCTGTACCGCTCTGCAGACTCTCACGGCGGACCTCTCAGATGTTGTGCAAGACCGAGAGAGGGAGAGAGGGAACGGGTCAGTGACAGAGCAGACTTGAAACGAGCTGGAGGACAGGGTGTTATATTCTTCGTGTTAAACAACACAGTGATGTGCAACATTCCAAAAACAGCCCAAGTGAAATATCTTCATGTAATCACACAGTGAGCAAAAATCCATACACCGTCCAAATGTGGAATACTATCTTCGTGTAAACACACAGTGAGCAAAAATCCAAACACAGTCCAAATGTGAAACAATATCTTCGTGTAAATACACAGTGAGCAAAAATCCAAACACAGTCCAAATGTGAAATAATATCTTCGTGTAAATACACAGTGGGAGGTGGAAGATCCCAAAATATTATTCCATAAAGGATAGGGCAAAACGATAAAGGCTGGGTGAGTGACTGTCTGACAAAAAGGTGGTAGACTTCAGTGTAAAGGTTACACAAGAAAATCGGAAATAGGTCAAGACAGTCAATCTAGAAAACTCACCCAGACGAGCTGCGTAAAAGGAACGGGAACAACAGTGGAGGCGAGCGCGCGCCACGGAGCAGGTATCCAAGCGAAGGCTTCTAGGAATTTCCTGGAGATTAGCACAGTGAAACAGAAGCAACGGGGAAAAACATCCAGCGACAAATCAAGACGAACCAACAACTTAGGGTGGGGAAAACGGGGTATAAATAATGAGGGATCGATTGATTGAAAGGCAGTGACAGCTGGGGAATGTGATTGAAAAGCGTGGGGAAGTGAGGGAACCAATCAGCGACGTCTCAGATGACGTCAGCGGGGAGAAACGTGTGAACGAGGGAATTGAAATACTTGACAGAAAAAATGAATGAAAACAAAGCGAGGGTGGTTAAAGGAACAGAACGAGTGAGAAGGCAAGGACAGAAACCTCACAAGTATCCCCTGCTACCTTACCAGAGTACAATAGATATAATTCCTAATATTCAGGTTGTATTCTTATTTCATGCGTAACCAGAGAATGGACATTCATTATTGATTTGCCTACGCACATTCCTTTGCCTTATAAGCGCATCTAGAGTGAAGTATATTATGTATTCTTGCTGCTAATAAATACTTAAAGACAACTTTGTGTAGAACCGATTCATTGTGGGGAAGTGTTCTCATCATATACTAGTGTACGGTATGGCCAGTATAATGTACATAAGACGGTAGTGGTTTAATGATACCATACTTGATTAATACAGTCAGGGAATTGTACCCCTCAGTTACAAACGTGCATTGCACTATAGCGTATTGTATATCGCTGCTGTCGGGACAAAACCTCATAACTCCATTTAATTTTTTTTTAAATATAAATCAACTCCGTAGATCATCCTCCATATGTGTGTGTGGGTTTTACAAAGTTTAAACAATGGGAAAGCATTAAACCGATCATCTGTCTAAACCTCCTAACTCTATTCACCCTCAAATCTGTGTTAGTTTTTTTCATCTGCTGAAAAGTTGGGTTTTTGGAGTTATGAGGTTTTGTCCCAACAGCAGCGATATTGTATATTGTATGGTACAATTTACAGTAAGGTGTATGTGTTGCAGTGCAAATGCTTCTTACTGTTGCGCTCCAGAGACCGTTACTGTACCATACAATATACAATACGCTATAGTGCAATGCACGTTAAAAAAAAATTAAAAATTAAGGGAATCGAACTTGTCACATTGGATTGGGTAGGTGGGGGGGGGGGGTGGGGGTGGGGGGGGACTGTACATTGGAGGTGGTTGGGTGGGGGGGGTTGGGTAGGAGTGGGGGGTGGCACTCCAATGGTGCACCCAATGATTTGAGCAGAAGCGCGTGCACGCACATGCACGGATGTGCACGGCACGCGCGTGCATACAGGAATGCGCAGCACTCGCCAACTCGCTATAATTACCCACCTGGGCTACTTTGCATATCACTAGCGCCGGTCGTCAGGACTCAGGTGTGTTAAATACGTTCTCAGATACATTCACACCTAACTTGTGAATGAAATGTGTTACATTCCATTCGTAGAGGCAATTAGGCACTGTCTTTAGTCTGTACAAGTAGATTACCATTTAGATTATGGTTGAATAAACATTGATGCCTAACATTGATTCAATATAAAATCATCTAAAATGTGCATGTAGATTACCATTTAGATGATGGTTGAATCAACATTGATATAGTATCAGTTATGGTTGAAAACCTAACGTTGATTCAATATGTAAGTCATAGACAACGTTTTGTATAATTTCGATGTCAGGCTTCAACATAGATTCAATATTTCTGCCTAACCCTATTTCAACGTTGATTCACTCATATTTTGCTATCTGGGTGTAAATAACTCATGTACATATACCGATATGCCCTACTTTGTTTACATTTACATTTACATTGTTTACTTGTTTTATTGCACAATGTCGTTCTATTGGATTCTTATTATATATTACTATTGTATTATGCACATCGTTGCGGGCAAGACCCCCCGCATTTCATTGTATACTTATGCCGTGACAAATAAAACTCTTGACTTGACTTGACTTGACTCGTTTATACTGAAGCTCAAACAAAACAAAAACACACAGCCAAAAGACTGAACAAGCTCCCAAGCTCAAGAAACACAAGAGTTCTCATATACTACAAAGAAAATGATAAAACAAAAATAAAAATAGAGACAAGGGGGGGGGGGGGGGGGGGTTCTAACTGGAGGTTATTTCAGTTCAATACTGTAGTAATAATGTACAACTGCACAAAAATGTACACAAAAATGTAAATGTAATAATGTACAACTGCATTTCCCATGGATTCCTTGTAGCTTCATATTCATATTTCATACACATCCCGTTACACACACACACGCTCTCAGACACCAGTGTTTCCACTACATGTATCTAACCACACTACCCCCTCCCCCAACACGTGGGGGTCAAGCGGTGCGTCTCAACTCTGACCTCTGACCTCGATGGCGTTGATATCGCTCAGCCGTGGGGGGAAAAAGGGCACATTTATGAACTCTTTCCGTAAAATCACAAGACAATCGCCGCCTCTGTCCTAAAACAAATAAGATACATCCTTGTTCGTAATGAGACAGTTACTGCTTAAAGGGACATTTCACTTTAGTAGAACCTCAAGTTGTCTTCTGTCAACAGCACCGCTCCTGGAGGTGTGGAGGTAAGACCGAGGAAACTAGTGAAACTAAAGTGAAATATCTCTTTAAGGTAAGTAATACCTTACTTAATCTCTTTAAGGTAATACCTGCCAGGCGGTAGAGCCAGAGGAAGGGAAGTGAAGTGGGATCGGTCCCGAACACACACACACACACACACACACACACACACACACACACACACACACACACACACACACACACACACACACACACACACACACACACACACACACACACACACACACACACACACACACACACACACACACACACACCTCACTGTCATGACTATATCACAGTGAGAGACACCTCTGATGGGCAGATGTTTATATCAGGGTGTTTGGCATCACCAGCCGGTCCTATAGCGAAGAGTGGGTAGAGTTTCTCAGTGAAGGTGTGTTCATGAGTGTAGATGTGAGTCATGTCTTCACGGTCGTAGAAGGACAGCTCCCCCCCGTTATAGTCCAGCTGTACTCTGACCCTCTGGGGGCTCCTCTTCACTTTGAGGATCTGACTCAGACCATTAGTGTACTTACCACTCCTATAATGTAGAGCCCAGATACCATGTTGTGGTGATGCCTTTAGCCCCATACTCTTCCTGTCAAATGACTCTTTAGCTACACCTATAGTCCAGTGAGGATGGTCTCCCACCTCCACCTCCCAGCTGTGTGTCCCTGAGCTGAAGCTCTCAGAACCCAGAACAATGCTATACACCATGTTCCTCTCTGGGTTGTCAGGGAGCTGCTGCTTTGTGTCTGTGTATCTCACACTGGTCAGATCATCAGATGTAGAGAGACTGGGTGCTGCAGTGTTTAGGTCCAGAGTGACAGGAGTGAACTTGACCCTCTCCTTCATCTTCTCCCAGACTCTGAAGGCCAGGTTGCCCAGGTGTTTGGCCTCATCTATCAGCGCTCCTGAGACCAGCTGTGGACGAGGCAGGTTGCACTGAGCTCTGGAAGAACATTCAAGAGTCAGTCCTGCTGTGGGCTTAGCTTCAGAGCCGCAGAGAAGAGAGAGATATTGATTTCCATCAAAATAACTGTATTCATATTCACATACATACATACTATTGTACATTCCACTACCCTCTCAACTTCAGTCACTTCATCCAGATCATCCAATTACAACAGCACCTTTAATCTGACATGCAGATTTAAAAGGAGAGAGAGAGAGAGAGAGAGAGACACAGACAGACAGACAGACAGACAGACGAGAGTGGGAGAGAGAGAGGGAGAGAGAGACAGACAGCAAAGAGAGAGAGAGAGGGAGAGAGAGACAAACAGCAAAGAGAGAGAGAGGCACGCGTGGGTTTCGTGCGAGAACAGCTCGGGGACATCAACATGAAACAGAGCAGAAGCGCGTAAATGCCTACTATTATTTATTATTTATATACATATAGAACTGCTCCACATGGATTTTAATATATCATGCTTTAATACTGTAGTTTTAATTGGTGTTTTTTTATATAGTGGTCTTTTTACTGTAGTTTAAAAAAAGTGGTGAGTGTCTATGTATTGTGACTGTATGTTTGTCTTTCAACCACTGCACAAATGAAGTTCCGAAAGGAAAATAAAGTAAGTTGAAGTTGAAGTTGAAGTCAGTCCCCGTTTGAAGATAAAAAAAATAAAAATAAAAAGATTTCCAGTTCCAGTGTCCATTTTGCATGTATAACCCGTTATTATCTCATTAATTAGAATGTTAGAATGCATTTTAGAATGATGATCAGTGTGATGTACTCCTGATAAAGTATAGTAATATGGTTTATTTGTATTGGGAGAGATACAGACACATTAGCTGGTTGAACAACATCTATATGTGTGGTAATAATGCAGATATTGAGTGTATTTCTGTGAAAATGCGTGTGGCGCACGCCTCTGAATCCACTTCGCTTCCCGCCCGCGAGTCATGCACCCGCCCACAGCCGTGGTGAACAGCGACGCCCGTTAACCCTTTCACTGCCACACGACAGAAGGTTAACCCTTTACTATCACACAACCGACGGTCGCCGGGTTAACCTTCTGTTGTGTGGCAGTGAAAGGGTTAACCGGCTGTCGTGTGGCACTGGCAGTGAAAGGGTTAACCTTCTGTGTATTGTCGCAGTGAAAGGGTTAACCGTTTTGGTAGTGCAGCAGTGAAAGGGTTAACATGGGGGCAGTCATGGAAAGAGTCAGAGAGAAAGGAGAGAGAGAAAGGAGAGAAAGATAGAAAGAAAGAGAGAAATTGAGAAAAAAAAGAGATAGAGATGAGAGAGAGAAAGAGAGCGACAAAAAGAGAGATAAATCACTTACCTTTTCAGTGTGGTCTTGTAGTTCTATGGAGGTAAAGACAGATCACGTTAAACACTAGACTGTAAAAACTGAGCGTCATCTGGTCACTTTTAAACTATCAGCAAATTGTATTCAACTAAAACTGTGTAAATGGTTCATAAATGGTTCAAATTAATTGAATTCAGCTCAATTCTATTTCAAACGGCACATAGTCTTTTTTATTATGTATAGGCTACTAATACTTATTTAATAAATATGAATGAACCCCAATCCCAGTTTTTACAGTGTACTAAACATCCTCAGCATCATTCCCTATGAACTGAAGAGAGACCAGTCCTGACCTGCAGGAAGGAGACGTGTTCATCGTTCATCTCCTGCTCTATGGCTCTGATTGTGTCTGAAAGGGTTGACATCTCTCTGTCCAGCCCCTCAATCTTCTCCTTCATCGTCTGGCTCTTCTGCTCCTCTTCCTCCTTCAGTGCAGCTACCCTGGCCTCCTTTTCCTCGTGGAGAAACTGGTGAAGCTTCTTAAACTCCTTCTTAATCTGCTTCTCTGTGTGCAGGGCCTGGACCTGGAGATTATAAGATAAGATAAGATATTCCTTTATTGATCCCCTTGGGGAAATTCAGGCAGCATGGGGGATGGGGGGGGGGGGGGCAAGGGCATAATTTAGTTTTCAATGTTGGAGGGGACACATTTGTGGGGCGTGGTCAGTGGCTGTAAGGTCATAGATAAAACATTTTAAATGAATCAGTTGTGCAAGTCAATTTTGGTGAGATGTTTCTATATACAATTCACTTATGACAAGTCATAACGCTGCACGAGTCTCGGAACGTGAGAGAGAGAGATCGTGCTATTTATTATCTACAATGTATAAAACAACAGGCTAGAGGCTTTTAAATACAACAAGGTCATAGACAGATATTTTCACAGAGACCAAGCAATGCTGTTGCATTTCATGGCAATCACACAGACCATCGTTCAGTTTCACACCAAACTTTCAGGGGAGGGGTGCTATGTATTTGAGCACACCTGACGACATGGCTGTTGTTGTTATGCAAAGACGGCTGTGCTCGGTACTTAGCGCGTGCACACAAACATGCGACTCGTCCCTCGCCGGGTGCTCACCTTGTCTTTGCATGTGTAACGGGGAAGCCCGTGGGTATGTCCACAGTCACGGAAACAGGTGTGTTGACGAGTGACTGTGGCAGTGCGGGCTGGTAAATTAAACTCACTTCCCCATAACAGGGTTAACAGACGCATAGGTACGGTAGTTAGGAGTGAATTCACTTCTTAGTGCAGCGGCCTGTGTCGTCGCCCGCGGACGCGGGAGCCCCCTGTTCGACTCCCCCTCGGGACATTCTCATTTAACATCAAACACAACGCAGACCCAGTATGATCCGTCACACATGACAATGGCTCAGGTCGTCAGAGACCTGAGCTCAGAGATGGAACAAGCAGCCGTTTTCCGTGTGGTCCAAGTGCCGCGTCGCGTCTCCGTTTATTATCGTGTAACATTGTTTTGGATGGTAAAAAAGTGCAGGGGACCATAACTGCCTTCTGAAAACATGCAGGGGACATGTCCCCTGTGTCCCCCCCCCAGGGGCGTAATTGTGGGGGGGGGGGACACAGGGGACATGTCCCCTGCATGTTTTCAGAAGGCAGTTATGGTCCCCTGCACTTTTTTACCATCCAAAACAATGTTACACGATAATAAACGGAGACGCGACGGGTACAGGTAGTAAAAACAACACAAGCAGTGTAAACAAATAATAAGTAGGGATGCTCGATATTGGCTTTTTTACCGATACCGATATACCGATATTGTCCAACTCTTAATTTCCGATACCGATATCAACCGATACCGATATATGCAGGGTTTCCCCCCCCAAGAAACGGAATAATTTCAGGTAATTAACATTACATATCTCTTGTTGTGGAATTAACACAACATTATGCATACTTTTGACAATAAATAAAATCTGAATTTGTTCTTACTTGCTTGCCTGGGTAAATAAAGGTTATAGAAATGAAAAAAAAAAAATAACGATACCGATATTTTCCGATACCACATTTTAATGCCGATATCGGCCGATAATATCGGGAGGCCGATAATATCGGACATCCCTAGAAATAAGTCAATATAATTTACTATCTAACTAACTATACAGCATTCACAGTGTCGCATAAGGTAGTGTTATAATTTACTATCTAACTAACTGAAATATAAAGTAGGGGGGTTAAAAATCATGTCTCTCCCACAATGGACTACAAATGTACAATAGGGCACTTATTTTTACTGTGTGTAGGTTGAGTGCAGCTGCAACCTTACAGTAAATCATTTATCATTAATACAGAATATTTGTACCTTTACGTGTTCTGCTGTGCGGACGCATGTTTGTTTGATTTCTTTAAAGGCCTGTAGCTTGTCACGTAAGGTCTTCAGTGGAGCCTGGAGCTGCTTCTGCAATGGAATTCATTCATTAATTCATTCATGATGTATTTCACTTGAAAGATGCAGGTCTGAGGACTCTGTGCTGCAGCACCGGTTTCAACTCACAGACTGGAGTACGTTTGCCACCCTGGACTGCCACACTGACATTGACTCCCATAATGACATTGACTCCCACACTGACATTGACTCCCACACTGACATTGACTCTCACACCTCCTACGTTGTGGACAAAAATAAATCAACTCCAACATCAGTGTCTGAATCTAATCCCATCTAATTGTTCTGATTGTCTAATGTTTCTGTATTCATTAACAATGTGACAACAATATTTACTCTGTGTATTTATTGAGTATAATTAAAGATTGAATAAATTAATATAATAATGGTTTTGCCATACCTTGTGATCCTCCGAAGCTTCCTCTATGAGGCAGCAGTTGTGTCTCTTGCGTTTTCTGGAGGACGGACACACCACACAGATGAGCTGGAGTCTGTGCAGACTGCAGAGCACCTCAGAACCTGCTGGAGCTCCCTGGCTTCTCTCCCTGAAGGCCTCACACAGGTTCTTCAAAGCCAAGTTACAAGGAGGATTTAAAATTGAAGAGACTTCCCTACAAAGTGGACAGTTCTTGTCTTCTCTGTCTCTCCAGCATTGTTGCAGACAGGCTTTACAGAAGCTGTGGCTACACAACAAGATGACAGGATCTGTGTAGATGTCACGGCACACAGGACAAGACAGATCCTCTTCACAATGAGACGAAGCCATTTTGTCTCTCAGTAACACTCCCTCCTCTGGAAAGCTCCCTGAAGTTTACTTTAACTTTTGTTATAAACTTACTTAGATTCAGTCAACAGCTGGTTGAAGTCACTGTTTGATCACTAGTTATGAGGGCCGACGTTCCATTCTACTGGTTAAAGTTGCTTACTCGTGAGTAGTATGTGCGTTGATAAAGACAAATAATGTACACAGCTGCTCCAGTGTAAAACAAAGATATCAAAATGGTTTATTTCTCTTCCACAGCGAAGTCTTTCTTTACAGAAGCGGTCCCAAAGCTTTTTTCCTAAATATTCACGTTACTACTACAAGGTAAGAAAACTGTTTTTCCCAGTCTCCAAATCACCGCTGACTCGACACATGAAGATTCCTCCAAACTGGAAAGCCGAAAATCTATGCTGTTTAGTCTATCGGTTCGGTACTGCTCAGCACTGTTTCAAGATGCACACTGACCTGGCAGAGAGAATTGCTGAATATATATAGATACACAAACGTTCTAGAATGTTCGGTCATGACATCATAATGAACATCACCAATGTTCTAGAACATTCGGCTATGAAACTTCACCAATGTTCTAGAATGTTCTATTATGACATCCTACTGTGACATCACAAATGTTCTAGAATGTTATATTATGACAAATAAGACGGTTCAATGACTTTATCTAAATCCAATCAACATTCCTAATGCCGTTTCAATGTAAGGATATAAAAATAAACATAAACATTCATATATAATATACCATAACCTAAATATATAGCTTTGGCTCCTCTACACTAGTCCTTCCTGTGTTTGTCAAAAGCTAGTCCTACTCCTTCAGTACTAGCTGTGGGTTCAAGATGCACACTGACCTGGCAGAGAGAATTGCTGAATATATATAGATACACAAACGTTCTAGAATGTTCGGTCATGACATCATAATGAACATCACCAATGTTCTAGAACATTCGGCTATGAAACTTCACCAATGTTCTAGAATGTTCTATTATGACATCCTACTGTGACATGACAAATGTTCTAGAATGTTCTATTATGACAAATAAGACGGTTCAATGACTTTATCTAAATCCAATCAACATTCCTAATGCCGTTTCAATGTAAGGATATAAAAATAAACATAAACGTTCATATATAATATACCATAACCTAAATATATAGCTTTGGCTCCTCTACACTAGTCCTTCCTGTGTTTGTCTAAAGCTAGTCCTACTCCTTCAGTACTAGCTGTGGGTTCAAGATGCACACTGACCTGGCAGCGAATTGCTGAATATATATAGATACACAAACGTTCAAGAATGTTCGGTCATGACATCATATGATGACATCACCAATGTTCTAGAACATTCGGCTATGAAACTTCACCAATGTTCTAGAATGTTCTATTATGACATCCTACTGTGACATGACAAATGTTCTAGAATGTTCTATTATGACAAATAAGACGGTTCAATGACTTTATCTAAATCCAATCAACATTCCTAATGCCGTTTCAATGTAAGGATATAAAAATAAACATAAACATTCATATATAATATACCATAACCTAAATATATAGCTTTGGCTCCTCTACACTAGTCCTTCCTGTGTTTGTCTAAAGCTAGTCCTACTCCTTCAGTACAAGCAGTGGGTTTTATCTGGAGCAGGCGGGTGTCGGTCGATGAGGAGTGTAGAAACAATGATGTTTATCACCTGTATATCGATAGGTTATGTAGATAACCTAGTTATATTAGTATTGGCTGAGCGTCCCGCTCTGAGCCTTATGAGATATCCCTATCTCCTATGATACCTATTGTATCTCCCACGAACAAAAAACTACATGCACCCCACCTGTATGGGGCTCCGCCCCCATGGTGGCACCGCCCATATAGCAGTGACTCTGGTCACCAAACATCCTTCCTCGCCAAAAAACCCGTCCCAGGAAAAGATTCCTCAAGAGAGAACTCAGCCAATACTAATATAACTAGGTTATCTACATAACCTATCGTTATATGCCGTATTTGCTATCGCGTCCCGCTCTGAGCCTTATGAGATATGGGGAAGAGCGGACGCAAAGCCCGACAAATGTACCCCCTGAGGACCCGTAAGCCCACATCAAGGGGTGCGGGGAGCCCTGTCACCCCATCCTTCCTAACGAAGGGGGGGCGCAGTCAACTCCACCTGAATGCGAACAAGAGGGAACTAGAACCCCTTGAACACACCGTACAGGCGGAACCACGTGTGACCCAACACACTGTGGCCCATACCCATACACTCCTGCTACCCGACCAAAGGACGGGAAGCAGGAAAGGCCACAGACCCCAGAACCGCCTGGGAGACAGAATCCCCGGTCTTGTCCATGAGGTAAAACCTTACAAAGGGGCCCGGGGAGGACCATGAAGCTGCAGCACAGATGTCCTCCACCGAGGCCCCACCCAGGAGAGCGGCAGAAGCAGCCACCCCACGAGTGGAGTGCGCCCTGACGCCCCCAGGGGGATCCTGCCCAGCCAACGTGTAGCAGAGGGTAATGCCCTCGCACAACCAATGGGACAGGCGCTGCTCCGACAGTGCCTTACCAGCACGAGCCCCACCGTAACAGACAAAGCTGGCCGGTAACCCTGAAGTCCTGAGTACGGCTGAGGTAAAACCCCAAGCACGGACTGGACATGACAGGTGAAGGCCCGCATCTAACTCACTAGTGTGAGGAGGAGGACGAAACGCCTGAACCACAATATCCCGGGAGCGGAAGGAACTCCGGATATTCTTAGGCACGAAAGCAGGATTAGGTCGCAGAGTGACACCGCAATCGGCCCGAAAAGACAGGCACTCTGGACGTACCGAGAGAGCACAGAGCTCACCTACGCGTTTAGCGGAAGTGACAGCCAGTAGGAACGCGGTCTTGAAGGACAGCTGTCCCAACGGCGCCTGCTCGAGCGGCTCAAACGGGGCCAAGGACAACCGACCGAGGACCAATTGAAGATCCCAAGTCGGAGCCAAGGAGCGTTGCACCGGCTTAACGCGTCGAGCGCCAAGCAGGAAACGCTTCACAAGAGGGTGGCTGAACAAGACATCCCCTCAAACCCCTCATGATAGGAGGATATAGCCGCCGCATATACCCTCACCGTCGAAGCCGACAGTCTATCAAGGAGAGACTGGAGGTAACTAAGGACAGCATCCAGGGGGCAGGAGACTGAGTCCCGGCCCCCCGCCTTACACCACACTTGGAACATACGTCATCTGCCCGCGTAAGCGTGACAGTGGAGGGAGCATGCGCATTCCAGATGGTAACACCATCAGGATCAAGAACCTGCGCCCCTCAACGTACCCGTCCCAACAACTGACCTAACAGATGTATGGGGAAGAATCCCTGGCGGCACGGCATCGGTCCCAGACCTGCCTGGCCATGTCCAGACGTAATCCTCACCCGTCAGGATGAGGACCGCCCCGCGACAGTACCTCTGCACCCACATTCTCCCTGGGATGTGGGGAGCCCTCAGGCCGCGCAGATGGAGGACGCCCATAGCCAGCCGCCCGCCGCCTGGTGCAGACAGGGGGAGCGTACTCCTCCCTGTCTGTCGATACACGACACTGACGTCGTATCGTCCGTCCTGATCAACACCATTTGTGGACCAGAAGGATCGCTTTCAACACCAACACATTGAACGTAGCGCAGACCGGGCAGCATGGTTTGCCAGCTGCCCCCTACTGCGTTGGCCCGACGCGTCACCAGCGAGGGAGGCGTCGGTGAAAACGCGACGTGAGACAGCGCCGTAACCATCCTAGGACGGAACCTCCCGAGCGTGTTGACAACACGCTCTGAGATGGATGCCCATAGCCCTCCAACCGTTGACTGGGAAGAGGAGTACTCTACATCCAGTCTACAGCAACCCCACGCTGGTAGAGACCTGCCTGGTACGAGACCTGACGATCCACCTTGACCGCGAAGGACCAGAACATCATCAGGGCAGAACACTCCGTAACCCCGGACGACGCAGAGGCCCCAGTGCGGCCTCCACGCACTTGGTGAAGATGCGGGGAGCCAGAGAAAACCGAACGGCAGCCTCTGGTACTCATACGCTAACCCTGCAAAGGAAGCGTAGGTAAGCCCTAGGATGGAAGATCGGGGATGCGCATACGCATCCTACAGGTCCATGGAGGAGAACCAGACCCCCACCTGACAGTGTCCAACAGGTAGGAGACGATCCAAAAAATGCTGAACCTTCCCATGGGACAGGTCCAGCCTGGGTCTTACACCCCTCCCTCCCGACTTCTCGGGCAGAGAACACCGGGAGGAGAACGCCACGACGATGGCTTGCTTCGTCCACAGAGATTGGATCTCGTTGACCAGAGCTGTCACTGCTGGAGACCCTGACAAACCAAACCTGAAAACGGGTGGGGTTGTGTAAACACAAGTCCCCGCCTCAGCGTTCTCTCCATCCACCTCGACATATGGTACTGCCGTAGTCATATGTGACGACACTCCCAACGCACCCGCCGTCACGTGGCACAGGTCCGCCAGGAACTGTAGATAGTTGGCCCGGTCCCCCCGCTGTGCGTAGACAACCCTGGAACCGTGCGAGGAGCGCGTTCCGTGTCGGAACACCTGACCCTGACACCACCCACGAGGCAATCGCACCCAAGGGGGAACCCCGACAGAAAGGGCCGGTCTGATACGGGGGGCTTCCGATGAAAAAAGCCCCCCCACTGAACACCCCTCCAGAACATGCTGAAGGAGTTGTTCTGCAGCCGGACATGCAAGGTGTAAGGCCCCCATGGGTTCCTACACACCGTAGCCCCGCAGTGATATTACTACCACCCCAAATCATGTGAGCTGCGACCACTTGCCAATATTTCAGGAGTGGGAGGCACCAACATGATACCTGGCCTGGCGAAGGCGAGGCCGGGGAAGCCCGCACTGTGTGCCTCAAAAGGTTTCGAGCCCCCCTGCTGACAACACTTAAGTTGACAGACGTAACACCAGGCTCAACCAACACAGATCAAGGTGTGGGAGCCGCTTGACAGCACAACATTCTCACGGACAGACCCAGGCTCAGCCATAAACTGGGTGTCAGCCCCTGTCCCCATGAGAAGCGAAAAGGGGGGCCGCCCGCGCATCAACGAAGGCACGCGGCCCGCAGCCAAAGGAAACAATCAGAGCCCACTTCTTCCGCTGGTGTTGGGGAAGGGAGCGATCGGAGAGCGGGCTGCTCGCGGCAGGACGGTGACGGCTTGTTTGTTCAAGCCGAACCCATCCTACATGGCCGATCCCTCGGCCGCCAAGGCTGTCGGCCTTGTGGACACCTGTCGAATCAACGCCCAGGATACCTCTGGCGGGGGAAAAACATGGCCGCCTGTCGAGGGCCCCGTCATCGCCGCTGACGAGGCCGTGCTCTCTCGTCTTCTGGCTGCGTGGTGTGAGGCGGTGTAGGGCCTAGGACAAAACCGCCCGCGCTCCAGCAGAAGACCAAAAATCCCCTGCGGAGAGGGGAATCCTGAGCGGTTATAGCTTGCGGCTGGGTCAAAGCTAATAACGTCAACAACCTCGCGCGATGTGTCGACGTCGGCTGGCCCTCAAGGCCCCTCCACCAGACACAATTTTTTTAATAGAAAAAAACAGCAATTCGAACACAGTTCTAATCGTTGCCAATTCCATACCGTGGCGGTACAAGCCTTAACAGCCCACCAGCCACTCGCCAGGCCGACCCACCCATGGCGTCGGCCGGGCGGGGCATTGTTTCAATATGTCAAAAACAAAGGACTGATGTTAACACGGAGCACCAGTGGTGATTGCAAACAGCAACCTCCACTGTGGTGTGCACCATGAAAAGGTTAAATGAATAAAAGAACTAAACCACAAAATACTGTAGAATGAGCAAACCCATACACACAAAGTTAAGGGGAGACGGACCAGAGCGAACTAGTCCCGCCTTCATTCCAAATATTCACAACAGGACACCAGCCCTAGTTTAGCCCATTTACCAAAAAAGGTAAACAAAGCCCCCCCCTGCACTACTCCCCCAGTATACCGATTGACCGTCAGTATGAATGGTTGAGAGGAGAGAAAACTGTAGCAGGACAGACCTTCTCATAGCAGAGTGACAAAACGAAACAATAGCCCACTACACAGGGCCGCCTCAGGGGGTGGGGGGCCTCACGTCTAAAAACGCACAGGGCCTCACATTTCTCCCAGGCGGCCCTGCCCTTATACTACTGCAGCCTGGCGCGAGGCGATGTGGGACCCAAAACAACAATTGCCTGCGCACAGACACGCAACATGTTTACCATGTCGGCTGGACCCATAGCCCCACTACCCGACGCCAACCCAGATGGGAACACCGTTCAACAAACCCCGCCGGAACACAAAGTAACATACCTGGCTAGGAACCTAGCCACGGCCTACCCTGTTGTCAACCCATTTACCCGAAAAAAGGTAAATAGGTCTCAGCAAAAAAAACCACAACAGCTACCGACTGACCTTCATTGATGAACCGGGCAAGAGGAGGGAGAGTGACAACATCTCACGGCGGAGACATTAGAACAGCGTAGCAATTAGCAGTAGTAATAGCATGCGGCATTAGCGATAGCATGTAGCATAGCATTAGATGTTTTAGCAGCACGCCCAAGACAGCTTGGAAACCGTTCCCTGCAGTGAACGTTCACCAAACCATCCTGCCCCCGGCGCCAACACACAACACGGTTGTGTAACAAAACAAACCAGCATTACTAACACTAATACCCATGCCTGAAAGACACAGGGCCTACCTGAGTACAAGCTGGCCCGACAGCCAGTCTTGTACAGCTGAACCTCGATGTGCTGTCATCAACGAGGAACATCAACATAGGCCCGTCGTGTCGCCGAAAACATGCGTCGAAGATGCCAGGGGCCAGCAACCTCCGGTAAGCCCTCAACATTACGAACCTTCCTTAATCTTTTCATCCTACTAGTTATCGTATGGTGCACGCATCCAAGTACGCTGGGACGAAAATAGAGGAAGGATGTGTGGTGACCAGAGTCACTGCTATATGGGCGGTGCCACCATGGGGGCGGAGCCCCATACAGGTGGGGTGCATGTAGTTTTTTGTTCGTGGGAGATACAATAGGTATCATAGGAGATAGGGATATCTCATAAGGCTCAGAGCGGGATGCGATAGCAAATACGGCATATAACAAAGGTTATAATCAGTGGTGCGTTCCTGAAATCAACTGGGATTGCACTCGCTATTTGCATATCAATAGCGCCGGTCGTGTTAAATACGACCGGCGCTATTGATATGCAAATAGCGAGTACTTATCTGGGCTTGCACTTAGTGCACCCCCGTCCCATGAAGAACGCATGCCTGGTTATAATCCTAGTTATGTCATTACTGGCAAAGCGTCTTGCTTCGCCTATTGGACTATGCTCGCGCCTGTGGGCGTTCGTTGAAAACTTTTCATGCATCTACCATTCACCTAGCCACGCCCACCTTTCTAGTATATAACCAGGTGAAGTGGTCACGCCCACCTCTCTAGTATATAACCACACAGTAAATTTCGCAACGTAAATTTTACTCAAACTGAGTACATTTTACTCAAACTCAATTTGAGTAAAATGTACTCAGTTTGAGTAAAATGTACT
This sequence comes from Notolepis coatsorum, assembly GCF_963971535.1. Classification (NCBI taxonomy): domain Eukaryota; kingdom Metazoa; phylum Chordata; class Actinopteri; order Aulopiformes; family Paralepididae; genus Notolepis; species Notolepis coatsorum. Next base: position 8,214,502 of record NC_140168.1, on the reverse strand, counting down.
CAATTTGAGTAAAATGTACTCTGCAAAATTTACTGTGCAGGTGAAGTGACCACGCCCAGCTCTCTAGTATATAACCAGGTGTAGTGACCTCACCTCTCTAGTATATAACCAGGTGTAGTGACCTCACCTCTCTAGTATATAACCAGGTGTAGTGACCTCACCTCTCTAGTATATAACCAGGTGTAGTGACCTCACCTCTCTAGTATATAACCAGGTGTAGTGACCTCACCTCTCTAGTATATAACCAGGTGAAGTGACCTCACCTCTCTAGTATATAACCAGGTGAAGTGACCTCACCTCTCTAGTATATAACCAGGTGAAGTGACCTCACCTCTCTAGTATATAACCAGGTGAAGTGACCTCACCTCTCTAGTATATAAACAGGTGTAGTGACCTCACCTCTCTAGTATATAACCAGGTGTAGTGACCTCACCTCTCTAGTATATAACCAGGTGTAGTGACCTCACCTCTCTAGTATATAACCAGGTGAAGTGACCTCACCTCTCTAGTATATAACCAGGTGTAGTGACCTCACCTCTCTAGTATATAACCAGGTGAAGTGACCTCACCTCTCTAGTATATAACCAGGTGTAGTGACCTCACCTCTCTAGTATATAACTAGGTGAAGTGACCTCACCTCTCTAGTATATAACCAGGTGAAGTGACCTCACCTCTCTAGTATATAACCAGGTGTAGTAACCTCACCTCTCTAGTATATAACCAGGTGAAGTGACCTCACCTCTCTAGTATATAACCAGGTGAAGTGACCTCACCTCTCTAGTATATAACCAGGTGTAGTGATCTCACCTCTCTAGTATATAACCAGGTGTAGTGACCTCACCTCTCTAGTATATAACCAGGTGAAGTGACCTCACCTCTCTAGTATATAACCAGGTGAAGTGACCTCACCTCTCTAGTATATAACCAGGTGAAGTGACCTCACCTCTCTAGTATATAACCAGGTGTAGTGACCTCACCTCTCTAGTATATAACCAGGTGAAGTGACCTCACCTCTCTAGTATATAACCAGGTGAAGTGACCTCACCTCTCTAGTATATAACCAGGTGAAGTGACCTCACCTCTCTAGTATATAACCAGGTGTAGTGACCTCACCTCTCTAGAATATAACCAGGTGTAGTGACCTCACCTCTCTAGTATATAACCAGGTGTAGTGACCTCACCTCTCTAGTATATAACCAGGTGAAGTGACCTCACCTCTCTAGTATATAACCAGGTGAAGTGACCACGCCCACCTCTCTAGTATATAACCAGGTGAAGTGACCACGCCAACCTCTCTAGTATATAACCAGGTGTAGCGACCACACCTTTCTAGTATATAACCAGGTGTAGTGACCTCACCTCTCTAGTATATAACCAGGTGTAGTGACCTCACCTCTCTAGTATATATCTAGGTGTAGTGACCTCACCTCTCTAGTATATAAGTTATATTAGTATTGGCTAAGCGTCCCGCTCTGAGCCTTACGAGATACTTCTATCTCCTGTGATACCTAATGTATCTCCCACGAATAAAAAACACATGCACCCCACCTGTATGGGGCCCCGCCCCTTATGGTGGCACCACCCATATAACCATGACTCTGGTCATGAAACACCCTTCCTCGCCAAAAACCCGTCCCAGGAAAAGATCCCTCAAGAGGGAACTCAGGGCGCGCAGAGCGGGACGCTTAGCCAATACTAATATAACTAGGTTATCTACATAACCTATCGTTATATTTCGTATTGCATCGCGTCCCGCTCTGAGCCTTACGAGATAATGGGGAAGAGCGGGCGCGAGACCCGACAGATGTACCCCCTGAGGACCCGTAACCCCACATCAAGGGGTGCGGGGAGCCCTGTCACCCCATCCTTCCTAACGAAGGGGGGGCGCAGTCAACTCCACCTGAATGCGAACAAGAGGGAGCCAGAACCCCTTGAACACACCGTACAGGCGGAACCACGTGTGACTCAACACACTGCGGCCCATACCCATACACTCCTGCTACCCGACCAAAGGACGGGAAGCAGGAAAGGCCACAGACCCCAGAACCGCCTGGGAGACAGAACCCCCGGTCATGTCCACGAGGTAAAACCTTACAAAGGGGCCCGGTGAGGACCATGAAGCTGCAGCACAGATGTCCTCCACCGAGGCCCCACCCAGGAGAGCGGCAGAGGCAGCCACCCCACGAGTGGAGTGCGCCCTGACGCCCCCAGGGGGATCCTGCCCAGCCAACGTGTAGCAGAGGGCAATACCCTCGCACAACCAACGGGACAGGCGCTGCTTCGACAGTGCCTTACCAGCACGAGCCCCACCGTAACAGACAAAAAGCTGGTCGGTAACCCTGAAGCCCTGAGTACGGCTGAGGTAAATCCCCAAAGCACGGACTGGACATGACAGGTGAAGGCCCGCATCTAATTCACTAGCGTGAGGAGGAGGACGAAAAGCCTGAACCACAATATCCCGGGAGCGGAAGGAACTCCGGATATTCTTAGGCACGAAAGCAGGATTAGGTCGCAGAGTGGCACCGCAATCGGTCCGAAAAGACAGGCACTCTGGACGTACCGAGAGAGCACAGAGCTCACCCACGCGTTTAGCGGAAGTGACAGCCAGTAGGAACGCGGTCTTGAAAGACAGCCGTTCCAACGGCGCCTGCTCGAGCGGCTCAAACGGGGCCAAGGACAACCGACCGAGGACCAATTGAAGATCCCAAGTCGGAGCCAAGGAGCGTTGCACCGGCTTAACGCGTCGAGCGCCAAGCAGGAAACGCTTCACAAGAGGGTGGCTGAACAAAACAGTCCCCTCAAAACCCTCATGACAGGAGGATATAGCTGCCGCATATACCCTCACTGTCGAAGCCGACAGCCTACCAAGAAGAGACTGGAGATAACCCAGAACAGCATCCAGGGGGCAGGAGACTGGGTCCCAGCCCCCCCCCTTACACCATTCTTGGAACGCACGCCACCCGCCCGCGTAAACCGTGACAGTGGAGGGAGCATGCGCACACCGGATGGTATCAACCACTGCGGGATCCATCCTCTCCAGACTCACCCTCCCACCAGCCACACCACCAGGCGTTGACCCAACACCGGAGGCTGGACAAGCACTCCGTTGTGCTGCGAGAGGGCCGTCGCTGACCACGGAATGACCCAAGGAGGAGCGACCAGAAGCTGGATTAAGACCGGGAACCACACTGACGTGCCCCGGTCCGGCGCGACCAAGATCACCGTCCTGCGCTCCCTCCGTATCCGCTCCAACAGCTGACTCAACAGCTGTACAGGAGGGAAGGCGTACAGAAGACCGGGCGGCCATGGAAAGGTCGAGAAGGCATCCACCCCCAAGGGGGGATGATCCGCTCGACTGAGCGAGAACCACAAGGGGCACTTGTGAGAACGTCGGCACGCAAACAGATCTACCGAGGCCTTCCCGAACCGATCCCAGATCTGTCCGACTATGTCGGGGCGGAGTTCCCACTCGTCGCGACGAGGACCGCCCCGAGACATTATATCCGCTGCCACATTTTCCGTACCAGGAACGTGGAGCGCCCGCAGACTGCGCAGCCTGCGGGATGCCCATAGCAACAGTTCGCGCGCCACCCGGAGCAGGCGGGCGGAACGAGTCCCACCCTGCCTGTTGATATACGCCGCCGCCGTCACATTGTCCGTCCTGATCAAAACGTGTTCGCCTACCACCAGGTGGCCGAGCCGTTTGAGGACCAGGAGGACCGCCTTCAACTCCAACACATTGATATGCAGGACAGCCGGGTCGGCATGACCCGTCCAGCTGCCCCCCACTGCGTGGGTCCGAAACGCCCCTCCCCAACCTGTGAGAGAGGCGTCGGTGAAAACCGTGACGTGGGAGCCACTGCTGCCCATGGGGACCCCAGCGGAGAGGATACCCAGCCTCCCCCAGTGGGCGAGATCCCCCCATATCGACAAAGGAACCGTCAACCGTCTCCCTTTGCCCCACACCGGATCTATTCTCAAAGAGAGAAACCACCTCTGTATCCGCCTCATAAAGAGGAGGCCAAGAGGAACCACCGTGTAGGCCGCCGACATAAGGCCCAGCAGACGCATCACCTGCAGCGCCGTAACCGTCCCCCCGACGCTGCTCCGAGAGGGTCGCAAGCATGGGCTTCGACCTCAATGTCAAGCCCAAGTACTCCACCTGTTGACTGGGAAGAGGGGTACTCTTCTTCCAATTCACAGCAAAACCCAGGCTGGTGAGGAATTCCACCACCAGTCGAGTATGAGACCTGGCAACCTCCTCTGAACGGCTGAGGAGCAGAATGTCGTCGAGATAGAACAGAACTCGTATCCCCCGACGACGTAAAGGCCCCAGAGCAGCCGCCACGCACTTGGTGAATGTGCGGGAGCCAGAGAATAACCGAACGGCATTCTGTGGTACTCGTACGCTACGCCCTGAAACAGGAACCGTAGGAACTTCCTGTGAGGAGGGAAAATGGGTATGTGAAAATACGCATCCTTCAGGTCTATGGAGGTGAACCAGTCCCCCCTCCTGACAGCAAGCAGAAGGAGTCGGACGGTCAACATCCTGAACGGTCTCACTACAATCAACCGATTGAACATGGACAGATTCAGTATAGGTCTGACCCCCCCAGTTTTCTTGGGCACCAGAAAATAACGGGAGTAGACACCTGACATTGCGTCCTCTCTCGGGACCACAACGACGGCCTGCTTCGCCAACAGAGATTGGATCTCGTCGGCCAGGGCTGTCACCGCGCCCGACCCTAACAATAGGGTCGGCACCAAACCTGAGAACGGAGGATGGGGCCGCGCAAACTGCAAAACCAGCCCCGCCTCTAACGTTCTCCTCATCCACCGATTCAAGGGACATTCCCGTCGCCATATGTGAATATAATCCCACAGCGCCCCCGCCGTCAACTGACGCTGGGCCGCAAGGAACAGCAGATAATTGGCCCGGTCCCCCCCGTCGTGCAAAGCACCCAAGGGGGGACCCCGACAGAAAGGGCCGGTTTGATACGGGAGGAGCGGTCATCAAACTTGTGGACACACACTCACCCCCTGAACACCCCTCCAGCACACGCTGAGGAGCCGTTCCGCAGCCAGACACGCAAGGCCTGAGGACCCCATGGGCTCCTACACGCCGAAGCCCTGCAGTGATATTGCTACCACTCAAATCACGCCAGCCTCTCCTTTGCAGACCACTGCCGGTTTGACGGGAGTGGGAGGCAACAGCGCGATACCCCGCCTGGCGAGGGCGAAGCCGGGGTAACCCCTGCTGAGCATTCAACAGAAGAGGCACCGAGTCCCCCTGCTGACCACTGGAGCTAGTGGCAGCTGTAACACCAGGTTCCACCCACCCACAACCTGCGGTGTAGGAACCACACGACGACGGAACATTCTCACGGACAGACCCAGGCTCAGCCATCAACTGGGTGTCAGCCCCTGTCTCCATGAGAAGTGAAGAATGGGGCCGCATACGCTTCAAAGAAGGTTCGCGGCCCGCAGCCAAAGGAGAACACTCAGAGCCCCGCTTCTGAGGGTAACAGAAAGCGGACTGAACGGGGAGCGGGCTGCTCGCGGCAAAATGACGACGGGGTGGTTTACCAACCCCGAAATCACCCAAAATGGCCGATCCCTCGGCCGCCAAGACTGTCGGCCTTGCGAAACCCTGTCGATTCTCCAACCAGGGCACCACTGGCGGGGGAAACATGGCCGCCTGTCGAGGATCTCGCCACAGTCGTTGACGAGACCGCGCTCCCACCCCTGGCTGCACAGCGTGAGGCGGTGTAGGACCCGAATCAAAAACCGCCTGCGCCTCCACAGAACGCCCAAAAAGACTATCTGTGGAAAAAGGAGTCGTGAGGAGAGAAAACCTATCCTCTTCCCCAAGAGGAGACTGCTCCAACCAAACATGCCTAACAACCAAAGTCGATAGCATCCGAATCCTCCCCGCAGTTATAGCTTGCGACTGAGTCAAGATCTCTATAACACCACAAACATGAATCACGTTCATAGTGTCGGTTGGACCCAAAGACCTACAACCCGACGCCATCTTGGATAGGAAAGTAGCCAGCTGAGCCACAACACTGGCCGCCGCTAAATGCCATCCTGCAGCAGTATACCACTCATTCGTCCATACTGCCACCCTCCGAGCCGACATGCTATCAAGCAACGGCCGGGTGGAACGTCGTTCATCCCCGCCTGGGCACAAAAAAGAAGCTACCTGGCTACTTAGCCAAGGTACCCCCGGGCTGCACCCCGTCATCAGCCCCTTCACCCGCAAAAAAGGTAAATAGAGCTCAGCGAACCCCCCCACACCCACCACCGACTGACCTTCATCAATGAAGCTGGCAAGAGGAGGGAAAAGCGGAATCCCGCGGCGGGGATTATTAGACATTCCAGCGTCAACATCAGCGTTAGCAGAAGAAGCAGCAGTAGCATTAGCATTAGCAGTAGCATTAGCATTAGCGTCAACAGCATGTTCCAGGATCGCCAAGACATCGCCCACTACAGTGGAACGATCGCCAAGCCGCCCCGGCCCTGGTGCCGAAACATACTCCACAGCACGACCAACACCGACATTGACGCCTACTGACACAGACCTCACCTTTGTACAAGCCGACCCGTTAGCCAAACCTTGTACGCTGCCCCTCGGTCCGTCGCCGTCAGCCGAGGAACCACCAGCATAGGTCTCATGTGTCGCCGAAACAAGCTCCAGAGAATCCAGGGAAAAACAACTCTCCGGTAAGCCCTCAACATTATTAATCTTCCTTAATCTTTTCATTCCGCTAGCTCGTATGGTGCACGCATCCAATACGCTGGGACGAAAATAGAGGAAGGGTGTTTCATGACCAGAGTCATGGTTATATGGGTGGTGCCACCATAAGGGGCGGGGCCCCATACAGGTGGGGTGCATGTGTTTTTTATTCGTGGGAGATACATTAGGTATCACAGGAGATAGAAGTATCTCGTAAGGCTCAGAGCGGGACGCGATGCAATACGAAATATAACCAGGTGTAGTGACCTCACCTATCTAGTATATAACCAGGTGTAGTGACCTCACCTCTCTAGCATATAACCAGGTGTAGTGACGTCACCTCTCTAGTATATAACCAGGTGTAGTGACCTCACCTCTCTAGTATATAACCAGGTGAAGTGACCTCACCCCTCTACTATATAACCAGGTATAGTGACCTCACCTCTCTAGTATATAACCAGGTGTAGTGACCTCACCTCTCTAGTATATAACCAGGTGTAGTGACCTCACCTCTCTAGTATATAACCAGGTGTAGTGACCTCACCTCTCTAGTATATAACCATGTGTAGTGACCTCACCTCTCTAGTATATAACCAGGTGTAGTGACCTCACCTCTCTAGTATATAACCAGGTGTAGTGACCTCACCTATCTAGTATTGTGCAGCTTTCTATTGTGGTGGTGGAGTTTAGGTGCACTTTAGTCTGTTATGGCCTGGATGAAATCGCCCGAGCAGGCAAGGTCGTTAGCCCAAAGCAGCTTCAAAAGTTCTTCCCAGAGGTCAAGACAGAGGAGCTGGTCCGGCCAGAGAAGATCGAGCTCTTGATCAGCCACCGGGAGGGTCGGCTTGCTCCACAGCGGATGAAAAGAGTGGGAGACCTGGTGCTGTGGGACGGCCCACTAGGGAAGACTGTGGGGGGAGCGCACCCTGATCTGTTTGAGGAGATGGAGATGTCAATTCACAACTCGAGGACTCATTTTGCACACTCTATGAGAACAAAGGCAGTCAAGGTGGAGGAGATCTCCTGTGAGCTGGTAAACACCAGAAAAGGGGCTCAGGGCCCGGAGCAAGAAAGTGAGGAGGTCAGAAACACAGCCACGACCAGCAAAGAAGTTCTTGAATGGTGGAGGTGGGATAGCATCGGAGCCGCCTGCGATCCAAAGTGCGGGGGATGTCGGTGCGGGACTTGCCAGCCAGGGGGAAAGGAGATGACTCTAGTAGAAGAAAGGGAACTAGAAAAGATCAAAGAAGGTCTGTCCTATGTGACCACTGACAACCATAGCAACTCACCTCACTGGGATGCAGGATACCCCTGGACAGAAGATCCTGTTTCGCTTCCATACAACAGGAAGGTGGTGGAAGCGACGTTCCTGAGGACCGAAAAGCGCCTCATGAAGGACCCATTATGGAGAACGGCGTATACAGCACAAGTTCATGAGATGGTGGAAAGAAGAGCAGCCATCGAGTTGGAGAAGAACATGATCAGCAGTTGGAGAGGGCCTGTTTGGTACGTGAGTCATCTAATCGCACCAAACCCACATTCTGTCACTACGCCAGTGCGCCTTGTCTGGAACAGCAGCCAGGAGTTCAAAGGGACGAGTATGAACAGCATTCTGCTGAAGGGTCCAGATGTTCTAAATCCCATCCGGGCAGTCCTGCTCAGGTTCAGGACAGGAGAGCATGCGGCCATAGGAGATATTAGAAAGATGTATAATTCTGTGTGGTTAAATGAAAGAGAGGTCCACCTTCATCGGTTCCTCTGGAGGGACTCACCAGAGGAAGAGATCAAAGATTTCGCCATCACTCGGGTCAACATCGGAGACAGGCCAGCTGGGTGCATAGCACAGCTGGCTATGAGGGAAACGGCGAGGCTTCCCAAGTTCTCTCACATGGATGAGGAGAGGAGGGTCCTTGAGGAGGACAGCTATGTGGACGATATCCTCACATCCCACAATGACCGAGGGAAGCTGGACAAGATCACGAGAGGAGTGGAAGAGATCCTCACCGCTGGAGGCTTTTCTCTCAAGCCATGGGTTTGGTCCGGTCAAAGTGGGAGGCGTGAAAGAAGTCAGCCCAAGCAATCTATTGAGACTCCGAATATGGCGCTCCAAACCCTGGTGTTGCCCAACCAGCTAGGGCAGGAAGACAACAAGGCCCTCGGCGTTGGCTACTATGTTGATAGTGACAGGCTCTTCCTGATGGTCTCGATAAATTTCTCCAAAAGAAAGCAGAAGATGAGGACAGGGGTCGACCTTCTTGAGGGGGAGGTCAGAGAGCAGACGCCAGATCCTCTGACCAGAAGGGAGCTCCTGAGTCAGGTGGCAGGGCTCTATGACCCTATCGGGCTTGCTACCCCGGTCAAAGAGAAAGGGGCCATTCTGGTGAGGAGAGCTTTCCAGGTGGCTGGGGGAGGGGGCTCGAAGAAAGACACGTGGGACCATCCTCTTCCAGCAGACCTCCGAACAGAAGCTATCAAGCTCTTTGAGGAGTACAGTCGACTTCGTCAAGTTGGTTTTGAGAGAAGCCTCACTCCTTCCGGATGGAGAGGGAGGCCGTGGGGTGTGACATTTTCTGATGGAAGTGATGATGCTTTCGGAGCTGTCCTGTATCTGAGGTGGGAGACATCAAGAGACATCAACACGGTTTCATTGCTGGGTTAAGTACTTCTATTCTATTCACATAATACGCTTACTTCATATATCTACTCCATTCACATATATGCCTACCACTTGTATCTATTGCTATGTCCGCCTACTACAATCTCATGAGCTGTCTAACGCCTGTCCCGTCTCCCTGTCTTCCTATGACTTGCTGTCCTGGAGTGTTGACCGGAGTGTTGGACGTCCCGTGACGAAGGCCGGGAGATTGCGACCCCCTCTGCCTGCCCCCCTGTCTTCGGAGGTCTCGTAGTGGTGACCGGAGTGCCGGATGTCCCGCGATGATGTCGGGGAGTTCGCGACCCTCTCTGCGCCACCCCCCTTCCCCCTGTCTCCGGCTGTCCCTGAGCAACGACCGGAGTGTTGAATGTCCCGTGACTAAGACGGGGAGGACGTGACCCTCTTGCGCCGCCCCTGTGCCTCAAATAGATCCGCTATCAACTCTATCTTTAATCTTTCAAAATGTTCAGTTGCTATCGCTATTAGCTCTATCTTTAATTTTTCAAAATGTACAGTTGCTATTGCATGCACTCATCTGTGTTTCACCACACACATGAGTGCATGCTTACCAACTGTCCGTCTGCAACACTACTATCACCGACATCTAAGAAGGGAGATCCCCCCTTGAACGGCCCTTCTAAGGTTTCTCTCCTCCACATTGCCTGTGGAGCTTTTTTTCCCTATTGTTAGGTTTTAGTGAGTTTTTCCTTACCTTCGCATGGGGTATGTCTGGGAGTGCTTGCATTCTTTCATTTATTTGCATTCATCTAAAAAATGTTTGGACCCTATGGTGTTCTTGTTCTGTTCTTGACTTATTGTTATGTTGTCTTCTTGACTTGTTTAAAGAAGACCTGTACGGCCCATGGGGACATTAACGTGTGTTGTCGGGCCCTATAAATAAATTTGATTTGATTTGATTTGATTAACAGGGGTGGACACTCGTCTCGTCGAGTCGAAGGCCAAGCTGACACCCCTTGACCAGAAGGGTGATGTAATCAAAGCAGAGATCTGTGGTGCAGTCTTTGCAGCCAGATTGAAAGGGTTCTGGGAGAGGCAAGGCCGTCTGGAGGTAGAGAAGTGGTTTCACTTTGTAGACAGCCAAACTATACTGGGAGCAAGCCAAACTATACTGGGAGCAATTCAGAGGGAGAGTTACGGGTATCAGACGTTCTTTGCGAACAGGGTTGGGGAGATTCAGAAGGCAGGGCCAGTAGCCGACTGGTGGTGGATCCCAGGGGATCTGAATGTCGCTGACCTTGTCACTCGAGGATGTCCCCCGGAAGACCTGGATGAAGGTTCCAAGTGGCAAAAGGGACCCGAGTTTCTAATGAGGCCTGTGGAAGAGTGGCCCATGAAGTCCGCGGCAGAGGTAGCGGCTAACACCAGAGAGGCTGTGTGTAGGCTCCAGAGGAGGGCGTTCACAGCAGTTCTTACTCGAGCCCAGCTGAAAAAGGCGTCAAGTTCGTCCGAGAAATCTCAGAACGTGGCGGACAAGGCTCCCGGGCTCTCTAAGAAAGGAGAAAAAGAGCCCTCTAGCGAGTCCGGAAGCGAGGAAAAGCTCTGGGGGGCAGCCATCGTCAATCTCGTCAAACCTGAGAAGTTCAGCAGCTTGACCAAGCTCTGTGGAGTGATCAGCTGGGTCCGCCGAGCGGTGAACAAGTGGCTAATCCGAGGAAGAGCCATAGAGAGAGCAGAGTGGGAGGCCAAGCACTCAAAAGAGAAAGAGGGCAAGCCTGTCCTGGACGCATGGGAGCTTGGGGCCGCTTTCCGAGAACTTTGTTTGGCAGCTCAAAAAGGGGTAGCATTCCCTGAGTCAACACTGAACAGGCTCGTGGTAGTCAGGGAGGAGGTGTCTGGGCTTCTGGTGTGCTTTGGAAGGGCCCGGGCAGCGGGGGAGTCAGGAGTGCCTCTGGTTCCCTATAGAGCTTGGGTCAGCACCCTCGTGGCGCGAGAGTCTCATGAAACCAACCATGAGGGAGTCGCTGGTACTATGTTGCGGATGAGGAGGAAGGCTTGGGTGGTTCAGGCTCAGCGGGTTGCAAGGAAGGTTGGCGACTGTTGCGTCTCCTGCCGGAAGACCAGAGCAAAGATGTGCCAGCAGGTTATGGCTGACCTTCCCTCCGAGCGGACTGAGCCGGCTGCCCCATTTGAGTTTACAACTCTGGATCTGTTTGGCCCATACATGGTCAGGGATGTGGTAAAGAAGAGGTCTAGGATGAAAGTCTGGGGTGTGGTGTTCTCTTGTATGGCTTCTAGAGCTATGCACGCCGATATGGTGGAGGGACTGTCCACAGAGAGCTTCATGGGCACTTACCAGAGATTCACAGCGCTCAGAGGACACCCGAAGAAAATCTGGTCAGACCGGGGCACAAACTTTGTTGGAGCTCGGCCTGCACTGAAGGAACTCTATGTTTTCCTAGAAAGTCTCGACAAGGATGAAGTAAGGGGAAAGGCTGCCAGACAAGGAACCGAGTGGATCTGGGTGTTCCACTCAGCCGACTCACCTCACAGGAATGGTGCGGCGGAAGCAGCAGTCCGCATTCTCAAGCAAGCGCTGAGTAATGTGGGAGGTGGCGGGGACCTCACAGGACTAGAGTTCCAAACTATGCTCTACATGGCAGCCAACTTATCGAATGAGAGACCGATCGGCGCCAGACTCCAGGTCCAAGATGACGCGGTAGAGGTGATCACACCCAACACCCTGCTACTGGGGAGGGCTGGACCCACAGGGGACTCACGGAGCTACAAGTTCCAGGGCTACCCATTTGTGAGATTGAGAGCAGTCCAGACTGAAGTAAACAAGTTCTGGCAGCGGTGGAGCCAGCTTGCTGGACCAGGCTTGTTTATCAGGCCTAAGTGGCATAGTAAGGCTCGCAATGTGGCAGTCGGAGATCTTGTTTGGCTTGCCGATCAGAACGCGCTAAGGGGTCAGTTCAGACTGGGCCGGGTTGTGGAGGTGGCCCCTGACGTGAATGGGGTCGTCCGTGATGTCAAAGTGAGAACGTGCCCCAGCTGTCCAGTGGCCTCGGGCAAGCGTCCGGAGAAGATCAGCAGCGATCATAGACTCTCTATTGTCCTCAGCAGAGACGTCCGAAGACTCGTGGTGCTCTTACCTGTAGAAGAGCAATAACAGCACCCCATGAGAAGGTTGATCCGAAGATTCCACCGCCAAAGGAGAGCGGTTATTTGTTGTGGTCTCCTTGGGTCTAAAGTCCAGGATACCAAGTGGGAGGTGTGCAGCTTTCTATTGTGGTGGTGGAGTTTAGGTGCACTTTAGTCTGTGTGTGTAAATAAGTAATGTTTTGTGGTGTTTTTTATGCTGTGCGTTTATGTGAATGTTGATAGTAGTGGTAGTTGAGCTATGATTATAATTATGTTTTCATTTTCGGATGTATGGAGGCACTGTATGCTTGATTAAAGTTGTGAATGGAGATGTAGTCATTTCACATGTGATCCAGGGGAACGTAGCGAGGAGTGGGCTGTAATTGGTCGATATACGTCACGTGGTGTCAGTGAAACTGTATACAGGAAGTTGCGGGGAATTTGACAGCAGCGAAGGGAGACGATTGAGAACCGGTGAGTGGATGTGTGTAAGCGATTTGTTTTAAGAATGATGGTAGTATTGTGGTAGTTATTGATTGAATGTGTGTCTTGTTTCAAGGTTTGTAACCTGTTGGAGGAAGAATTAAAAGCTTTTTGCAACTGAGTGGCATCCTGTTCATCCCTTCACCCCAGCTGCGGGTGTAAAGCAGCACAAGTATATAACCAGGTGAAGTGACCTCACCTCTCTAGTATATAACCAGGTGAAGTGACCTCACCTCTCTAGTATATAACCAGGTGTAGTGACATCACCTCTCTAGTATATAACCAGCTGTAGTGACCTCACCTCTCTAGTATATAACCAGGTGTAGTGACCTTACCTCTCTAGTATATAACCAGGTGAAGTGACCTCACCTCTCTAGTATATAACCAGGTGAAGTGACCTTACCTCTCTAGTATATAACCAGGTGAAGTGACCTCACCTCTCTAGTATATAACCAGGTGTAGTGACCTCACCTCTCTAGTATATAACCAGGTGTAGTGACCTCACCTCTCTAGTATATAACCAGGTGTAGTGACCTCACCCACCTCTCTAGTATATAACCAGGTGAAGTGACCTCACCTCTCTAGTATATAACCAGGTGTAGTGACCTCACCTCTCTAGTATATAACCAGGTGTAGTGACCTCACCTCTCTAGTATATAACCAGGTGTAGTGACCTCACCTCTCTAGTATATAACCAGGTGTAGTGACCACGCCCACCTCTCTAGTATATAACCAGGTGAAGTGACCTCACCTCTCTAGTATATAACCAGGTGTAGTGACATCACCTCTCTAGTATATAACCAGGTGTAGTGACCTCACCTCTCTAGTATATAACCAGGTGAAGTGACCTTACCCCTCTAGTATATAACCAGGTGTAGTGACCTTACCCCTCTAGTATATAACCAGGTGTAGTGACCTCACCTCTCTAGTATATAACCAGGTGAAGTGACCTCACCTCTCTAGTATATAACCAGGTGAAGTGACCTCACCTCTCTAGTATATAACCAGGTGAAGTGACCTCACCTCTCTAGTATATAACCAGGTGTAGTGACCTCACCTCTCTAGTATATAACCAGGTGTAGTGACCTCACCTCTCTAGTATATAACCAGGTGTAGTGACCTTACCTCTCTAGTATATAACCAGGTGTAGTGACCTCACTTTGCTAGTATATAACCAGGTGAAGTGACCTCACCTCTCTAGTATATAACCAGGTGTAGTGACCACACCTCTCTAGTATATAACCAGGTGTAGTGACCTCACCTCTCTTGTATATAACCAGGTGAAGTGACCTCACCTCTCTAGTATATAACCAGGTGTAGTGAGTGACCTCACCTCTCTAGTATATAACCAGGTGTAGTGACCTCACCTCTCTAGTATATAACCAGGTGTAGTGACCTCACCTCTCTAGTATATAACCAGGTGTAGTGACCTTACCTCTCTAGTATATAACCAGGTGTAGTGACCTCACCTCGCTAGTATATAACCAGGTGAAGTGACCTCACCTCTCTAGTATATAACCAGGTGTAGTGACCTTACCTCTCTAGTATATAACCAGGTGTAGTGACCTCACCTCTCTAGTATATAACCAGGTGAAGTGACCTCACCTCTCTAGTATATAACCAGGTGTAGTGACCTCACCTCTAGTATATAACCAGGTAAAGTGACCACGCCCACCTCTCTAGTATATAACTAGGTGTAGTGACCTCACCTCTCTAGTATATAACCAGGTGTAGTGACCTTACCTCTCTAGTATATAACCAGGTGTAGTGACCTCACCTCGCTAGTATATAACCAGGTGAAGTGACCTCACCTCTCTAGTATATAACCAGGTGTAGTGACCTTACCTCTCTAGTATATAACCAGGTGTAGTGACCTCACCTCTCTAGTATATAACCAGGTGAAGTGACCTCACCTCTCTAGTATATAACCAGGTGTAGTGACCTCACCTCTAGTATATAACCAGGTAAAGTGACCACGCCCACCTCTCTAGTATATAACTAGGTGTAGTGACCTCACCTCTCTAGTATATAACCAGGTGTAGTGACCTCACCTCTCTAGTATATAACCAGGTGAAGTGACCTCACCTCTCTAGTATATAACCAGGTGAAGTGACCTTACCTCTCTAGTATATAACCAGGTGTAGTGACCTCACCTCTCTAGTATATAACCAGGTGTAGTGACCACACCTCTAGTATATAACCAGGTGTAGTGAGTGACCTCACCTCTCTAGTATATAACCAGGTGTAGTGACCACACCTCTCTAGTATATAACCAGGTGTAGTGACCTTACCTCTCTAGTATATAACCAGGTGTAGTGACCACACCTCTCTAGTATATAACCAGGTGTAGTGACCTCACCTCTCTAGTATATAACCAGGTGTAGTGACCTCACCTCTCTAGTATATAACCAGGTGTAGTGACCTCACCTCTCTAGTATATAACCAGGTGTTGTGACCTCACCTCTCTAGTATATAACCAGGTGAAGTGACCTCACCTCTCTAGTATATAACCAGGTGAAGTGACCTCATCAATAAAAAAGTACACTAGATTACAGTAGATATCATTATATGTTCTTATGCACGCCTGGTGATACTAAATCCAAATTGAACTCAGGCATTTGAAAGATAATATATGTATATATATATATATATATATATATATATATATATATATATATATATATATATATAATGTGCTAATTGGCTATAATAAGGTAATGTATAAGCATCTATTCTATATTCCATAATAATATTTAAACTTGCATTGGTCCGGATGAGAGAATTCAGTACTGTATCTACAGAACCTTCGGTTTTATCATCTTCCCTTTATTAATTTCCTTAGATTTCTTTCTACACATGATCTCAAGAGGGTACTGAACGAGATCAGTTGCAGTTTTTTAAGTTTGTTCATTATTATCATGGTGTTATTCACTGTCAAAGATGCAAAGACAAATCATAATTCATATTCTCCTTTGTTTCATCACAATTTAAGCAAGCCTAGTAATAGACACAATATTTCTGACACTGTGAATACATTCCCTGAGGTCCATAGATGTACCTAGATACCAAGAATATGCAAATAGCCCTTGTAGAAGTGGAGCAATATTCCATTTACCTAGGTATATATTTTATGCGTATTTTCATCGTGTGGAACAGGTTAAGTCACCTTGTTAATTTGAAACGGTTAGAATCTTAAAGCTGCTATAGATGAATACTGAATTATTTGTGCACCTGTGTATTAGGATACAATTTTCTACCTGTTTCACTGTTTCACTGTTGGATCTGAGCAATTTACAACTGTTCTGTTTAAACCCTTCATTCACTATCATTTACCTTTGGACAACAATAAACCCTGTAAACCGAACCGGCGGCAACTTTGGACATTCAATTCATTCAACATCACAACTTTGGGACTGAGTAGGATAAGTAATAGCGGGTGCATCGTGGACACTTGTCTATTCACTGGGGAGCGACAAGCGGCCACTACAAAGTAGAAAATTACCTAATGGAAGAAGGACGTGTGCTGAGTATTGTTCCCAGCCTTCCCAGAGACAGTCGCATTTCTCTCCTCTCCCCAGGCTCCTCAAGGCCATTCCTACCGCCGCCTCTACTGCTCCATGGAGCCCGATGCTGCTGTGCTCTGTGCCTTGTGCCGGTTGTCGGACTATACTCAAATCAACTCGAAATGGATCTAATCAGTGGATTGCATATTTTCGTCACGGAAGCAGAATATGGCTAACCCTCTCTGCCTCTGCGACATTTCAATCGGGCTACCAACTTGAAGTCGTGGACATTTGGATTATCGAAGCTTTTGGGATTGCAATAAGACGATTTTGGATCTGTTTACCGCGCACAGGACGTACCAAAATGAACTGATTAAGACACTTGGACACTTGGACTAATTAATGCATTCAGTCATTTGGACGGAGTTGTTAAAACTCACTCCACTCAAACCAATAGAGTTATAATTCACTCTACTCAAAATCAAATTTAAATCGACGTGACTGGGGAAATGTTGCCAGTCAGTCAGCCAAAACAAATTCCTGGACGACTCCAAGGTCGAACTTTGAGCTGCTGGAGTCGAAGGCCCTCTTGGAGATAAGAGTGGCATGCGGCCTCCCCACCCCCAGCCCCCTCCCCCCACCCCCCCTCCTACGTGTATGGCCCAGCGCCCGTATGGCAGCTAACTCGTATGCGTGCTGGAGGGCGGAGCCAAGGCTGTCTCGTCAACCCCCACCCCCCAGCCCCCCCACCCCCCCCACCCGGGTGCTCCGCGCCAAACATGGCAGCGGTAATACGCATACGTCTGTCTCAAAGAGTCCTGCATGCATAACAAATGCGCATGTTGGTGAATTTATGACTGTGTGCCATTATTACTATCAATGTAATAATTGTGGAATATTACTATAATGAGCTGTATGTGTATGAACCAAGCATCCTTTGTGAAGCACTTTGGTTGACAAGTTTAAATGTGCTATATAAATAAATTTGATTGATTGATTGATTGATTGAGCGAGTACAAGGCTGGAAAACTCCTCACGAAAAAAGGACGTGAGTAAAGTATAGGACAACTTTCCTCACGAATGAAAGAGAGGTAAGAAGATTGGAAACCTCTGTGGATTACCCAATGAAGTTCTGGATAAAGGATTTGAAGGAGCTGTAACGGCCTACCGTGAAGTGGAATTGTTTGGACTCTGCTGTATTTATGAATTAAACGTGACTCGGGACATTGCTACTTGTTACGCTTCCGTGCGAATGCTGTTGAGTAGTATAACGTAGACTGACAAATTGATTAATGGTGATGCTGTGGATTATGGACGTATTGGACGCCGTAATATTTGGAGAACCATTGCAATTAATGTTGTCAGTCACTCTCGACGTGTGGAAGAACTAGACAGCGGCAGACTAATTGAATTGCAATACTGTGGAATGGATTATGGAACGCACTAGGTGCCGTATTAGAATTAAGTATACCATCGCAATTAATGTCTGGACGTGTGGAAACTAAATGGCGCAATGGACTGATTTTAATTCCGATACAGCAGTGGTTCTCTTGGACATTGTAGATGTGCGGCAAACTAAAGCTATATTACTGCATTCATAAACAGGAAGAAACTCAAACCCTCTTTGAAGGCTCTGACGTCACGCCAAGTGAATGCAACATTCAAACTACAAAGGATAAATAAAAGAATAAATAACATGTCTGAAGCCAAGATGAGGCCAACCAGTCATGGAGGTAGTAAAATAGCCTCTATGATTAGTAAAGCTGAAAAGGCAAGCTTAATGGAACGCCTTGCCAATTTAAATAAAAAGCAAGAGCTTGAGAAACAACAAAGAGATTTGGAATATGAAACTGCCCTTGCCAGTTTAAAGAAAAGACAAGAGCTTGAGAAACAACAAATGTATTTGAAATATGAAACATTGGAAAACAGACAAGCCAAGCAAGCAGCCAAACCGGCCAATGAATATCACAACAATGGTGCTGATGTTTTTACTAATCACTGTGTTGATTTCAGCTCCAAGGTGTGTAGAGACAAACCCTCCCTTGAACTTTGCAAGCCATGGTCGGAGTCCAGAGGAAAGGACAGCGATCAAGAGGAGGGCAATGAGGAAGAGGATGATGATTCGATTCCCTTTCATGTTCCCTCCAGGGAATGGTTGATGGATCATGGCCTGATTGAGGAGGAAGATGATGATGAGGAGGACGAGTCGACCCCCATTTATGTCCCCTCCAGCGAGTGGATGATGAAGAACCACCTGCTGGATCCTTCCCAGAGGGTTCCTCAGAATGAACCAGATGACAATGGTGAGGAAGAGGACGGCGTCGATGATGACGTCGATGATGATGAAGAAGAAGATGACGACAAAGCGGGCGCGCCTCACGTTCCCTCCAAGGAGTGAATTGTTCTTCAGACAGTTCCTCAGAATGAACTAGACGATGATGATGATGATGATGATGATGATGATGGGGACGGTGAGGAGGAGGACAACGTTGATGAAGAGGAGGACGCCGATGACGAAGGCAGAGAAGAAGAAGCAGTGACAGAGGAAATCACTGTGTCAGACGCTGAGAGGGAGAGGTACAGTGTGGCAGCTGTGGGGGTGAGTGCTGCAGAGGAAATGCAGGAAGAACCTGAAACAGCACCAGCAAAACCAACCATTGACTCTGCTACATGGGCACCTGATGAAGACGAGGATGAGGAGGATGATGAGAGGAATCAGATGACTCCACAGATGAGGAACGTACTGGGAAACCAGATGATGTGCGTGGCTGCAGCTCCTCAGAGAGTGAGGCAGAGGAGGAGGAAGATGCACATAAGGGAGATGCACACAACAGGGCCACTACTGAACCTCCAGTGTTTAAAACGAGAGCTCTCAGAAGCAGGACAGCAGCAGTCGCAGCCAGTCCAGGAGGGCTGACCGGGCGGCACCGTCCTGAGGAGGAGAGGGACGGCAGCATGGAGGTGCATCTCCCGAGACGTGGCTCTGCTCTGCAAGGACCTGCTGAGGACGGGAGTGTTGGAGGAGATGACGAGCCGGTGGAGGAGCAACTGCCTAAACAAGCTTATCAAGTGAAGCCCATGGAAGCCCATGGTGTTACCGGGGCCAGTGATGGCCAAACACTTTTGGATATGCCAGTTTCCAAAAGGAGAAACTACAAAAGACGACGGCGTAAAGGAAACCTGCAGGGAAGAATGGCTGAAACCTCCCGACCGACTTACCGCAGAAAGTCCTGACGACCCCGATGGAGTCTCACAACCAGTGGACATTGGCTGTATGCCTATCAGAGCTATATGGCTGTTTGTTAAAACAAAAACAAACAAAAAACACTTTGAATATTATCATTGAGTTTCCTTGACTGTTATTCGAATTACTAATTAATTTGTTCTTCCCATGCACAGGGACAACGAGCAAAAACCAGAGACCCAGTCAAGCTTCTTCGTGTTTAGAACTATGATTTGAGATTATTGATTATTATTGAGGATTGCAGGCTATAATGAACACTCACCTGACCATGTTATTTGTTTTGTAATTGTGTAGGCACAATTAGGGGCCGGTGTTAAGGCCAATGAGTGTTCTTGTTATAGATTATTATTATTATTATTTAGTATTATTATTATTATTATCTATATATTATATTATATATTGGAACTAGGCACTGTTTTATGTTTGGACACTAGAGGGCTCACCACCCATTACAGCCCACTCCTATAAATAGCCAAGGTGATCACTGCATTCTTTGTGCACCTGTGTATTAGGATACAATTTTCTACCTGTTTCACTGTTTCACTGTTGGATCTGAGCAATTGACAACTGTTCTGTTTAAACCCTTCATTCACTATCATTTACCTTTGGACAACAATAAACCCTGTAAACCGAACCGGCGGCAACTTTGGACATTCAATTCATTCAACATCACAACTTTGGGACTGAGTAGGATAAGTAATAGCGGGTGCATCGTGGACGCTTGTCTATTCACTGGGGAGCGACAAGCGGCCACTACATCCATGTTTCAATATACAAATTTAAAAAAAGATCCCGTCCTCAGAGACGTTCTGGAGACAGAGAAGAACTTTAGTATTATTCCCGAATGATGTTTTAACCATCGAGTGTCTCTGATCAGATAGAAGACATACAGCCCTACCAGCTGTGAAAGACATACAGCGCTACCAGCTGTGAAAGACATACAGCCCAAATAACTAATATACAGTTATTATTGTCTAGCTTCCAAGAGCAGCTTGGTTTCTGTCCCCGGGGGATGAAACCTTTTTCAAGTACTCAGTACAATGCAAAATCTATCTGGCGTGTATACACAGTATTAATGTACCCAAATACACCCTTTTCTGTAGGGGTCAGGAATTTTCAGACTTCAATATGGTCACATGTCAGCTGTAAACTGGTATTTTTTTGTTTGTTAGCTGTATACATTCCAACAGCCATCACTGGTATAGAGTCTTTGGTCAGTAACATGGGTCTCCAAGTCCCTCTGCTCTGCAGAGTCCCGACACTGTGGAAAACCTCCTGTGTGGTCCCTGTCCCCAAGTGCCCGCGTCCCAGCACGTCCAAGGACTACAGGCCGGTGGCTCTAACCTCTCATATAATGAAGACAATGGAGAGGTTAGTCCTGGAGCAACTCCGCCCGGTGACCAAACCCCACCTAGACCCACTCCAGTTCGCCTACCAGCCCTGACTGGGGGTAGAGGATGCTGTCATCTACCTGCTGAACCGAGCCTACACTCACCTAGACAAGCCGGGGAGCACTGTGAGAGTCATGTTCTTTGACTTCTCCAATGCTTTTGATACCATAAGGCCTGGGCTACTGGGTGAGAAGTTGGAGGCGATGCAAGTAGAGGCCCCCCTGGTGTCCTTGGTTGTTGACTATCTGACGGGAAGACCACAGTACGTGCGCCTACGGAGCTGTGTGTCAGACAGACTGGTCAGCAACACCGGGGCCCCGCAGGGGACAGTCCTCTCTCCCTTCCTCTTCACTGTCTACACCAACGACTTCCACTATCGGTCAGAGTCCTGCCACCTTCAGAAGTTTTCTGATGACTCTGCGATAGTGGGATGTATAAAGGACGGTGACGAGAGGGAATACCGGGAACTGGTAGTGGACTTTATCACATGGTGCGATAAAAACCACCTGCAGCTAAATGTGGCGAAGACCAAGGAACTGGTTGTGGAGCTGGGGAGGAGGAGGAGTGCACCTGTGACCCCTGTTTCCATCAGGGGAGTTGATGTGGACATGGTTGAGGTGTACAAATACCTCGGTGTGCACATCGACAACAAACTGAACGGGTCAAAACATGCAGAAGCACTATACAAGAAGGGCCAGAGCTGACTCTACTTCCTCAGAAGGCTGAGATCCTTCAATGTCTGTACAAGGATGTTGAGGATGTTCTATGAGTCGGTGGTGGCGGGCGCCTTCTTGTACGCTGTGACCTGCTGGGGCAGCGGACTGAGAGCAGTGGACACAACCAGGCTGGATAAGCTGGTCAGGAAGGCCAGCAGCATGGTTGGGGTGGAGCTGGACTCTCTAGCGAGGGTGGCGGAGAGGAGGAGCCTTGCTAAGCTCCAGGCCATCAGGGAAAACCCCACCCACCCACTATACACAGACTTGGCTGACAGGAGGAGCATGTTCAGTGCTAGGCTCACACTACCCAAATGCAGCACTGAACGGCACAGGAAGTCCTTCATTCCAACAGCCATCAGACTATATAATGCATCACTGTGCCTCACTGCATCACTGAGCACAGAGCGGCAGCTCAATAGTGGCAGGGGTCAGCGACGGCTGCCAGACATTGATCTAGGACTTATAGGAACCCAAGGAGGACAATACACTACCTGAAGCATACTGCACCTTATGTGACACTGTGAATACTGTGAATATATATTTCATTTAGTTAGATTTAAATTATAATTATATTGACCAAATTGTTTACACTGCTTCCCCCATGCTCAGTATATTCTTACTGTATTTATTTCTGTATATTTTATTTCATTTCATTTTATTCTATTTGACTCTACTCGTATCCTAGGCAACTTGATTTGATTTGTGTTATTATTCTAATTTGTGACCTGTCCTGTCTAAATGTTTAAATGTTTAAATGTTGAGCGATTTGCAGTGTAAAATTTCCCACGGGATAATAAAAGTATTTCTATTCTATCTATTCCATTCTATCAGTAAGATTTAAATAAATTCCCATTCCCACTTTATCCAATCAGGAGAGAGAACTCCTCACTGCAAAAATGGTCTGACAAAAATAAAAAATAAAAACTAGTTTTAAGCACATGTGTCCTTGAAACAAGTAAAATAATCTGCCAGTGCAGTAAGATAATGTGGCTTGGCAAGTATTCTTGAAATAAGTACAAATATGTAGTATTCTCTCTCCTTATTGGATAAAGTTGATTGATTGATTGAAAACTTTAATTAACAGATTGCGGAATGGGTACAGTACAGTACAGCTCAATACATACAATTGTTAAGGGGATGCAGACCAGAGAAAGACTTTTGTCTTGTTTACATCAGGGTCCCCCATTTTCAATTCATCTGTACATTGGGGGACGGGGGGACGCCTGTAGCTGTTCCGCAACCGTTCCTATTTCCGGGGTAGGCCTGATTGGCCCCGACAGGCACGTGACCCGCCGCGGCCACGCCCCGCGGCAGCCCCAGGACGCGACGCGGCAACGAGGCTGCTGTGGTTCACCTCACCGCCGCTTTCCGCCTTCAACGCCGCCCGCAGCATTAGGAAGGAGTTCGCGGCGCCTTTCACATCGCAGTCATCAGTCATAATAATATCATCAATCATCTCTAATAATATTAATCACTGTTCAATGTACTAATATACAATACGGCTCACTTTTCCCACTTCAATGACAGAGCCGCTGTTTAATAATATTGTCGCGGCGGAGCTCCGTCGCGGCAGCATTATGTAGCAGTAATCCCCCCTTTTTTACCATCGACAAACTAGCTCAATTGGTAACGCTGCTTGGCTGTGGATCCTATGGTCCGTTTGTGACAAGTTCGATGTTTTTTTTAACGTGCATTGCACTATAGCGTATTGTATATCGCTGCTGTCGGGACAAAACCTCATAACTCCATTTAATTTTTTTTTAAATATAAATCAACTCCGTAGATCATCCTCCATATGTGTGTGTGGGTTTTACAAAGTTTAAACAATGGGAAAGCATTAAACCGATCATCTGTCTAAACCTCCTAACTCTATTCACCCTCAAATCTGTGTTAGTTTTTTTCATCTGCTGAAAAGTTGGGTTTTTGGAGTTATGAGGTTTTGTCCCAACAGCAGCGATATTGTATATTGTATGGTACAATTTACAGTAAGGTGTATGCGTTGCAGTGCAAATGCTTCTTACTGTTGCGCTCCAGAGACCGTTACTGTACCATACAATATACAATACGCTATAGTGCAATGCACGTTAAAAAAAAAAAAAATTTAAGGGAATCGAACTTGTCACATTGGATTGGGTAGGTGGGGGGGGGGGGGGTGGGGGTGGGGGAAGACTGTACATTGGAGGTGGTTGGGTGGGGGGGGGGGGGGGGGGTTGGGTAGGAGTGGGGGGTGGCACTCCAATGGTGCACCCAATGATTTGAGCAGAAGCGCGTGCACGCACATGCACGGATGTGCACGGCACGCGCGTGCATACAGGAATGCGCTGCACTCGCCAACTCGCTATAATTACCCACCTGGGCTACTTTGCATATCACTAGCGCCGGTCGTCAGGACTCAGGTGTGTTAAATACGTTCTCAGATACATTCACACCTAACTTGTGAATGAAATGTGTTACATTCCATTCGTAGAGGCAATTAGGCACTGTCTTTAGTCTGTACAAGTAGATTACCATTTAGATTATGGTTGAATAAACATTGATGCCTAACATTGATTCAATATAAAATCAACTAAAATGTGCATGTAGATTACCATTTAGATGATGGTTGAATCAACATTGATATAGTATCAGTTATGGTTGAAAACCTAACGTTGATTCAATATGTAAGTCATAGACAAGACAACGTTTTGTATAATTTCGATGTCAGGCTTCAACATAGATTCAATATTTCTGCCTAACCCTATTTCAACGTTGATTCACTCATATTTTGCTATCTGGGTGTAAATAACTCATGTACATATACCGATATGCCCTACTTTGTTTACTTGTTTTATTGCACAATGTCGTTCTATTGGATTCTTATTATATATTACTATTGTATTATGCACATCGTTGCGGGCAAGACCCCCCGCATTTCATTGTATACTTATGCCGTGACAAATAAAACTCTTGACTTGACTTGACTTGACTCGTTTATACTGAAGCTCAAACAAAACAAAAACACACATCAATATAGCCACAAGGTGGCGCCAAAAGACTGAACAAGCTCCCAAGCTCAAGAAACACAAGAGTTCTCATATACTACAAAGAAAATGATAAAACAAAAATAAAAATAGAGACAAGGGGGGGTGGGGGGGGGGGGGGGGTCTAACTGGAGGGTATTTCAGTTCAATACTGTAGTAATAATGTACAACTGCACAAAAATGTACACAAAAATGTAAATGTAATAATGTACAACTGCATTTCCCATGGATTCCTTGTAGCTTCATATTCATATTTCATACACATCCCGTTACACACACACACGCTCTCAGACACCAGTGTTTCCACTACATGTATCTAACCACAGTACCCCCCCCCCCCCAACACGTGGGGGTCAAGCGGTGCGTCTCAACTCTGACCTCTGACCTCGATGGCGTCGATATCGCTCAGCCGTGGGGGGAAAAAGGGCACATTTATGAACTCTTTCCGTAAAATCACAAGACAATCGCCGCCTCTGTCCTAAAACAAATAAGATACATCCTTGTTCGTAATGAGACAGTTACTGCTTAAAGGGACATTTCACTTTAGTAGAACCTCAAGTTGTCTTCTGTCAA
Organism: Notolepis coatsorum; assembly: GCF_963971535.1. NCBI lineage: Eukaryota > Metazoa > Chordata > Actinopteri > Aulopiformes > Paralepididae > Notolepis > Notolepis coatsorum. The sequence continues at coordinate 8,189,075 of NC_140168.1, read as the reverse complement.
CAGCACCGCTCCTGGAGGTGTGGAGGTAAGACCGAGGAAACTAGTGAAACTAAAGTGAAATATCTCTTTAAGGTAAGTAATACCTTACTTAATCTCTTTAAGGTAATACCTGCCAGGCGGTAGAGCCAGAGGAAGGGAAGTGAAGTGGGATCGGTCCCGAACACACACACACACACACACACACACACACACACACACACACACACACACACACACACACACACACACACACACACACACACACACACACACACACACACACACACACACACACACACACACACACACACACACACACACACACACACACACACACACACACACACACACACACACACACACACACACACACACACACACACACACACACACCTCACTGTCATGACTATATCACAGTGAGAGACACCTCTGATGGGCAGATGTTTATATCAGGGTGTTTGGCATCACCAGCCGGTCCTATAGCGAAGAGTGGGTAGAGTTTCTCAGTGAAGGTGTGTTCATGAGTGTAGATGTGAGTCATGTCTTCACGGTCGTAGAAGGACAGCTCCCCCCCGTTATAGTCCAGCTGTACTCTGATCCTCTGGGGGCTCCTCTTCACTTTGAGGATCTGACTCAGACCATTAGTGTACTTACCACTCCTATAATGTAGAGCCCAGATACCATGTTGTGGTGATGCCTTTAGCCCCTTACTCTTCCTGTCAAATGACTCTTTAGCTACACCTATAGACCAGTGAGGATGGTCTCCCACCTCCACCTCCCAGCTGTGTTTCCCTGAGCTGAAGCTCTCAGAACCCAGAACAATGTTATACAAAATGTTCCTCTCTGGGTTGTCAGGGAGCTGCTGCTTTGTGTCTGTGTCTCTCACACTGGTCAGATCATCAGATATAGAGAACCGGGGTGGTGCAGTGTTTGGGTCCAGAGTGACAGGAGTGAACTTGACCCTCTCCTTCATCTTCTCCCAGACTCTGAAGGCCAGGTTGCCCAGGTGTTTGGCCTCGTCTATCAGCACTCCTGAGACCAGCTGTGGACGAGGCAGGTTGCACTGAGCTCTGGAAGAACATTCAAGAGTCAGTCCTGCTGTGGGCTTAGCTTCAGAGCCGCAGAGAAGAGAGAGATATTGATTTCCATAAAAATAACTGCATTCCATCTCTTCTCCATCATGTTTCCAATACAATCATTTCCACTCAATCAATAAATACACAATACACAATAAATACATACATACATACTATTGTACATTCCACTACCCTCTCAACCTCAGTCACATCATCCAGATCATCCAATTACAACAGCACCTTTAATCTGACATGCAGATTTAAAAGGAGAGAGAGAGAGAGAAAGAGAGAGAGAGTGAGAGAGAGAGAGAGAGACAGACAGAGAGAAAGAGAGAGAGGGAGAGAGAGAGGGAGAGAGAGAGAGACAGACAGACAGAGAGAGAGCAAAAGAGAGAGAGAGACAGACAGAGAGAGAGTGGGAGAGAGAGAGGGAGAGAGACAGACAGACAGCAAAGAGAGAGAGAGAGAGAGAGGCTCGCGTGGCCGTCCACTTCAGAGCAGAAGCGCACGGATTTACATTGGAACAGCTGTAACTGCCTACTATTATTTATTATTTATATACATATAGAACTGCTCCACATGGATTTTAATATATCATGCTTTAAGTACTGTAGTTTTAATGTAGTTGGTGTTTTGCACCATGCAGCAACAGACAAACCTCGCTGAAATGCTCGCAAAAAAACAGGAGCTCTCTCGTTTGCCACAAAGAGACGTGCCAGTGTTCAGTGGAGAACCATTAGAGTTCAGATCCTTTATGAGAGCTTTCAATCATGCTATTGATGCACAAGCCGACAGCAGCACTGACAAACTGTACTTCTTAGAGCAGTACACCAGAGGGGAACCACAGGACCTCGTGAAGAGATGCCACCATATGACTGCAGCGCGTGGATATGCAGAGGCAGTGAGGCTGCTTCACAAACATTACGGAGACCCGCTGAAGATCGCCGACTCTTTGATCAACAAGGCTTGCAAGTGGCCGTTGATAAAGTCAGAAGATGGGAAAGCCCTCAGTGCTTTTTCAGTGTTTCTTGTGAGCTGTCGCAACGCTATGGAAGATGTCGATTACATGGAAGAGATGGACAATCCGACGGCCATGAGGGCGGTTGTTGCTAAGCTGCCATTCAAGATGAGAGAGAGATGGAGAGTTCATGCATATGACCTTCAAGAACGCCGTCGGAGGTGAGCCAAGTTTACAGATCTGGTGAGCTTCGTAGATCGCCAAGCAAAGATCACATCTGACCCTCTCTTTGGAGATCTCGACTCTGCAACAGCGGACAAGAAAGATACAAAGAAACCTCAGCACGGAAAGAAAGATCAAAGAGAAGCTAAAAGGGGAAGCAGCTTCGCTACCAGTGCTGAACAAGTGGATGATGAAAAAGGCGAATCATCAAAGTCAAAAGATGCTACATACTTCAACCGTACTTTTACAAAGCCATGTGTGTTCTGTGAGAAAGGTCACACCCTGGAAGAATGTCGCAAGCTAAGAGACAAACCACATAAGGAAAGAGTGGAGTTTCTGAAGAGGAACGGCTTCTGTTTCGGCTGCCTGGTGAAAGGCCACCTTAGCAAGGAGTGTAAAAAGAAAATGACATGTGAACACTGTTCCATGAAGCATCCCAGCATGCTACACTTTGCAAGGCAAGACAAAGGTCCAAAGGAGAAGACAACAGAAGTTGCCTCAAAAGAAGATGAACCCGCCTCCCAAGGAAACGCAGCCAGTACAGAGGAAAACAAAGTGTTAAGTGCCTGCACTGGGGCCGGAGACAACTGCGTGCTCGCCATAGTGCCCGTCAGAGTAAAGAACAAGAAAAGCAACAAAGCTGTGGAGGTTTATGCATTCATGGACCCAGGCAGCTCTGCGACGTTTTGTACAGAGACACTGGCAGAGCGATTGAACATTCAAGGCAGAAAGACGGAGCTAGTGCTAAGCACCATCAATGCAAAGAAGCGAGTGGAGAGTTACATCCTCACTGACTTGGAAGTTAGTGGGTTAGAGGAGAATAACTTCATTGAACTGTCCAAAGTGTTCACACAGAGGAACATCCCTGTCTCCGTGAAGAACGTTCCACAACAAAAGGATGTTGACAAATGGCCGTACCTCAACGAAGTCAGGTTGCCACGCATCAATGCCGAAGTGGAGCTTCTCATCGGAACAAGAGAACACAAGCTGCTAGAGCCGTGGAAAGTGATCCACAGCCAAGCAAACGGATCATATGCGGTCAAAACTGCTCTTGGGTGGATTCTGAATGGTCCACTGGAAGAGCCAACGGACGGACACTACAGCATGTGACGGTGAACAATCAAGTGCTGCAGTGAACAGAATTGCTGTCGAGACTGAGGGTATAGAACGGCTTCTTCTCCAGCAATATAACCATGACTTTCCCGAACGAAACTGTGATGACAAGTTAGAGATGTCACAAGAGGACCATCGTTTCATGGACTTTGTGTCAGGCTCTGCACACTATGTGGATGGACATTACTACATAAATCTTCCACTGAAGAGAGCGAGTGTCCAAATGTCAAACAATCAAAGTGCTGCAATGCAGCGAGCACTAAACCTCAAGACCAAGCTGAAGAGGAATCCTGAGTTCCATGCCGAGTATACCAGCTTCATGTGTGACATGTTTAACGCAGGATATGCAGTGAAAGTACTAACAAGACTGTTAAGTTGTCAGGATGGAAAAGTATGGTACCTTCCCCATCATGGAGTCTTCCACCCACAGAAGAAAAGGATTCGTGTGGTGTTTGACTGCGCCGCCAGCTACCAAGGAGTCTCATTGAACAGTGAGCTTCTACAAGGACCAGACCTAACGAACACCCTGGTCGGAGTGTTGACTCGCTTCAGACAGGAGCCGGTTGCCATGATGGCTGACATCGAAAAGATGTACTACCAAGTGCGCGTGCCTGATGAAGACACCGATCTCCTGCGCTTCCTGTGGTGGCCCGAGGGAGACATCACCCAGGACATCGATGAGTACAAGATGGTTGTGCACCTCTTCGGTGCGACCTCCTCACCCAGCTGCGCCACATTTTCTCTACAGAGGACAGCACAAGAGAATAGGAACAAGTCTCCACCTGAGGCTGTAGATACAGTTCTCAAGAACTTTTATGTTCTGACTGTCTAAAGTCGGTCTCCAACCAAACGCAAGCTATCGCCCTACGAGCAGACCTCACCGCATTGTGCGCCGACGGAGGTTTTCACCTGACCAAATGGACAAGTAACAGTCACAGGCTGTTTGCGTCTGTCCCAGACAATGAAAGAGCAAACGAACTGAGAGACCTGGATCTGACCAACGATACTCTCCCTGTGGAAAGGGTCTTAGGAGTGTTGTGGTGCATCGAGTCCGACTCATTCAAGTTCAGGATCAATCTTAAAGACAGACCCGTCACAAGACGAGGAATCCTTTCAGTAACCAGTTCTATCTACGACCCACTGGGTTTCCTTGCCCCAGCAATCCTCCCTGCGAAGATGCTCATGCAGCAGCTGTGCAAAGAAAGGCTTGCATGGGAGGACGAAATTCCTAAAAAGTTTGCCCAAAAATGGCCCACGTGGCTGCAAGAGCTTCACCAACTGTCAGAAGTGGGTGTGACCAGATGTGTAAGACCAGTGGACTTCGGACCTGTTGCAGAAGCACAGATTCATCACTTTTCTGACGTGTCCGAAAATGGATATGGGACAGTCTCCTACCTCAGACTGACAAGCAGCAATGGACAGGTTCACTGCGCCTTCATGATGGGACGAGCCCGTGTTGCTCCAACAAAGCAAACTACTATTCCACGAATGGAATTGACAGCAGCGGTAGTGGCCGTGAACACTGACAAGATGTTGAGACGAGAGCTCCAGATGGACCTTCGTGACTCGACATTCTGGACTGACAGCACAACCGTGTTGAGATATATAGAGAATGAAACACTGCGTTTCAAGACCTTCGTTGACAACCGTGTCGCCACCATCAGAGATGCAACGAAAGCGCACCAATGGAAGTATGTCAATACCTCAATCAACCCTTCCGACTGTGCTTCCAGGGGGCTTACACCTACAAGTTCATGGAGAGCCCTAGCTGGTTTCATGGTCCAGCTTTCCTTCGAGAACCAGAGAGTCAATGGCCGGACAGACCTGCCGAGATGAAGGTCGAAGAGGACGACAGCAAGGTGAGACACGTACATCTTACACACGCAGTCGAAGACACAGATGCTGTGAACAAGCTGATCAACCACTATTCCAGCTGGTACAGACTGAAAAGAGCCGTCGCCTGGATTCTCCGACTGAAGGATATGCTGCTACAGTGCTGTAGGAAGAAGAAGACAGATCTACAAACAGATCCCGATGGTCAAACAAGAACTGACAACCAGAACGACAGCAAGACGATGCCAGACCTGGGCACCTTGACAGTTGAATGTCTAACGAGAGCTGAGATGGAGATCATCAGATTCACTCAAACCCAGCAGTTTCCTGAAGAAGTACTCATGCTGGAGAAAGGAAGCAACGTGAAGAAGAGCAGTCATCTAACAAAGCTTGACCCAGTGATCCAGGATGGAGTTCTGAGGGTCGGAGGCCGTCTCTGTGAATCTGCTATGCCGGAGCATGTGAAGCATCCGGTCATCATCCCAAAGGATTTGCATGTCACTACACTGATTCTGAGAGACACTCATGAGAAAATCGGACACTGTGGAAGAAACTATATGCTCTCACGTTTGCGTCAAAGGTATTGGATCCCCTCAGTGAACTCAATGGTGAGGAAGTTCTTGTCAAGATGTGTGGTCTGCAGAAAAGTCAAAGGCAAGACCCTCGGACAAAAGATGGCAAACTTGCCTGGCAGACAGGATAGAACCTGACAAACCCCCTTTCACTAATGTAGGGGTGGATTATTTTGGTCCGTTTGACGTGAAGCAGGGCCGCAGCACTGTGAAGAGATATGGCGTCCTGTTTACCTGTCTCACTACGCGAGCAGTACACATTGAAGTAGCGCACTTGCTTGACACTGACTCGTGTGTGAATGCAATCCGTCGTTTTCTGTGCAGGAGAGGACAAGTGGCAGTTATGCGCTCAGACAATGGGACAAATTTTGTAGCCACTGAGCGTGAGCTGCGAGAGTCGATTCAGCAGTGGAATCAAGCAAAGATTCAAGATGCACTGATGCAAAGAGGAATCAAATGGGTTTTCAACCCACCTGCAGGCTCACATTTTGGAGGAGTCTGGGAGAGACAGATCCGATCTGTAAGGAAAGTAATGAGATCTGTGCTGAAGGAACAAACAGTGAGTGATGAGTGTCTACACACATTGCTGTGTGAAGTGGAATACATACTAAATGACAGACCACTCACAACAACAACAGACGACCCTTCAGACCTCGAAGCATTGACCCCTAACCACTTACTACTGATGAAGAAGCAGCCAGTCATGCCGCCTGGACTGTTCAGCAAGGAGGATTCATATGCACGCAGAAGATGGAAGCAGATACAATATCTCGCCGACTTATTCTGGAAGCGATGGGTGCGTGAGTTCCTTCCCCAGTTGCAAGAGCGTCAACGATGGACCCAGATCAAGAAGAATCTGTCAATTGGAGATGTCGTCATGATCTTGGATGAATCAGCGCCACGGAGCTCATGGTTGCTGGGAAGAGTCGCTCAGATCATTCCTGATGCAAATGGACTTGTGAGGCGTGTGCTGGTCAAGACGAAGACAAACACCCTTGAAAGACCTGTCGACAAGCTGTGTCTCATCTATGAGAAGGACAGTTAAACAAAAGAACTTTGATCTACGTATCCTTTGTACGTTCATTACATTCACGCTAGAATTTGATTAGCATATAGGATAATGCTTTATGTTTGAAATTTACGTTGGCTCTAGTTTGTTTATTGAGTAATTGGCAGCCTGCTTGTCTTCCAATTAAAGGCCGGAATTTGTAAGAGCCAAACCTTGAAAAGTCATATTTTGAATATATTTGTATTTTATATATTTAGTTATTGCATAGAAAACGAGCAGTAGTTTAATTTGTAATGCTGTGGTATGCTATAAGCCATATTTATAGTTTAGTTGCGAATTATTCTAAGAATTAACATTACATGTACGTTAGATGTGTTACTGCGCATGTGCGAGAGTCTTTATATGCAGTGAACTTGAAGTGCCTAGTTTGTAGTGAGACAGTGCCCATGCAGTTTGGAAGCACATAACTTTTTGAGCGTAGTCCATGATCCTAGTTCGGTCTATATATCCTATGAAGAATGATGTTGTACTTTGTGACTGCCCAAAGAAACTAAAGAACCTTCAAACGTATTCTGGAGTCCGTGAGTTTGTACATCATAATTGTGGATACAGATTTGTATTAGCCATTGGACACGAGTCTGAAACCTTTTTGCTGCCTGCACTGAAAATGAAATGGTAAACGAAAGTCTAAAGAAATCCTGCCATTACATTGAGTGTATTTCTGTGAAAATGCGTGTGGCGCACGCCTCTGAATCCAACCGGAGCGGAAAAAGAACTTTGCTTCCCGCCCGCGATTCATGCACCCACCCACAGCCGTGGTGAACAGCGACGCCCGTTAACCCTTTCACTGCCACACGACAGAAGGTTAACCCTTTACTATCACACAACCATCGGTCGCCGGGTTAAACTTCTGTCGTGTGGCAGTGAAAGGGTTAACTGGCTGTCGTGTGGCAGTAAAAGGGTTAACCTTCTGTGTATTGTCGCAGTGAAAGGGTTAACCGTTTTGGTAGTGCAGCGGTGAAAGGGTTAACATGGGGGCAGTCATGGAAAGAGAGTCAGAGAGAAAGGAGAGAGAGATAGAAAGAAAGAGAGAAATTGAGAAAAAGAGAGATAGAAAGAGATAGAGATGAGAGAGAGAAAGAGAGCGACAAAAAGAGAGATAAATCACTTACCTTTTCAGTGTGGTCTTGTAGTTCTATGGAGGTAAAGACAGATCAAGTTAAACACTAAACATCCTCAGCATCATTCCCTATGAACTGAAGAGAGACCAGTCCTGACCTGCAGGAAGGAGACGTGTTCAGCGTTCATCTCCTGCTCTATGGCTCTGATTGTGTCTGAAAGGGTTGACATCTCTCTGTCCAGCCCCTCAATCTTCTCCTTCATCGTCTGGCTCTTCTGCTCCTCTTCCTCCTTCAGTGCAGCTACCCTGGCCTCCTTTTCCTCGTGGAGAAACTGGTGAAGCTTCTTAAACTCCTTCTTAATCTGTTTCTCTGTGTGCAGGGCCTGGACCTGGAGATTATAAGATAAGATAAGATATTCCTTTATTGATCCCCTTGGGGAAATTCAGGCAGCATGGGGGATGGGGGGGGGGGCAAGGGCATAATTTAGTTTTCAATGTTGGAGGGGACACATTTGTGGGGCGTGGTCAGTGGCTGTAAGGTCGTAGATAAAACATTTAAAATGAATCAGTTGTGCAAGTCAATTTTGGTGAGATGTTTCTATATACAATTCACTTATGACAAGTCATAACGCTGCACGAGTCTCGGAACGTGAGAGAGAGAGAGATCGTGCTATTTATTATCTACAATGTATAAAACAACAGGCTAGAGGCTTTTAAATACAACAAGGTCATAGACAGATATTTTCACAGAGACCAAGCAATGCTGTTGCATTTCATGGCAATCACACAGACCATCGTTCAGTTTCACACCAAACTTTCAGGGGAGGGGTGCTATGTATTTGAGCACACCTGACGACATGGCTGTTGTTGTTATGCAAAGACGGCTGTGCTCGGTACTTAGCGCGTGCACACAAAGATGCGACTCGTCCCTCGCCGGGTGCTCACCTTGTCTTTGCATGTGTAACGGGGAAGCCCGTGGGTATGTCCACAGTCACGGAAACAGGTGTGTTGACGAGTGACTGTGGCAGTGCGGGCTGGTAAATTAAACTCACTTCCCCATAACAGGGTTAACAGACGCATAGGTACGGTAGTTAGGAGTGAATTCACTTCTTAGTGCAGCGGCCTGTGTCGTCGCCCGCGGACGCGGGAGCCCCCTGTTCGACTCCCCCTCGGGACATTCTCATTTAACATCAAACACAACGCAGACCCAGTATGATCCGTCACACATGACAATGGCTCAGGTCGTCAGAGACCTGAGCTCAGAGATGGAACAAGCAGCCGTTTTCCGTGTGGTCCAAGTGCCGCGTCGCGTCTCCGTTTATTATCGTGTAACATTGTTTTGGATGGTAAAAAAGTGCAGGGGACCATAACTGCCTTCTGAAAACATGCAGGGGACATGGCCCCCCCCAGGAGCGTGATTGTGGGGGGGGGGGGACACAGGGGACATGTCCCCTGCATGTTTTCAGAAGGCAGTTATGGTCCCCTGCACTTTTTTACCATCCAAAACAATGTTACACGATAATAAACGGAGACGCGACGGGTACAGGTAGTAAAAACAACACAAGCAGTGTAAACAAATAATAAGTAGGGATGCTCGATATTGGCTTTTTTACCGATACCGATATACCGATATTGTCCAACTTTTAATTTCCGATACCGATATCAACCGATACCGATATATGCAGGGTTTCCCCCCCCAAGAAACGGAATAATTTCAGGTAATTAACATTACATATCTCTTGTTGTGGAATTAACACAACATTATGCATACTTTTGACAATAAATAAAATCAGAATTTGTTCTTACTTGCTTGCCTGGGTAAATAAAGGTTATAGAAATGAAAGAAAAATAAATAACGATATCGATATTTTCCGATACCACATTTTAATGCCGATATCGGCCGATAATATCGGGAGGCCGATAATATCGGACATCCCTAGAAATAAGTCAATATAATTTACTATCTAACTAACTATACAGCATTCACAGTGTCGCATAAGGTAGTGTTATAATTTACTATCTAACTAACTGAAATATACAGTAGGGGGGTTAAAAATCATGTCTCTCCCACAATGGACTACAACAATAGGGCACTTATTTTTACTGTGTGTAGGTTGAGTGCAGCTGCAACCTTACAGTAAATCATTTATCATTAATACAGAATATTTGTACCTTTACGTGTTCTGCTATGCGGACGCATGTTTGTTTGATTTCTTTAAAGGCCTGTAGCTTGTCACGTAAGGTCTTCAGTGGAGCCTGGAGCTGCTTCTGCAATGGAATTCATTCATTCATTCATTCATTCATTCATTCATTCATTCATGATGTATTTCACTTGAAAGATGTAGGTCTGAGGACTCTGTGCTGCAGCACCGGTTTCAACTCACAGACTGGAGTACGTTTGCCACCCAGGCCACCCTGGACTCCCACACTGACATTGACTCCCACACTGCCATTGACTCCCATAATGACATTGACTCCCACACTGACATTGACTCCCACACTGACATTGACTCTCACACCTCCTACGTTGTGGACAAAAATAAATCAACTCCAACATCAGTGTCTGAATCTAATCCCATCTAATTGTTCTGATTGTCTAATGTTTCTGTATTCATTAACAATGTGACAACAATATTTACTCTGTGTATTTATTGAGTATAATTAAAGATTGAATAAATTATTATAATAATGATTTTGCCATACCTTGTGATCCTCCGAAGCTTCCTCTATGAGGCAGCAGTTGTGTCTCTTGCGTTTTCTGGAGGACGGACACACCACACAGATGAGCTGGAGTCTGTGCAGACTGCAGAGCACCTCATAACCTGCTGGAGCTCCCTGGCTTCTCTCCCTGAAGGCCTCACACAGGTTCTTCAAAGCCAAGTTACAAGGAGGATTTAAAATTGAAGAGACTTCCCTACAAAGTGGACAGTTCTTGTCTTCTCTGTCTCTCCAGCATTGTTGCAGACAGGCTTTACAGAAGCTGTGGCTACACAACAAGATGACAGGATCTGTGTAGATGTCACGGCACACAGGACAAGACAGATCCTCTTCACAATGAGACGAAGCCATTTTGTCTCTCAGTAACACTCCCTCCTCTGGAAAGCTCCCTGAAGTTTACTTTAACTTTTGTTATAAACTTACTTAGATTCAGTCAACAGCTGGTTGAAGTCACTGTTTGATCACTAGTTATGAGGGCCGACGTTCCATTCTACTGGTTAAAGTTGCTTACTCGTGAGTAGTATGTGCGTTGATAAAGACAAATAATGTCCACAGCCGCTCCAGTGTAAAACAAAGATATCAAAATGGTTTATTTCTCTTCCACAGCAAAGTCTTTCTTTACAGAAGCGGTCCCAAAGCTTTTTTCCTAAATATTCACGTTACTACTACAAGGTAAGAAAACTGTATTTTCCCAGTCTCCAAATCACCGCTGACTCGACACATGAAGATTCCTCCAAACTGGAAAGCCGAAAATCTATGCTGTTTAGTCTATCGGTTCGGTACTGCTCAGCACTGTTTCAAGATGCACACTGACCTGGCAGAGAGAATTGCTGAATATATATAGATACTAGTGCTGTCAGGCGATTAAAATTTTTAATCTAATTAATTACAGGTTTTGTAATTAATTAATCTAATTAATCGCATTTTAATCGCATATTTATATTTCATATTCATATAAATATTTAAAATTCAAGGACATTACATTATTGTGGCAGGTGACTGATCAATTAAATACACCAAGAAGAATGCTTTAGAAATCAATTTTATTAAATAAATAAAATAAATAAAATGAAAACATACCTCTCAATAAGGTAACATTTGTTGCTGATACAGCTAACAGTTTACACTAAGCTACAGTATCCTCAAATCAGGGTCTACTGCAGGGTCTACTGCAGGATCTAGTGCAGGGTCTACTACAGGGTCTACTGTATGCATGACATCTATTCCTCAGCTTGTTTACATTGTCTGAGTGTAAGGCTGCCCTCTTCTTTTGGACTATGTGACCTGCAAGTGAAGAATGCTTTAGAAATCAATTCTATTAAATTGAATAAATAAATAAATAAAATGAATGAAAACATACCTCTCAATAAGGTAACATTTGTTGCCGATACAGCCAATAACAGTTTACACTAAGCTACAGTATCCTCAAAAATCAGGGTCTAGTGCAGGGTTTACTACAGGGTCTACTGTATGCATGACATCTATTCCTTGAGCCAATTGCTAAGACAAACAAGCTTCAGCTTGTTTACATTGTCTGTGTGTAAGGCTGCCCTCTTCTTTTGGACTATGTGACCTGCAAGTGAAGAATGCTTTAGAAATCAATTTTATTAAATTGAATAAAATAAAATGAATGAAAACATACCTCTCAATAAGGTAACATTTGTTGCTGATACAGCCAATAACAGTTTACACTAAGCTACAGTATCCTCAAAAATCAAAACAGCCCACAGCAAGCTAGTGTCTGGGGGCATGACTACAGGGTCTAGTACAGTGTCTACTACAGTGTCTGGGGGCATGACTACAGGGTCTAGTACAGTGTCTACTACAGTGTCTGGGGGCATGACTACAGGGTCTAGTACAGTGTCTACTACAGTGTCTGGGGGCATGACTACAGGGTCTACTACAGTGTCTGGGGGCATGACTACAGGGTCTACTACAGTTTCTGGGGGCATGACTACAGGGTCTACTACAGTGTCTGGGGGCATGACTACAGGGTCTAGTACAGTGTCTGGGGGCATGACTACAGGGTCTACTACAGTTTCTGGGGGCATGACTACAGGGTCTAGTACAGTACGACCTGGAATAGTTTAGGGAATAACAGCAATGATACTTTAATGATTATATACTGGACACACTAGGGGGGGGGTTAATCCGGTCGCTTGTAAGCCGACAGGAGTAGGAGGGGGGGGGGGGGTAGAATCCGGCTGCCTCATCCGGCCAAGGGTATCCCAGGTGAACCCACTGTAGTGCCGTTCAATGCGCCGGCGATCCTTGGACCACAGATGAAAGCAGGTGGACTCTTTGTGGGCCGGCGTCATCCGGTCCACGGAGGAGAGACGTGAAGCGACCTCGTCTTGCAGAGCGTCTCCTCACCTTGCGTCCTCTCCAGGGGGGGGGGGTTCCAACACACGGCAGTGTCGGGGGTCTTTATCCATGGAATAATCAAAGTATACAAAGCATAATCCGTGCCTGGGAAGGCGGGCTGTCGTCGGCAGAATAATCCGGTATACAGGTCCACTCGCTCGTCGGCTCTGGGGCTCCTCGGGTGCAGCTTCACGTGGGGTCAACCACCCTGGATAAGCAGCCAGTTCTCTGCCCGAAACGATGGGGTACTGACTACGGTAGTATTCTCACCGCACGAAGCACTATATATTAACAGACTATTATTAGCTTAATAGACTACGTCCAACTCGACGATATAGTGCCAAATATGACTATTCAAATATTAATATACTGACTACAGGGTCTAGTACAGTGTCTACTACAGTGTCTGGGGGCATGACTACAGGGTCTACTACAGTGTCTGGGGGCATGACTACAGGGTCTAGTACAGTGTCTGGGGGCATGACTACAGGGTCTAGTACAGTGTCTGGGGGCATGACTACAGGGTCTAGGGGCATGACTACAGGGTCTAGTACAGTGTCTACTACAGTGTCTGGGGGCATGACTACAGGGTCTAGTACAGTGTCTACTACAGTGTCTGGGGGCATGACTACAGGGTCTAGTACAGTGTCTACTACAGTGTCTGGGGGCATGACTACAGGGTCTAGTACAGTGTCTACTACAGTGTCTGGGGGCATGACTACAGGGTCTAGTACAGTGTCTGGGGGCATGACTACAGGGTCTACTACAGTGTCTACTACAGTGTCTGGGGGCATGACTACAGGGTCTAGTACAGTGTCTGGGGGCATGACTACAGGGTCTAGTACAGTGTCTGGGGGCATGACTACAGGGTCTAGTACAGTGTCTGGGGGCATGACTACAGGGTCTAGTACAGTGTCTGGGGGCATGACTACAGGGTCTAGTACAGTGTCTGGGGGCATGACTACAGGGTCTAGTACAGTGTCTGGGGGCATGACTACAGGGTCTACTACAGTGTCTGGGGGCATGACTACAGTGTCTACTACAGTGTCTGGGGGCATGACTACAGTGTCTACTACAGTGTCTGGGGGCATGACTACAGTGTCTACTACAGTGTCTGGGGGCATGACTACAGGGTCTAGTACAGTGTCTGGGGGCATGGTCTACTACAGTGTCTGGGGGCATGACTACAGGGTCTGGGGGCATGACTACAGGGTCTAGTACAGTGTCTGGGGGCATGGTCTACTACAGTGTCTGGGGGCATGACTACAGGGTCTACTACAGTGTCTGGGGGCATGACTACAGGGTCTAGTACAGTGTCTGGGGGCATGGTCTACTACAGTGTCTGGGGGCATGACTACAGGGTCTGGGGGCATGACTACAGGGTCTAGTACAGTGTCTGGGGGCATGACTACAGGGTCTAGTACAGTGTCTGGGGGCATGGTCTACTACAGTGTCTGGGGGCATGACTACAGGGTCTACTACAGTGTCTGGGGGCATGACTACAGGGTCTACTACAGTGTCTGGGGGCATGACTACAGGGTCTACTACAGTTTCTGGGGGCATGACTACAGGGTCTACTACAGGGTCTGGGGCATGACTGCAGGGTCTAGTGCAGGGTCTAGTGCAGGGTCTACTGTATGCATGACAAATCTATTCCTTGAGCCAATTGCTAAGACAAACAAGCTTGTTTACATTGTCTGAGAGTAAGGCTGCCCTCTTCTTTTGGACTATGTGACCTGCAAGTGAAAATAGCCTCTCACATGGCACAGAGGTAGCAGGAGTAGCCAGATATTTGCGAGCAAGAGGAGACAGCTGTCCATAGGCTTTTGCGTGAGCTGCCCACCACTCCAGTGGACAGTCATTCATTCCGATGCTGGGCTCAGCTTTGTAGAGGTCTAATTGTCCTGACAGTACCCTGACTTCATCTGAATCAGAGTCTGAAGACAGCAGGAGGAGGGTCCTCTTCGCTGGTGGCTCGTCCTCTGTGGCTTGTGGAGCAGCTTTGTCTGCTTCTGGTCCTGGCAGCATCTCTTTAAGCCAGGTCCACACCTAATAAGAGGGACAATTAATTAGTTGCATAGGACTTTTCATGACAGCCTAAGGACTTAACACTGGTCTTCTCATTCACACACACACCTCATCCCTCTCGTCCTTTGGTACGCTCTTCAAGTCCTTGAATCGCGGGTCGAGGGCTGTAGCCAGCTTCAGCCATCTGTTGTTGAGGGTCGCTTTGCGTGCGTCCAGGTCCTTCGTGAAGCTGGCCTTGAACTTTACCATGTAGCCCGGATCCTCCTCGTTGAGGTCCATGATGCGGTTTAGGTGGCAGAGTGCGGGGAGCACCACAGAGCATGAGACGTAGGTTTCCCCTCCAAGGAGCTCAGTCACATACCTGCAGTGAAACAAGAGAGCGAGAGAGAAAGAGGTGAAGGTGTGTGTATGAGAGGGAGATAGGTGTGTGTATGGGGGAGAGAGGGGGGGTGAGGTGTGTGTATGGGAGAGAGATAGGTGTGTGTATGGGGGAGAGAGGGGGGGGGGTGAGGTGTGTGTATGGGAGAGAGAGGGGTGAGGTGTGTGTATGGGGGAGAGAGGGGGGGGGTGAGGTGTGTGTATGGGAGAGAGATATGTGTGTGTATGGGGGAGAGAGGGGGGGGTGAGGTGTGTGTATGGGAGAGATAGGTGTGTGTATGGGGGAGAGAGGGGGGGGGGTGAGGTGTGTGTATGGGAGAGAGATAGGTGTGTGTATGGGGGAGAGAGGGGGGGTGAGGTGTGTGTATGGGAGAGATAGGTGTGTGTATGGGGGAGAGAGGGGGGGGTGAGGTGTGTGTATGGGAGAGAGATAGGTGTGTGTATGGGGGAGATTGGGGGGTGAGGTGTGTGTATGGGAGAGAGAGAGTGGGGTGTGAGGTGTGTGTATGGGGGAGAGAGAGAGAGGAGGGGGGTGTATGGGGGGAGAGAGAGAGGGAGAGACACTTACCTGCAGGGCTCAAGTACAAGCTCCAGCTTCTTCAGTTTGTCACACTCTGTGGGGGTCAGCATGGACAGCTTGTGGTTCTGTTGGGCCAAAGTGGCAGTCACAGCCTCCTGGTTCCTCAGGTACCGTGAGATCATGGCCAGTGTCGAATTCCACCTTCCAATTCAATAAAATAACTATTAGTCCCACTGGGGGTTGTTAATGCAGCATGATGCAATTGTACAGAACACAAAGAAATAAACACACACACACACTAAATTTACCCTAAGCATACAACAGGTAGTTAAACAGTCTCACCTTGTGGATACATCTTGTATCATGGGCTCTTTTGCTTGTCCGAGGGCAGTCTGCTGCTGCTGCAGTTCTTCTGTACTGGCAGGGCTGTGCTTGAAGTGGCCTACAATCTTGCGGCACTTTGCCAGGGTGGTGTCAAGGCTTCTGTCCTCAAGGGAGACTGTGATGGTTCTTTGCAGCACGTGTGCAGCACATGGCATGTGCTGGAACGGCATATAGCGCGCTGCTGCTATCATATTACGGGCGGAATCAGTCCCAATAGATGTGACTTTATCTTTTATATTCCACTCCTCTATTACTGTGTTGAACTGTTCAGCACACGCATCGGCGAAATGGCGGCCCACAGTTTTGGTCACCGTTAATGCAAATGATTGCAGTTTCCACTCAGTATCGATCAAGTGCACTGTGACACCCAAATAATTATGATTGCCCACCGACGTCCAGTGATCACCCGTTAGGGCCATTGGGCCAGCCCGTGCCAACACTTCTTCCCTCGCCTCCCTCTCTGTGTCATACATGTTGTGGATCCTTTTCATCACTGTAGCTCTCGAGGGTAGCTTGTAATTTGGGTCAGACGACGCTATTCGAAATGACTCCGCTAAACCCTTATCTTCCACTATAGCTATTGGCCTACAATATTTTGCTATCCACTTCGCGACGCTGTTGGTTAGTTTGTCTGTGGTGGATTTACTCAACCGTTTGCCTAACGGTAATTCTCCAAGAGTGGTTTGACGAAGCGTGCGAGTTGCTCTGGAGCTAACGTTAGCTACACTGGAGCTGCTCGAACAACTTGCCTGGACATGTTTAGCGTTCATGTGATACGTTAGACTAGAGCAGCTTCGGTGATACGCAAATTCTTTTTGACATAAGCTACATATTACAATGGTCTTGTTTACTGTCCCATCTATATTCTTTTTGAAATTGAACTTGCCGTTCATAGGTCCCAGGAGTATCGCCTCGGGTGATGCTGACATCTTGTTCCAGCTGAGCTAATTCCTTTGTGTGTTTGTTTTGTTTGATAGACGACGCATGTGTGAAGTGACGATCAAGTAGGCTACGGGTCATTCAATGGGCCAAGTTTAATACGCCCAACTCAAGCGTGGATTTCAAAATAAAAGCGCACCGATTTGCCACTTGTCTAAAGTAAATATAGGTCGGCTGTAATTAATTTTGCGTCAATTTTCATAACGCGATAATTTGCTGTGTAATTAATTAATCTAATTAACGCGATAAACTGACAGCCCTAATAGATACACAAACGTTCTAGAATGTTCGGTCATGACATCATAATGAACATCACCAATGTTCTAGAACATTCGGCTATGAAACTTCACCAATGTTCTAGAATGTTCTATTATGACATCCTACTGTGACATCACAAATGTTCTAGAATGTTCTATTATGACAAATAAGACGGTTCAATGACTTTATCTAAATCCAATCAACATTCCTAATGCCGTTTCAATGTAAGGATATAAAAATAAACATAAACATTCATATATAATATACCATAACCTAAATATATAGCTTTGGCTCCTCTACACTAGTCCTTCCTGTGTTTGTCTAAAGCTAGTCCTACTCCTTCAGTACTAGCTGTGGGTTCAAGATGCACACTGACCTGGCAGAGAGAATTGCTGAATATATATAGATACACAAACGTTCTAGAATGTTCGGTCATGACATCATAATGAACATCACCAATGTTCTAGAACATTCGGCTATGAAACTTCACCAATGTTCTAGAATGTTCTATTATGACATCCTACTGTGACATCACAAATGTTCTAGAATGTTCTATTATGACAAATAAGACGGTTCAATGACTTTATCTAAATCCAATCAACATTCCTAATGCCGTTTCAATGTAAGGATATACAAATAAACATAAACATTCATATATAATATACCATAACCTAAATATATAGCTTTGGCTCCTCTACACTAGTCCTTCCTGTGTTTGTCTAAAGCTAGTCCTACTCCTTCAGTACGAGCAGTGGGTTTTATCTGGAGCAGGCGGGTGTCGGTCGATGAGCAGTGTAGAAACAATGATGTTTATCACCTGTATATCGATAGGTTATGTAGATAACCTAGTTATATTAGTATTGGCTGAGCGTCCCGCTCTGAGCCTTATGAGATATCCCTATCTCCTATGATACCTATTGTATCTCCCACGAACAAAAAACTACATGCACCCCACCTGTATGGGGCTCCGCCCCCATGGTGGCACCGCCCATATAGCAGTGACTCTGGTCACCACACATCCTTCCTCGCCAATAAACCCATCCCAGGAAAAGATTCCTCAAGAGGGAACTCAGGGCCGCGCAGAGCGGGATGCTCAGCCAATACTAATATAACTAGGTTATCTACATAACCTATCGTTATATGCCGTATTTGCTATCGCGTCCCGCTCTGAGCCTTATGAGATATGGGGAAGAGCGGACGCGAAGCCCGACAAATGTACCCCCTGAGGACCCGTAAGCCCACATCAAGGGGTGCGGGGAGCCCTGTCACCCCATCCTTCCTAACGAAGGGGGGGCGCAGTCAACTCCACCTGAATGCGAACAAGAGGGAACTAGAACCCCTTGATCACACCGTACAGGCGGAACCACGTGTGACCCAACACACTGTGGCCCATACCCATACACTCCTGCTACCCGACCAAAGGACGGGAAGCAGGAAAGGCCACAGACCCCAGAACCGCCTGGGAGACAGAACCCCCGGTCATGTCCATGAGGTAAAACCTTACAAAGGGGCCCGGGGAGGACCATGAAGCTGCAGCACAGATGTCCTCCACCGAGGCCCCACCCAGGAGAGCGGCAGAAGCAGCCACCCCACGAGTCGAGTGCGCCCTGACGCCCCCAGGGGGATCCTGCCCAGCCAACGTGTAGCAGAGGGTAATGCCCTCGCACAACCAATGGGACAGGCGCTGCTCCGACAGTGCCTTACCAGCACGAGCCCCACCGTAACAGACAAAGCTGGCCGGTAACCCTGAAGTCCTGAGTACGGCTGAGGTAAAACCCCAAGCACGGACTGGACATGACAGGTGAAGGCCCGCATCTAACTCACTAGTGTGAGGAGGAGGACGAAACGCCTGAACCACAATATCCCAGGAGCGGAAGGAACTCCGGATATTCTTAGGCACGAAAGCAGGATTAGGTCGCAGAGTGACACCGCAATCGGCCCGAAAAGACAGGCACTCTGGACGTACCGAGAGAGCACAGAGCTCACCTACGCGTTTAGCGGAAGTGACAGCCAGTAGGAACGCGGTCTTGAAGGACAGCTGTCCCAACGGCGCCTGCTCGAGCGGCTCAAACGGGGCCAAGGACAACCGACCGAGGACCAATTGAAGATCCCAAGTCGGAGCCAAGGAGCGTTGCACCGGCTTAACGCGTCGAGCGCCAAGCAGGAAACGCTTCACAAGAGGGTGGCTGAACAAGACAACCCCTCAAACCCCTCATGATAGGAGGATATAGCCGCCGCATATACCCTCACCGTCGAAGCCGACAGTCTATCAAGGAGAGACTGGAGGTAACTAAGGACAGCATCCAGGGGGCAGGAGACTGAGTCCCGGCCCCCCGCCTTACACCACACTTGGAACATACGTCATCTGCCCGCGTAAGCGCGACAGTGGAGGGAGCATGCGCATTCCAGATGGTAACACCATCAGGATCAAGAACCTGCGCCCCTCAACGTACCCGTCCCAACAACTGACCTAACAGATGTATGGGGAAGAATCCCTGGCGGCACGGCATCGGTCCCAGACCTGCCTGGCCATGTCCAGACGTAATCCTCACCCGTCAGGATGAGGACCGCCCCGCGACAGTACCTCTGCACCCACATTCTCCCTGCCGGGGATGTGGGGAGCCCTCAGGCCGCGCAGATGGAGGACGCCCATAGCCAGCCGCCCGCCGCCTGGTGCAGACAGGGGGAGCGTACTCCTCCCTGTCTGTCGATACATGACACTGACGTCGTATCGTCCGTCCTGATCAACACCATTTGTGGACCAGAAGGACCGCTTTCAACACCAACACATTGAACGTAGCGCAGACCGGGCAGCATGGTTTGCCAGCTGCCCCCTACTGCGTTGGCCCGACGCGTCACCAGCGAGGGAGGCGTCGGTGAAAACGCGACGTGAGACAGCGCCGTAACCATCCTAGGACGGAACCTCCCGAGCGTGTTGACAACACGCTCTGAGATGGATGCCCATAGCCCTCCAACCGTTGACTGGGAAGAGGAGTACTCTACATCCAGTCTACAGCTGGTACTCATACGCTAACCCTGCAAAGGAAGCGTAGGTAAGCCCTAGGATGGAAGATCGGGGATGCGCATACGCATCCTACAGGTCCATGGAGGAGAACCAGACCCCCACCTGACAGTGTCCAACAGGTAGGAGACGATCCAAAAAATGCTGAACCTTCGCATGGGACAGGTCCAGCCTGGGTCTTACACCCCTCCCTCCCGACTTCTCGGGCAGAGAACACCGGGAGGAGAACGCCACGACGATGGCTTGCTTCGTCCACAGAGATTGGATCTCGTTGACCAGAGCTGTCACTGCTGGAGACCCTGACAAACCAAACCTGAAAACGGGTGGGGTTGTGTAAACACAAGTCCCCGCCTCAGCGTTCTCTCCATCCACCTCGACATATGGTACTACCGTAGTCATATGTGACGACACTCCCAACGCACCCGCCGTCACGTGGCGCAGGTCCGCCAGGAACTGTAGATAGTCGGCCCGGTCCCCCCGCTGTGCGTAGACAACCCTGGAACCGTGCGAGGAGCGCGTTCCGTGTCGGAACACCTGACCCTGACACCACCCACGAGGCAATCGCACCCAAGGGGGAACCCCGACAGAAAGGGCCGGTCTGATACGGGGGGCTTCCGATGAAAAAAGCCCCCCCACTGAACACCCCTCCAGAACATGCTGAAGGAGTTGTTCTGCAGCCGGACATGCAAGGTGTAAGGCCCCCATGGGTTCCTACACACCGTAGCCCTGCAGTGATATTACTACCACCCCAAATCATGTGAGCTGCGACCACTTGCCAATATTTCAGGAGTGGGAGGCACCAACATGATACCTGGCCTGGCGAAGGCGAGGCCGGGGAAGCCCGCACTGTGTGCCTCAAAAGGTTTCGAGCCCCCCTGCTGACAACACTTAAGTTGACAGACGTAACACCAGGCTCAACCAACACAGATCAAGGTGTGGGAGCCGCTTGACAGCACAACATTCTCACGGACAGACCCAGGCTCAGCCATAAACTGGGTGTCAGCCCCTGTCCCCATGAGAAGCGAAAAGGGGGCCCGCCCGCGCATCAACGAAGGCACGCGGCCCGCAGCCAAAGGAAACAATCAGAGCCCACTTCTTCCGCTGGTGTTGGGGAAGGGAGCGATCGGAGAGCGGGCTGCTCGCGGCAGGACGGTGACGGCTTGTTTGTTCAAGCCGAACCCATCCTACATGGCCGATCCCTCGGCCGCCAAGGCTGTCGGCCTTGTGGACACCTGTCGAATCAACGCCCAGGATACCTCTGGCGGGGGAAAAACATGGCCGCCTGTCGAGGGCCCCGTCATCGCCGCTGACGAGGCCGTGCTCTCTCGTCTTCTGGCTGCGTGGTGTGAGGCGGTGTAGGGCCTAGGACAAAACCGCCCGCGCTCCAGCAGAAGACCAAAAATCCCCTGCGGAGAGGGGAACCCTGAGCGGTTATAGCTTGCGGCTGGGTCAAAGCTAATAACGTCAACAACCTCGCGCGATGTGTCGACGTCGCCTGGCCCTCAAGGCCCCTCCACCAGACACCATTTTTTTAATAGAAAAAAACAGCAATTCGAACACAGTTCTAATCGTTGCCAATTCCATACCGTGGCGGTACAAGCCTTAACAGCCCACCAGCCACTCGCCAGGCCGACCCACCCATGGCGTCGGCCGGGCGGGGCATTGTTTCAATATGTCAAAAACAAAGGACTGATGTTAACACGGAGCACCAGTGGTGATTGCAAACAGCAACCTCCACTGTGGTGTGCACCATGAAAAGGTTAAATGAATAAAAGAACTAAACCACAAAATACTGTAGAATGAGCAAACCCATACACACAAAGTTAAGGGGAGACGGACCAGAGCGAACTAGTCCCGCCTTCATTCCAAATATTCACAACAGGACACCAGCCCTAGTTTAGCCCATTTACCAAAAAAGGTAAACAAAGCCCCCCCCTGCACTACTCCCCCAGTATACCGATTGACCGTCAGTATGAATGGTTGAGAGGAGAGAAAACTGTAGCAGGACAGACCTTCTCATAGCAGAGTGACAAAACGAAACAATAGCCCACTACACAGGGCCGCCTCAGGGGGTGGGGGGCCTCGCGTCTAAAAACGCACAGGGCCTCACATTTCTCCCAGGCGGCCCTGCCCTTATACTACTGCAGCCTGGCGCGAGGCGATGTGGGACCCAAAACAACAATTGCCTGCGCACAGACACGCAACATGTTTACCATGTCGGCTGGACCCATAGCCCCACTACCCGACGCCAACCCAGATGGGAACACCGTTCAACAAACCCCGCCAGAACACAAAGTAACATACCTGGCTAGGAACCTAGCCACGGCCTACCCTGTTGTCAACCCATTTACCCGAAAAAAGGTAAATAGGACTCAGCTAAAAAACCCACAACAGCTACCGACTGACCTTCATTGATGAACCGGGCAAGAGGAGGGAGAGTGACAACATCTCACGGCGGAGACATTAGAACAGCGTAGCAATTAGCAGTAGTAATAGCATGCGGCATTAGCGATAGCATGTAGCATAGCATTAGATGTTTTAGCAGCACGCCCAAGACAGCTTGGAAACCGTTCCCTGCAGTGAACGTTCACCAAACCATCCTGCCCCCGGCGCCAACACACAACACGGTTGTGTAACAAAACAAACCAGCATTACTAACACTAATACCCATGCCTGAAAGACACAGGGCCTACCTGAGTACAAGCTGGCCCGACAGCCAGTCTTGTACAGCTGAACCTCGATGTGCTGTCATCAACGAGGAACATCAACATAGGCCCGTCGTGTCGCCGAAAACATGCGTCGAAGATGCCAGGGGCCAGCAACCTCCGGTAAGCCCTCAACATTACGAACCTTCCTTAATCTTTTCATCCTACTAGTTATCGTATGGTGCACGCATCCAAGTACGCTGGGACGAAAATAGAGGAAGGATGTGTGGTGACCAGAGTCACTGCTATATGGGCGGTGCCACCATGGGGGCGGAGCCCCATACAGGTGGGGTGCATGTAGTTTTTTGTTCGTGGGAGATACAATAGGTATCATAGGAGATAGGGATATCTCATAAGGCTCAGAGCGGGACGCGATAGCAAATACGGCATATAACAAAGGTTATAATCAGTGGTGCGTTCCTGAAATCAACTGGGATTGCACTCGCTATTTGCATATCAATAGCGCCGGTCGTGTTAAATACGACCGGCGCTATTGATATGCAAATAGCGAGTACTTATCTGGGCTTGCACTTAGTGCACCCCCGTCCCATGAAGAACGCATGCCTGGTTATAATCCTAGTTATGTCATTACTGGCAAAGCGTCTTGCTTCGCCTATTGGACTATGCTCGCGCCTGTGGGCGTTCGTTGAAAACTTTTCATGCATCTACCATTCACCTAGCCACGCCCACCTTTCTAGTATATAACCAGGTGAAGTGGTCACGCCCACCTCTCTAGTATATAACCACACAGTAAATTTCGCAAGGTAAATTTTACTCAAACTGAGTACATTTTACTCAAACTCAATTTGAGTAAAATTTACTCAGTTTGAGTAAAATGTACTCAATTTGAGTAAAATTTACCTTGCGAAAATTTACTGTGCAGGTGAAGTGACCACGCCCAGCTCTCTAGTATATAACCAGGTGTAGTGACCTCACCTCTCTAGTATATAACCAGGTGTAGTGACCTCACCTCTCTAGTATATAACCAGGTGTAGTGACCTCACCTCTCTAGTATATAACCAGGTGTAGTGACCTCACCTCTCTAGTATATAACCAGGTGTAGTGACCTCACCTCTCTAGTATATAACCAGGTGAAGTGACCTCACCTCTCTAGTATATAACTATGTGAAGTGACCTCACCTCTCTAGTATATAACCAGGTGAAGTGACCTCACCTCTCTAGTATATAAACAGGTGTAGTGACCTCACCTCTCTAGTATATAACCAGGTGTAGTGACCTCACCTCTCTAGTATATAACCAGGTGTAGTGACCTCACCTCTCTAGTATATAACCAGGTGAAGTGACCTCACCTCTCTAGTATATAACCAGGTGTAGTGACCTCACCTCTCTAGTATATAACCAGGTGAAGTGACCTCACCTCTCTAGTATATAACCAGGTGTAGTGACCTCACCTCTCTAGTATATAACCAGGTGAAGTGACCTCACCTCTCTAGTATATAACCAGGTGAAGTGACCTCACCTCTCTAGTATATAACCAGGTGTAGTAACCTCACCTCTCTAGTATATAACCAGGTGAAGTGACCTCACCTCTCTAGTATATAACCAGGTGAAGTGACCTAACCTCTCTAGTATATAACCAGGTGTAGTGATCTCACCTCTCTAGTATATAACCAGGTGTAGTGACCTCACCTCTCTAGTATATAACCAGGTGAAGTGACCTCACCTCTCTAGTATATAACCAGGTGAAGTGACCTCACCTCTCTAGTATATAACCAGGTGAAGTGACCTCACCTCTCTAGTATATAACCAGGTGTAGTGACCTCACCTCTCTAGTATATAACCAGGTGAAGTGACCTCACCTCTCTAGTATATAACCAGGTGAAGTGACCTCACCTCTCTAGTATATAACCAGGTGAAGTGACCTCACCTCTCTAGTATATAACCAGGTGTAGTGACCTCACCTCTCTAGTATATAACCAGGTGTAGTGACCTCACCTCTCTAGTATATAACCAGGTGTAGTGACCTCACCTCTCTAGTATATAACCAGGTGAAGTGACCTCACCTCTCTATATAACCAGGTGTAGTGACCTCACCTCTCTAGTATATAACCAGGTGTAGTGACCTCACCTCTCTAGTATATATCTAGGTTTCATCCGCTTGCTCCACAGCGGATGAAAAGAGTGGGAGACCTGGTGCTGTGGGACGGCCCACTAGGGAAGACTGTGGGGGGAGCGCACCCTGATCTGTTTGAGGAGATGGAGATGTCAATTCACAACTCGAGGACTCATTTTGCACGCTCTATGAGAACAAAGGCAGTCAAGGTGGAGGAGATCTCCTGTGAGCTGGTAAACACCAGAAAAGGGGCTCAGGGCCCAGAGCAAGAAAGTGAGGAGGTCAGAAACACAGCCACGACCAGCAAAGAAGTTCTTGAATGGTGGAGGTGGGATAGCATCAGAGCCGCCTGCGATCCAAAGTGCGGGGGATGTCGGTGCGGGACTTGCCAGCCAGGGGGAAAGGAGATGACTCTAGTAGAAGAAAGGGAACTAGAAAAGATCAAAGAAGGTCTGTCCTATGTGACCACTGACAACCATAGCAACTCACCTCACTGGGATGCAGGATACCCCTGGACAGAATATCCTGTTTCGCTTCCATACAACAGGAAGGTGGTGGAAGCGACGTTCCTGAGGACCGAAAAGCGCCTCATGAAGGACCCATTATGGAGAACGGCGTATACAGCACAAGTTCATGAGATGGTGGAAAGAGGAGCAGCCATCGAGTTGGAGAAGAACATGATCAGCAGTTGGAGAGGGCCTGTTTGGTACGTGAGTCATCTAATCGCACCAAACCCACATTCTGTCACTACGCCAGTGCGCCTTGTCTGGAACAGCAGCCAGGAGTTCAAAGGGACGAGTATGAACAGCATTCTGCTGAAGGGTCCAGATGTTCTAAATCCCATCCGGGCAGTCCTGCTCAGGTTCAGGACAGGAGAGCATGCGGCCATAGGAGATATTAGAAAGATGTATAATTCTGTGTGGTTAAATGAAAGAGAGGTCCACCTTCATCGGTTCCTCTGGAGGGACTCACCAGAGGAAGAGATCAAAGATTTCGCCATCACTCGGGTCAACATCGGAGACAGGCCAGCTGGGTGCATAGCACAGCTGGCTATGAGGGAAACGGCGAGGCTTCCCAAGTTCTCTCACATGGATGAGGAGAGGAGGGTCCTTGAGGAGGACAGCTATGTGGACGATATCCTCACATCCCACAATGACCGAGGGAAGCTGGACAAGATCACGAGAGGAGTGGAAGAGATCCTCACCGCTGGAGGCTTTTCTCTCAAGCCATGGGTTTGGTCCGGTCAAAGTGGGAGGCGTGAAAGAAGTCAGCCCAAGCAATCTATTGAGACTCCGAATATGGCGCTCCAAACCCTGGTGTTGCCCAACCAGCTAGGGCAGGAAGACAACAAGGCCCTCGGCGTTGGCTACTATGTTGATAGTGACAGGCTCTTCCTGATGGTCTCGATAAATTTCTCCAAAAGAAAGCAGAAGATGAGGACAGGGGTCGACCTTCTTGAGGGGGAGGTCAGAGAGCAGACGCCAGATCCTCTGACCAGAAGGGAGCTCCTGAGTCAGGTGGCAGGGCTCTATGACCCTATCGGGCTTGCTACCCCGGTCAAAGAGAAAGGGGCCATTCTGGTGAGGAGAGCTTTCCAGGTGGCTGGGGGAGGGGGCTCGAAGAAAGACACGTGGGACCATCCTCTTCCAGCAGACCTCCGAACAGAAGCTATCAAGCTCTTTGAGGAGTACAGTCGACTTTGTCAAGTTGGTTTTGAGAGAAGCCTCACTCCCTCCGGATGGAGAGGGAGGCCGTGGGGTGTGACATTTTCTGATGGAAGTGATGATGCTTTCGGAGCTGTCCTGTATCTGAGGTGGGAGACATCAGCAGGGGTGGACACTCGTCTCGTCGAGTCGAAGGCCAAGCTGACACCCCTTGACCAGAAGGGTGATGTAATCAAAGCAGAGATCTGTGGTGCAGTCTTTGCAGCCAGATTGAAAGGGTTCTGGGAGAGGCAAGGCCGTCTGGAGGTAGAGAAGTGGTTTCACTTTGTAGACAGCCAAACTATACTGGGAGCAAGCCAAACTATACTGGGAGCAATTCAGAGGGAGAGTTACGGGTATCAGACGTTCTTTGCGAACAGGGGAGATTCAGAAGGCAGGGCCAGTAGCCGACTGGTGGTGGATCCCAGGGGATCTGAATGTCGCTGACCTTGTCACTCGAGGATGTCCCCCGGAAGACCTGGATGAAGGTTCCAAGTGGCAAAAGGGACCCGAGTTTCTAATGAGGCCTGTGGAAGAGTGGCCCATGAAGTCCGCGGCAGAGGTAGCGGCTAACACCAGAGAGGCTGTGTGTAGGCTCCAGAGGAGGGCGTTCACAGCAGTTCTTACTCGAGCCCAGCTGAAAAAGGCGTCAAGTTCGTCCGAGAAATCTCCGAACGTGGCGGACAAGGCTCCCGGGCTCTCTAAGAAAGGAGAAAAAGAGCCCTCTAGCGAGTCCGGAAGCGAGGAAAAGCTCTGGGGGGCAGCCATCGTCAATCTCGTCAAACCTGAGAAGTTCAGCAGCTTGACCAAGCTCTGTGGAGTGATCAGCTGGGTCCGCCGAGCGGTGAACAAGTGGCTAATCCGAGGAAGAGCCATAGAGAGAGCAGAGTGGGAGGCCAAGCACTCAAAAGAGAAAGAGGGCAAGCCTGTCCTCGACGCATGGGAGCTTGGGGCCGCTTTCCGAGAACTTTGTTTGGCAGCTCAAAAAGGGGTAGCATTCCCTGAGTCAACACTGAACAGGCTCGTGGTAGTCAGGGAGGAGGTGTCTGGGCTTCTGGTGTGCTTTGGAAGGGCCCAGGCAGCGGGGGAGTCAGGAGTGCCTCTGGTTCCCTATAGAGCTTGGGTCAGCACCCTCGTGGCGCGAGAGTCTCATGAAACCAACCATGAGGGAGTCGCTGGTACTATGTTGCGGATGAGGAGGAAGGCTTGGGTGGTTCAGGCTCAGCGGGTTGCAAGGAAGGTTGGCGACTGTTGCGTCTCCTGCCGGAAGACCAGAGCAAAGATGTGCCAGCAGGTTATGGCTGACCTTCCCTCCGAGCGGACTGAGCCGGCTGCCCCATTTGAGTTTACAACTCTGGATCTGTTTGGCCCATACATGGTCAGGGATGTGGTAAAGAAGAGGTCTAGGATGAAAGTCTGGGGTGTGGTGTTCTCTTGTATGGCTTCTAGAGCTATGCACGCCGATATGGTGGAGGGACTGTCCACAGAGAGCTTCATGGGCACTTACCAGAGATTCACAGCGCTCAGAGGACACCCGAAGAAAATCTGGTCAGACCGGGGCACAAACTTTGTTGGAGCTCGGCCTGCACTGAAGGAACTCTATGTTTTCCTAGAAAGTCTCGACAAGGATGAAGTAAGGGGAAAGGCTGCCAGACAAGGAACCGAGTGGATCTGGGTGTTCCACTCAGCCGACTCACCTCACAGGAATGGTGCGGCGGAAGCAGCAGTCCGCATTCTCAAGCAAGCGCTGAGTAATGTGGGAGGTGGCGGGGACCTCACAGGACTAGAGTTCCAAACTATGCTCTACATGGCAGCCAACTTATCGAATGAGAGACCGATCGGCGCCAGACTCCAGGTCCAAGATGACGCGGTAGAGGTGATCACACCCAACACCCTGCTACTGGGGAGGGCTGGACCCACAGGGGACTCACGGAGCTACGAGTTCCAGGGCTACCCATTTGTGAGATTGAGAGCAGTCCAGACTGAAGTAAACAAGTTCTGGCAGCGGTGGAGCCAGCTTGCTGGACCAGGCTTGTTTATCAGGCCTAAGTGGCATAGTAAGGCTCGCAATGTGGCAGTCGGAGATCTTGTTTGGCTTGCCGATCAGAACGCGCTAAGGGGTCAGTTCAGACTGGGCCGGGTTGTGGAGGTGGCCCCTGACGTGAATGGGGTCGTCCGTGATGTCAAAGTGAGAACGTGCCCCAGCTGTCCAGTGGCCTCGGGCAAGCGTCCGGAGAAGATCAGCAGCGATCATAGACTCTCTATTGTCCTCAGCAGAGACGTCCGAAGACTCGTGGTGCTCTTACCTGTAGAAGAGCAATAACAGCACCCCATGAGAAGGTTGATCCGAAGATTCCACCGCCAAAGGAGAGCGGTTATTTGTTGTGGTCTCCTTGGGTCTAAAGTCCAGGATACCAAGTGGGAGGTGTGCAGCTTTCTATTGTGGTGTTTAGGTGCACTTTAGTCTGTGTGTGTAAATAAGTAATGTTTTGTGGTGCTTTTTATGCTGTGCGTTTATGTGAATGTTGATAGCTATGATTATAATTATGTTTTCATTTTCGGATGTATGGAGGCACTGTATGCTTGATTAAAGTTGTGAATGGAGATGTAGTCATTTCACATGTGATCCAGGGGAACGTAGCGAGGAGTGGGCTGTAATTGGTCGAGATACGTCACGTGGTGTCAGTGAAACTGTATACAGGAAGTTGCGGGGAATTTGACAGCAGCGAAGGGAGACGATTGAGAACCGGTGAGTGGATGTGTGTAAGCGATTTGTTTTAAGAATGATGGTAGTATTGTGGTAGTTATTGATTGAATGTGTGTCTTGTTTCAAGGTTTGTAACCTGTTGGAGGAAGAATTAAAAGCTTTTTGCAACTGAGTGGCATCCTGTTCATCCCTTCACCCCAGCCGCGGGTGTAAAGCAGCACAAGTATATAACCAGGTGAAGTGACCTCACCTCTCTAGTATATAACCAGGTGAAGTGACCTCACCTCTCTAGTATATAACCAGCTGTAGTGACCTCACCTCTCTAGTATATAACCAGGTGTAGTGACCTTACCTCTCTAGTATATAACCAGGTGAAGTGACCTCACCTCTCTAGTATATAACCAGGTGAAGTGACCTTACCTCTCTAGTATATAACCAGGTGAAGTGACCTCACCTCTCTAGTATATAACCAGGTGAAGTGACCTTACCTCTCTAGTATATAACCAGGTGAAGTGACCTCACCTCTCTAGTATATAACCAGGTGAAGTGACCTCACCTCTCTAGTATATAACCAGGTGTAGTGACCTTACCTCTCTAGTATATAACCAGGTGAAGTGACCTCACCTCTCTAGTATATAACCAGGTGAAGTGACCTTACCTCTCTAGTATATAACCAGGTGAAGTGACCTCACCTCTCTAGTATATAACCAGGTGTAGTGACCTCACCTCTCTAGTATATAACCAGGTGTAGTGACCTCACCTCTCTAGTATATAACCAGGTGTAGTGACCTCACCCACCTCTCTAGTATATAACCAGGTGAAGTGACCTCACCTCTCTAGTATATAACCAGGTGTAGTGACCACGCCCACCTCTCTAGTATATAACCAGGTGAAGTGACCTCACCTCTCTAGTATATAACCAGGTGTAGTGACATCACCTCTCTAGTATATAACCAGGTGTAGTGACCTCACCTCTCTAGTATATAACCAGGTGAAGTGACCTTACCCCTCTAGTATATAACCAGGTGTAGTGACCTCACCTCTCTAGTATATAACCAGGTGAAGTGACCTCACCTCTCTAGTATATAACCAGGTGTAGTGACCTCACCTCTCTAGTATATAACCAGGTGTAGTGACCTCACCTCTCTAGTATATAACCAGGTGTAGTGACCTCACCTCTCTAGTATATAACCAGGTGTAGTGACCTTACCTCTCTAGTATATAACCAGGTGTAGTGACCTCACCTCTCTAGTATATAACCAGGTGAAGTGACCTCACCTCTCTAGTATATAACCAGGTGTAGTGACCACACCTCTCTAGTATATAACCAGGTGTAGTGACCTCACCTCTCTTGTATATAACCAGGTGAAGTGACCTCACCTCTCTAGTATATAACCAGGTGTAGTGACCTCACCTCTCTAGTATATAACCAGGTGTAGTGACCTCACCTCTCTAGTATATAACCAGGTGTAGTGACCTTACCTCTCTAGTATATAACCAGGTGTAGTGACCTCACCTCTCTAGTATATAACCAGGTGAAGTGACCTCACCTCTCTAGTATATAACCAGGTGTAGTGACCACACCTCTCTAGTATATAACCAGGTGTAGTGACCTCACCTCTCTTGTATATAACCAGGTGAAGTGACCTCACCTCTCTAGTATATAACCAGGTGTAGTGAGTGACCTCACCTCTCTAGTATATAACCAGGTGTAGTGACCACACCTCTCTAGTATATAACTAGGTGTAGTGACATCACCTCTCTAGTATATAACCAGGTGTAGTGACCTCACCCCTCTAGTATATAACCAGGTGAAGTGACCTCACCTCTCTAGTATATAACCAGGTGAAGTGACCTTACCTCTCTAGTATATAACCAGGTGTAGTGACCTCACCTCTCTAGTATATAACCAGGTGTATTGACCACACCTCTCTAGTATATAACCAGGTGTAGTGAGTGACCTCACCTCTCTAGTATATAACCAGGTGTAGTGACCACACCCATCTAGTATATAACCAGGTGTAGTGACCTTACCTCTCTAGTATATAACCAGGTGAAGTGACCTCACCTCTCTAGTATATAACCAGGTGTAGTGACCTCATCTCTCTAGTATATAACCAGGTGTAGTGACCTCACCTCTCTAGTATATAACCAGGTGTAGTGACCTCACCTCTCTAGTATATAACCAGGTGTAGTGACCTCACCTCTCTAGTATATAACCAGGTGTAGTGACCTCACCTCTCTAGTATATAACCAGGTGAAGTGACCTCACCTCTCTAGTATATAACCAGGTGAAGTGACCACGCCCACCTCTCTAGTATATAACCAGGTGAAGTGACCACGCCCACCTCTCTAGTATATAACCAGGTGTAGCGACCACACCTCTCTAGTATATAACCAGGTGTAGTGACCTCACCTCTCTAGTATATAACCAGTTGTAGTGACCTCACCTCTCTAGTATATAACCAGGTGTAGTGACCTCACCTCTCTAGTATATAACCAGGTGTAGTGACCTCACCTCTCTAGTATATAACCAGGTGTAGTGACCTCACCTCTCTAGCATATAACCAGGTGTAGTGACGTCACCTCTCTAGTATATAACCAGGTGTAGTGACCTCACCTCTCTAGTATATAACCAGGTGAAGTGACCTCACCCCTCTACTATATAACCAGGTATAGTGACCTCACCTCTCTAGTATATAACCAGGTGTAGTGACCTCACCTCTCTAGTATATAACCAGGTGTAGTGACCTCACCTCTCTAGTATATAACCAGGTGTAGTGACCTCACCTCTCTAGTATATAACCATGTGTAGTGACCTCACCTATCTAGTATATAACCAGGTGTAGTGACCTCACCTCTCTAGTATATAACCAGGTGTAGTGACCTCACCTATCTAGTATATAACCAGGTGAAGTGACCTCACCTCTCTAGTATATAACCAGGTGAAGTGACCTCACCTTTCTAGTATATAACCAGCTGTAGTGACCTCACCTCTCTAGTATATAACCAGGTGTAGTGACCTCACCTCTCTAGTATATAACCAGGTGTTGTGACCTCACCTCTCTAGTATATAACCAGGTGAAGTGACCTCACCTCTCTAGTATATAACCAGCTGTAGTGACCTCACCTCTCTAGTATATAACCAGGTGTAGTGACCTCACCCACCTCTCTAGTATATAACCAGGTGAAGTGACCTCACCTCTCTAGTATATAACCAGGTGTAGTGACCTCACCTCTCTAGTATATAACCAGGTGTAGTGACCTCACCTCTCTAGTATATAACCAGGTGTAGTGACCTCACCTCTCTAGTATATAACCAGGTGTAGTGACCACGCCCACCTCTCTAGTATATAACCAGGTGAAGTGACCTCACCTCTCTAGTATATAACCAGGTGTAGTGACCTCACCTCTCTAGTATATAACCAGGTGTAGTGACCTCACCTCTCTAGCATATAACCAGGTGAAGTGACCTCACCTCTCTAGTATATAACCAGGTGAAGTGACCTCACCTCTCTAGTATATAACCAGGTGTAGTGACCTCACCTCTCTAGTATATAACCAGGTGAAGTGACCTTACCCCTCTAGTATATAACCAGGTGTAGTGACCTCACCTCTCTAGTATATAACCAGGTGAAGTGACCTCACCTCTCTAGTATATAACCAGGTGAAGTGACCTCACCTCTCTAGTATATAACCAGGTGAAGTGACCTCACCTCTCTAGTATATAACCAGGTGTAGTGACCTCACCTCTCTAGTATATAACCAGGTGTAGTGACCTCACCTCTCTAGTATATAACCAGGTGTAGTGACCTTACCTCTCTAGTATATAACCAGGTGTAGTGACCTCACCTTGCTAGTATATAACCAGGTGAAGTGACCTCACCTCTCTAGTATATAACCAGGTGTAGTGACCACACCTCTCTAGTATATAACCAGGTGTAGTGACCTCACCTCTCTTGTATATAACCAGGTGAAGTGACCTCACCTCTCTAGTATATAACCAGGTAAAGTGACCACGCCCACCTCTCTAGTATATAACTAGGTGTAGTGACCTCACCTCTCTAGTATATAACCAGGTGTAGTGACCTCACCTCTCTAGTATATAACCAGGTGAAGTGACCTCACCTCTCTAGTATATAACCAGGTGAAGTGACCTTACCTCTCTAGTATATAACCAGGTGTAGTGACCTCACCTCTCTAGTATATAACCAGGTGTAGTGACCACACCTCTAGTATATAACCAGGTGTAGTGAGTGACCTCACCTCTCTAGTATATAACCAGGTGTAGTGACCCCACCTCTCTAGTATATAACCAGGTGTAGTGACCTTACCTCTCTAGTATATAACCAGGTGTAGTGACCACACCTCTCTAGTATATAACCAGGTGTAGTGACCTCACCTCTCTAGTATATAACCAGGTGTAGTGACCTCACCTCTCTAGTATATAACCAGGTGTAGTGACCTCACCTCTCTAGTATATAGCCAGGTGTTGTGACCTCACCTCTCTAGTATATAACCAGGTGAAGTGACCTCACCTCTCTAGTATATAACCAGGTGAAGTGACCCCATCAATAAAAAAGTACACTAGATTACAGTAGATATCATTATATGTTCTTATGCACGCCTGGTGATACTAAATCCAAATTGAACTCGGGCATTTGAAAGATAATATATGTATATATATATATATATATATATATATATATATATATATATATATATATATATATATATATATATATATATATATATATATATATAATGTGCGAATTGGCTATAATAAGGTAATGTATAAGCATCTATTCTATATTCTATAATAATATTTAAAATTGCATTGGTCCGGATGGGAGAATTCAGTACTGTATCTACAGAACCTTCGGTTTTATCATCTTCCCTTTATTAATTTCCTTAGATTTCTTTCTACACATGATCTCAAGAGGGTACTGAACGAGATCAGTGGCAGTTTTTTAAGTTTGTTCATTATTATCATGGTGTTATTCACTGTCAAAGATGCAAAGACAAATCATAATTCATATTATCCTTTGTTTCATCACAATTTAAGCACGCCTAGTAATAGACACAATATTTCTGACACTGTGAATACATTCCCTGAGGTCCATAGATGTACCTAGATACCAAGAATATGCAAATAGCCCTTGTAGAAGTGGAGCAATATTCCATTTACCTAGGTATATATTTTATGCGGATTTTCACATTGTGTGGAACAGGTTAAGTCACCTTGTTAATTTGAAACGGTTAGAATCTTAAAGCTGCTATAGATAAAATGTGTACAGTATGTAGACTATTCTTTTTTTCTTTAATAATACATCCACAGAGCTTTTATAAAATATCGCTTTCCCCCCCTCGAATAATTATTGATTCGTGAATTTGTATCATTTAACTGGAAAATCCATTGTAAAGGCCAATGAGTGTTCTTGTTATAGATTATTATTATTATTATTTAGTATTATTATTATTATCTATATATTATATTATATATTGGAACTAGGCACTGTTTTTAGACTGTCTTATTTATGTTTGGACACTAGAGGGCTCACCACCCATTACAGCCCACTCCTATAAATAGCCAAGGTGATCACTGCATTCTTTGTGCACCTGTGTATTAGGATACAATTTTCTACCTGTTTCACTGTTTCACTGTTGGATCTGAGCAATTGACAACTGTTCTGTTTAAACCCTTCATTCACTATCATTTACCTTTGGACAACAATAAACCCTGTAAACCGAACCGGCGGCAACTTTGGACATTCAATTCATTCAACATCACAACTTTGGGACTGAGTAGGATAAGTAATAGCGGGTGCATCGTGGACGCTTGTCTATTCACTGGGGAGCGACAAGCGGCCACTACAAAGTAGAAAATTACCTAATGGAAGAAGGACGTGTGCTGAGTGAGTACAAGGCTGGAAAACTCCTCACGAAAAAAGGACGTGAGTAAAGTATAGGACAACTTTCCTCACGAATGAAAGAGAGGTAAGAAGATTGGAAACCTCTGTGGATTACCCAATGAAGTTCTGGATAAAGGATTTGAAGGAGCTGTAACGGCCTACCGTGAAGTGGAATTGTTTGGACTCTGCTGTATTTATGAATGAAACGTGACTCGGGACATTGCTACTTGTTACGCTTCCGTGCGAACGCTGTTGAGTAGTATAACGTAGACTGACAAATTGATTAATGGTGATGCTGTGGATTATGGACGTATTGGACGCCGTAATATTTGGAGAACCATTGCAATTAATGTTGTCAGTCACTCTCGACGTGTGGAAGAACTAGACAGCGGCAGACTAATTGAATTGCAATACTGTGGAATGGATTATGGAACGGACTAGGTGCAGTATTAGAATTAAGTATACCATCGCAATTAATGTCTGGACGTGTGGAAACTAAATGGCGCAATGGACTGATTTTAATTCCGATACAGCAGTGGTTATCTTGGACATTGTAAATGTGCGGCAAACTAAAGCTATATTACTGCATTCATAAACAGGAAGAAACTCAAACCCTCTTTGAAGGCTCTGACGTCACGCCAAGTGAATGCAACATTCAAACTACAAAGGATAAATAAAAGAATAAATAACATGTCTGAAGCCAAGATGAGGCCAACCAGTCATGGAGTTAGTAAAATAGCCTCTATGATTAGTAAAGCTGAAAAGGCAAGCTTAATGGAACGCCTTGCCAATTTAAATAAAAAGCAAGAGCTTGAGGAACAACAAAGAGATTTGGAATATGAAACTGCCCTTGCCAGTTTAAAGAAAAGACAAGAGCTTGAGAAACAACAAATGTATTTGAAATATGAAACATTGGAAAACAGACGAGCCAAGCAAGCAGCCAAACCGGCCAATGAATATCACAACAATGGTGCTGATGTTTTTACTAATCACTGTGTTGATTTCAGCTCCAAGGTGTGTAGAGACAAACCCTCCCTTGAACTTCGCAAGCCATGGTCGGAGTCCAGAGGAAAGGACAGCGATCAAGAGGAGGGCAATGAGGAAGAGGATGATGATTCGATTCCCTTTCATGTTCTTTCCAGGGAATGGTTGATGGATCATGGCCTGATTGAGGAGGAAGATGATGATGAGGAGGACGAGTCGACCCCCATTTATGTCCCCTCCAGCGAGTGAATGATGAAGAACCACCTGCTGGATCCTTCCCAGAGGGTTCCTTAGAATGAACCAGATGACAATGGTGAGGAAGAGGACGGCGTCGATGATGACGTCGATGATGATGAAGAAGAAGATGACGACAAAGCGGGCGCGCCTCACGTTCCCTCCAAGGAGTGGATTGTTCTTCAGACAGTTCCTCAGAATGAACTAGACGATGATGATGATGATGATGATGGGGACGGTGAGGTGGAGGACAACGTTGATGAAGAGGAGGACGCCGATGATGAAGGCAGAGAGGAAGAAGCAGTGACAGAGGAAATCACTGTGTCAGACGCTGAGAGGGAGAGGTACAGTGTGGCAGCTGTGGGGGTGAGTGCTGCAGAGGAAATGCAGGAAGAACCTGAAACAGCACCAGCAAAACCAACCATTGACTCTGCTACATGTGCACCTGATGAAGACGAGGATGAGGAGGATGATGAGAGAGAGGAATCAGATGACTCCACAGATGAGGAACGTACTGGGAAACCAGATGATGTGCGTGGCTGCAGCTCCTCAGAGAGTGAGGCAGAGGAGGAGGAAGATGCACATAAGGAAGATGCACACAACAGGGCCACTACTGAACCTCCAGTGTTTAAAACGAGAGCTCTCAGAAGCAGGACAGCAGCAGTCGCAGCCAGTCCAGGAGGGCTGACCGGGCGGCACCGTCCTGAGGAGGAGAGGGACGGCAGCATGGAGGTGCATCTCCCGAGACGTGGCTCTGCTCTGCAAGGACCTGCTGAGGACGGGAGTGTTGGAGGAGATGA
The DNA here is from genome assembly GCF_963971535.1 of Notolepis coatsorum. Taxonomy (NCBI): domain Eukaryota; kingdom Metazoa; phylum Chordata; class Actinopteri; order Aulopiformes; family Paralepididae; genus Notolepis; species Notolepis coatsorum. The sequence goes on along the minus strand of NC_140168.1, from coordinate 8,151,463 downwards.
CGAGCCGGTGGAGGAGCAACTGCCTAAACAAGCTTATCAAGTGAAGCCCATGGAAGCCCATGGTGTTACCGGGGCCGGTGATGGCCAAACACTTTTGGATATGCCAGTTTCCAAAAGGAGAAACTACAAAAGACGACGGCGTAAAGGAAACCTGCAGGGAAGAATGGCTGAAACCTCCCGACCGACTTACCGCAGAAAGTCCTGACGACCCCGATGGAGTCTCACAACCAGTGGACATTGGCTGTATGCCTATCAGAGCTATATGGCTCTGTTTGTTAAAACAAAAACAAAAAAAAACACTTTGAATATTATCATTGAGTTTCCTTGACCGTTATTCGAATTACTAATTAATTTGTTCTTCCCATGCACAGGGACAACGAGCGAAAACCAGAGACCCAGTCAAGCTTCTTCGTGTTTAGAACTATGATTTGAGATTATTGATTATTATTGAGGATTGCAGGCTATAATGAACACTCACCTGACCATGTTATTTGTTTTGTAATTGTGTAGGCACAATTAGGGGCCGGTGTTAAGGCCAATGAGTGTTCTTGTTATAGATTATTATTATTAATATTTAGTATTTAGTATTATTATTATCTATATATTATATTATATATTGGAACTAGGCACTGTTTTATGTTTGGACACTAGAGGGCTCACCACCCATTACAGCCCACTCCTATAAATAGCCAAGGTGATCACTGCATTCTTTGTGCACCTGTGTATTAGGATACAATTTTCTACCTGTTTCACTGTTTCACTGTTGGATCTGAGCAATTGACAACTGTTCTGTTTAAACCCTTCATTCACTATCATTTACCTTTGGACAACAATAAACCCTGTAAACCGAACCGGCGGCAACTTTGGACATTCAATTCATTCAACATCACAACTTTGGGACTGAGTAGGATAAGTAATAGCGGGTGCATCGTGGACGCTTGTCTATTCACTGGGGAGCGACAAGCGGCCACTACATCCATGTTTCAATATACAAATTTAAAAAAAGATCCCGTCCTCAGAGACGTTCTGGAGACAGAGAAGAACTTTAGTATTATTCCCGAATGATGTTTTAACCACCGAGTGTCTCTGATCAGATAGAAGACATACAGCCCTACCAGCTGTGAAAGACATACAGCCCAAATAACTAATATACAGTTATTATTGTCTAGCTTCCAAGAGCAGCTTGGTTTCTGTCCCCGGGGGATGAAACCTTTTTCAAGTACTCAGTACAATGCAAAATCTATCTGGCGTGAATACACAGTATTCATGTACCCAAATACACCCTTTTCTGTAGGGGTCAGGAATTTTCAGACTTCAATATGGTCACATGTCAGCTGTAAACTGGTATTTTTTTGTTTGTTAGCTGTATACATTCCAACAGCCATCACTGGTATAGAGTCTTTGGTCAGTAACATGGGTCTCCAAGTCCCTCTGCTCTGCAGAGAGTCCCGACACTGTGGAAAACCTCCTGTGTGGTCCCTGTCCCCAAGTGCCCGCGTCCCAGCACGTCCAAGGACTACAGGCCGGTGGCTCTAACCTCTCATATAATGAAGACAATGGAGAGGTTAGTCCTGGAGCAACTCCGCCCGGTGACCAAACCCCACCTAGACCCACTCCAGTTCGCCTACCAGCCCCGACTGGGGGTAGAGGATGCTGTCATCTACCTGCTGAACCGAGCCTACACTCACCTAGACAAGCCGGGGAGCACTGTGAGAGTCATGTTCTTTGACTTCTCCAGTGCTTTTGATACCATAAGGCCTGGGCTACTGGGTGAGAAGTTGGAGGCGATGCAAGTAGAGGCCCCCCTGGTGTCCTTGGTTGTTGACTATCTGACGGTCAAGACCACAGTACGTGCGCCTACGGAGCTGTGTGTCAGACAGACTGGTCAGCAACACCGGGGCCCCGCAGGCAGGGCCGCCTGGGAGAAATGCGAGGCCCTGTGCGAGATTTAACGCGAGGCCCCCCCCCCCCCAAAGGTAAAAAAAAAAAAAAAAAAAAAATTATATATATATATATATATTTTTTTTTTTTTTTTTTTTTTTTTTACAGTCAACATATTCTTAAATAATAGCGCTGCCCGAGGCGGGGCATGATACAGTCAACATATAGCAAAAGAGAGAGCGAGAGAGAGCTCCCGTTCTACAGTCAATATACAGTGTACAGAGAGAGAGAGAGAGAGAGAGAGAGAGACACATTGGAAAGAAATTGAAATGCTATTTGGCCCTAAACAGAGAGTACACAGTGGCAGAATACCTGAGCACTGTGACTGAAGATCCTTGAGCACAGCCTAGCCATCGAGAAAGGCCGCCATAGGCAGACTGTGTGTGTTAGAAAGAGAGAGAGAGAGAGAGAGAACATGTGTGTTTGTCATGTGTGTGTGTGTTAGAGAGAGACTATAGCATGTATGAGAGATTCAAAAGGACAAAGATCAACAATCCAACAAGAAGAGCGTCTATACCAGAGAAACCAAAGCAGCAAGGAGCCAATGGCCGACATCAGCTAAATAGGCTAGCCAGGTACTGTGACACCAGGCCACGTGACACACAGCTTTGGCCAACGGCCCAACGCTACCCAAGCTACACAAACGACCATTCACACACAGCACATGTCGTATCTCCAAATGTTGTGAAGTAGCATATGTTTTGCCTGGAAAAAAACATCGTTATTAACAAAACATTCGGGAGGGGAAGGAAGGAAGAGTGGGGTAATGTCATGACATTTTACCTGCACGAGGAACACAGGTCTCCACGTTGACGAAAGGCCTCTCGCTGTCGGGACAAAGCTATGGCCAGAGCCTTGTCATGGTGCAGGCCCGACTACATCTTCTGTCAAAGATGATGTCGTAGTCAGAGTGCCAGGGCCTGCTATTCTCAAGGCTAACTGATAGCATCAAACGAACGTTCCCAGCTGACGCTAAACAGCTAACTGGCTAACAGTTAGCTCAATCAGGCACCTGGCTGCATGTAGTAGCCGCATAGCTTGCTTCTGCGTTAGCTAACAGCTAACAAGCTATGCGGCTACTGTCTACATACAGCCAGGTGCTCTCAGCAGGCACACACAGTTAGCTACTATAGTACTATGTCGACCAGTTTGGCTCCAGAAAGAGAGAAAGATAGATAGGTCAGGACAGGTCCACGGCGGGTATTTAATCATAGGTTGACTCACATAACGCAGTATCAATGAATGCGGCGCGGCCGGCGCCAATGGTGAAGTTGGAAGGAGACTTGGCCCACGGTGTAATTCTTCTTCTTCTTCTTCTTCGAGTACTTTCCGGCAGACTGGACACCTTTCGGCATATTGCTGCCTAACAGATTTATCTGCTCACAAGTTCTCTTCTCCTTCTTTTGAAAAGACATCCACTCGCCTCGCTCCTCTGAATAGCGCTGAATTATCTACCTCGTGTGTCTTCTTCTTCTATTTGGTATTACGGCGGTCGGCGGACGGGCCGGAAACACTATCCTAAAATCTGTAGAGCAGCAAATCCGCAGAAACCGGAAAACTGCAGTCTGCAGAGCCAGGAAGTCAGACACATTCTACAAACGTGTCTAATGTGAAATATATAAGCATATAAGCAAAACTAGATTTTAGGTCTGTGATGAAAAAGGGCCTCGCGGGAAGGTGGGCCTCGCAAAAAAATAAAAAAAAAATAAAAAAAAATAATAAAAAATAATAAAAAAAATAAATAAAAAATATTTTTTTTGTATTTCTTTTTTATTTATTTTTTGCGAGGCCCCCCTTCCCGCGAGGCCCTGTGCGACCGCACTGCTCGCACACCCCCTGAGGCGGCCCTGCCCGCAGGGGACAGTCCTCTGTCCCTTCCTCTTCACTGTCTACACCAACGACTTCCACTATCGGTCAGAGTCCTGCCACCTTCAGAAGTTTTCTGATGACTCTGCGATAGTGGGATGTATAAAGGACGGTGACGAGAGGGAATACCGGGAACTGGTAGTGGACTTTATCACATGGTGCGATAAAAACCACCTGCAGCTAAATGTGGCGAAGACCAAGGAACTGGTTGTGGAGCTGGGGAGGAGGAGGAGTGCACCTGTGACCCCTGTTTCTATCAGGGGAGTTGATGTGGACATGGTTGAGGTGTACAAATACCTCGGTGTGCACATCGACAACAAACTGAACGGGTCAAAACATGCAGAAGCACTATACAAGAAGGGCCAGAGCTGACTCTACTTCCTCAGAAGGCTGAGATCCTTCAATGTCTGTACAAGGATGTTGAGGATGTTCTATGAGTCGGTGGTGGCGGGCGCCTTCTTGTACGCTGTGACCTGCGGACTGAGAGCAGTGGACACAACCAGGCTGGATAAGCTGGTCAGGAAGGCCAGCAGCGTGGTTGGGGTGGAGCTGGACTCTCTAGCGAGGGTGGCGGAGAGGAGGAGCCTTGCTAAGCTCCAGGCCATCAGGGAAAACCCCACCCACCCACTATACACAGACTTGGCTGACAGGAGGAGCATGTTCAGTGCTAGGCTCACACTACCCAAATGCAGCACTGAACGGCACAGGAAGTCCTTCATTCCAACAGCCATCAGACTATATAATGCATCACTGTGCCTCACTGCATCACTGAGCACAAAGCGGCAGCTCAATAGTGGCAGGGGTCAGCGACGGCTGCCAGACATTGATCTAGGACTTATAGGAACCCAAGGAGGACAATACACTACCTGAAGCATACTGCACCTTATGTGACACTGTGAATACTGTGAATATATATTTCATTTAGTTAGATTTAAATTATAATTATATTGACCAAATTGTTTACACTGCTTCCCCCATGCTCAGTATATTCTTACTGTATTTATTTCTGTATATTTTATTTCATTTCATTTTATTCTATTTGACTCTACTCGTATCCTAGGCAACTTGATTTGATTTGTGTTATTATTCTAATTTGTGACCTGTCCTGTCTAAATGTTGAGCGATTTGCAGTGTAAAATTTTCCACGGGATAATAAAAGTATTTCTATTCTATCTATTCTATTCTATCAGTAAGATTTAAATAAATTCCCATTCCCACTTTATCCAATCAGGAGAGAGAACTCCTCACTGCAAAAATGGTCTGACAAAAATAAGAAATAAAAACTAGTTTTAAGCACATGTGTCCTTGAAACAAGTAAAATAATCTGCCAGTGCAGTAAGATAATGTGGCTTGGCAAGTATTCTTGAAATAAGTACAAATATGTAGTATTCTCTCTCCTTATTGGATAAAGTTGATTGATTGATTGAAAACTTTAATTAACAGATTGCGGAATGGGTACAGTACAGTACAGCTCAATACATACAATTGTTAAGGGGATGCAGACCAGAGAAAGACTTTTGTCTTGTTTACATCAGGGTCCCCCATTTTCAATTCATCTGTACATTGGGGGACGGGGGGACGCCTGTAGCTGTTCCGCAACCGTCCCTATTTCCGGGGTAGGCCTGATTGGCCCCGACAGGCACGTGACCCGCCGCGGCCACGCCCCGCGGCAGCCCCAGGACGCGACGCGGCAACGAGGCTGCTGTGGTTCACCTCACCGCCGCTTTCCGCCTTCAACGCCGCCCGCAGCATTAGGAAGGAGTTCGCGGCGCCTTTCACATCGCAGTCATCAGTCATAATAATATCATCAATCATCTCTAATAATATTAATCACTGTTCAATGTACTAATATACAATACGGCTCACTTTTCCCACTTCAATGACAGAGCCGCTGTTTAATAATATTGTCGCGGCGGAGCTCCGTCGCGGCAGCATTATGTAGCAGTAATCCCCCCTTTTTTACCATCGACAAACTAGCTCAATTGGTAACGCTGCTTGGCTGTGGATCCTATGGTCCGTTTGTGACAAGTTCGATGTTTTTTTTAACGTGCATTGCACTATAGCGTATTGTATATCGCTGCTGTCGGGACAAAACCTCATAACTCCATTTAATTTTTTTTTTATATAAATCAACTCCGTAGATCATCCTCCATATGTGTGTGTGGGTTTTACAAAGTTTAAACAATGGGAAAGCATTAAACCGATCACGGATGTGCACGGCACGCGCGGGCATACAGGAATGCGCTGCACTCGCCAACTCGCTATAATTACCCACCTGGGCTACTTTGCATATCACTAGCGCCGGTCGTCAGGACTCAGGTGTGTTAAATACATTCTCAGATACATTCACACCTAACTTGTGAATGAAATGTGTTACATTCCATTCGTAGAGGCAATTAGGCACTGTCTTTAGTCTGTACAAGTAGATTACCATTTAGATTATGGTTGAATAAACATTGATGCCTAACATTGATTCAATATAAAATCAACTAAAATGTGCATGTAGATTACCATTTTTTAGATGATGGTTGAATCAACATTGATATAGTATCAGTTATGGTTGAAAACCTAACGCTGATTCAATATGTAAGTCATAGACAACGTTTTGTATAACTTCGATGCCAGGCTTCAACATAGATTCAATATTTCTGCCTAACCCTATTTCAACGTTGATTCACTCATATTTTGCTATCTGTGTGTAAATAACTCATGTACATATACCGATATGCCCTACTTTGTTTACTTGTTTTATTGCACAATGTCGTTCTATTGGATTCTTATTATATATTACTATTGTATTATGCACATCGTTGCGGGCAAGACCCCCCGCATTTCATTGTATACTTATGCCGTGACAAATAAAACTCTTGACTTGACTGGTTTATACTGAAGCTCAAACAAAACAAAAACACACATCAATATGGCCACAAGGTGGCGCCAAAAGACTGAACAAGCTCCAGTTTGGTGTCACCAGTGAACCTCTGCACTGCATCAGAGACACGCCTAACGCTCTGTAGAAACTACACCTACTGAGAAACACAAGAGTTCTCATATACTACAAAGAAAATGATAAAACAAAAATAAAAATAGAGACAAGGGGGGGTGGGGGGGGGGGGGGTCTAACTGGAGGGTATTTCAGTTCAATACTGTAGTAATAATGTACAACTGCACAAAAATGTACACAAAAATGTAAATGTAATAATGTACAACTGCATTTCCCATGGATTCCTTGTAGCTTCATATTCATATTTCATACACATCCCGTTACACACACACACTCTCTCAGACACCGGTGTTTCCACTACATGTATCTAACCACAGTACCCCCCCCCCAACACGTGGGGGTCAAGCGGTGCGTCTCAACTCTGACCTCTGACCTCGATGGCGTCGATATCGCTCAGCCGTGGGGGGAAAAAGGGCACATTTATGAACTCTTTCCGTAAAATCACAAGACAATCGCCGCCTCTGTCCTAAAACAAATAAGATACATCCTTGTTCGTAATGAGATAGTTACTGCTTAAAGGGACATTTCACTTTAGTAGAACCTCAAGTTGTCTTCTGTCAACAGCACCGCTCCTGGAGGTGTGGAGGTAAGACCGAGGAAACTAGTGAAACTAAAGTGAAATATCTCTTTAAGGTAAGTAATACCTTACTTAATCTCTTTAAGGTAATACCTGCCAGGCGGTAGAGCCAGAGGAAGGGAAGTGAAGTGGGATCGGTCCCGAACACACACACACACACACACACACACACACACACACACACACACACACACACACACACACACACACACACACACACACACACACACACACACACACACACACACACACACACACACACACACACACACACACACACACACACACACACACACACACACACACACACACACACACACACACACACACACACACACACACACACACACACACACACACACACACACACACACACACACACACACACACACACACACACACACACACACACACACACACACACACACCTCACTGTCATGACTATATCACAGTGAGAGACACCTCTGATGGGCAGATGTTTATATCAGGGTGTTTGGCATCACCAGCCGGTCCTATAGCGAAGTATGGGTAGAGTTTCTCAGTGAAGGTGTGTTCATGAGTGCAGATGTGAGTCATGTCTTCACGGTCGTAGAAGGTCAGCTTCCTCCTGTTATAGTCCAGCTGTACTCTGACCCTCTGGGGGCTCCTCTTCACTGTGAGGATCTGACTCAGACCATTATAGTACTTACCACTCCTATAACATAGAGCCCAGATACCATGTTGTGGTGATGCCACTAGCCCCTCTCTCTTGTTGTCAAATGACTCTTTAGCTACACCTATACCCCAGTCAGGATGGTCTCCCACCTCCACCTCCCAGCTGTGTGTCCCTGAGCTGAAGCTCTCAGAACCCAGAACAATGTTATACGTAATGTTCCTCTCTGGGTTGTCAGGGAGCTGCTCTTCTGTGTCTGTGTCTCTCACACTGGTCAGATCATCAGATATAGAGAACCGGGGTGGTGCAGTGTTTGGGTCCAGAGTGACAGGAGTGAACTTGACCCTCTCCTTCATCTTCTCCCAGACTCTGAAGGCCAGGTTGCCCAGGTGTTTGGCCTCATCTATCAGCGCTCCTGAGACCAGCTGTGGACGAGGCAGGTTGCACTGAGCTCTGGAAGAACATTCAAGAGTCAGTCCTGCTGTGGGCTTAGCTTCAGAGCCGCAGAGAAGAGAGAGATATTGATTTCCATCAAAATAACTGTATTCATATTCACATACATACATACTATTGTACATTCCACTACCCTCTCAACTTCAGTCACTTCATCCAGATCATCCAATTACAACAGCACCTTTAATCTGACATGCAGATTTAAAAGGAGAGAGAGAGAGAGAGAGAGAGAGAGAGAGAGAGAGAGAGAGAGAGAGAGAGAGAGAGAGAGAGAGACACAGACAGACAGACAGACAGACAGACGAGAGTGGGAGAGAGAGAGGGAGAGAGAGACAGACAGCAAAGAGAGAGAGAGAGGGAGAGAGAGACAGACAGCAAAGAGAGAGAGAGGCACGCGTGGGTTTCGTGCGAGAACAGCTCGGGGACATCAACATGAAACAGAGCAGAAGCGCGTAAATGCCTACTATTATTTATTATTTATATACATATAGAACTGCTCCACATGGATTTTAATATATCATGCTTTAATACTGTAGTTTTAATTGGTGTTTTTTTATATAGTGGTCTTTTTACTGTAGTTTAAAAAAAGTGGTGAGTGTCTATGTATTGTGACTGTATGTTTGTCTTTCAACCACTGCACAAAGGAAGTTCCGAAAGGAAAATAAAGTAAGTTGAAGTTGAAGTTGAAGTCAGTCCCCGTTTGAAGATAAAAAAAATAAAAATAAAAAGATTTCCAGTTCCAGTGTCCATTTTGCATGTATAACCCGTTATTATCTCATTAATTAGAATGTTAGAATGCATTTTAGAATGATGATCAGTGTGATGTACTCCTGATAAAGTATAGTAATATGGTTTATTTGTATTGGGAGAGATACAGACACATTAGCTGGTTGAACAACATCTATGTGTGGTAATAATGCAGATATTGAGTGTATTTCTGTGAAAATGCGTGTGGCGCACGCATCTGAATCCACTTCGCTTCCCGCCCGCGAGTCACGCACCCGCCCACAGCCGTGGTGAACAGCGACGCCCGTTAACCCTTTCACTGCCACACGACAGAAGGTTAACCCTTTACTATCACACAACCGACGGTCGCCGGGTTAACCTTCTGTTGTGTGGCAGTGAAAGGGTTAACCGGCTGTCGTGTGGCACTGGCAGTGAAAGGGTTAACCTTCTGTGTATTGTCGCAGTGAAAGGGTTAACCGTTTTGGTAGTGCAGCAGTGAAAGGGTTAACATGGGGGCAGTCATGGAAAGAGTCAGAGAGAAAGGAGAGAGAGAAAGGAGAGAAAGATAGAAAGAAAGAGAGAAATTGAGAAAAAAAAGAGATAGAGATGAGAGAGAGAAAGAGAGCGACAAAAAGAGAGATAAATCACTTACCTTTTCAGTGTGGTCTTGTAGTTCTATGGAGGTAAAGACAGATCAAGTTAAACACTAGACTGTAAAAACTGAGCGTCATCTGGTCACTTTTAAACTATCAGCAAATTGTATTCAACTAAAACTGTGTAAATGGTTCATAAATGGTTCAAATTAATTGAATTCAGCTCAATTCTATTTCAAACGGCACATAGTCTTTTTTATTATGTATAGGCTACTAATACTTATTTAATAAATATGAATGAACCCCAATCCCAGTTTTTACAGTGTACTAAACATCCTCAGCATCATTCCCTATGAACTGAAGAGAGACCAGTCCTGACCTGCAGGAAGGAGACGTGTTCAGCGTTCATCTCCTGCTCTATGGCTCTGATTGTGTCTGAAAGGGTTGACATCTCTCTGTCCAGCCCCTCAATCTTCTCCTTCATCGTCTGGCTCTTCTGCTCCTCTTCCTCCTTCAGTGCAGCTACCCTGGCCTCCTTTTCCTCGTGGAGAAACTGGTGAAGCTTCTTAAACTCCTTCTTAATCTGCTTCTCTGTGTGCAGGGCCTGGACCTGGAGATTATAAGATAAGATAAGATATTCCTTTATTGATCCCCTTGGGGAAATTCAGGCAGCATGGGGGATATGGGGGGGGGGGCAAGGGCATAATTTAGTTTTCAATGTTGGAGGGGACACATTTGTGGGGCGTGGTCAGTGGCTGTAAGGTCATAGATAAAACATTTTAAATGAATCAGTTGTGCAAGTCAATTTTGGTGAGATGTTTCTATATACAATTCACTTATGACAAGTCATAACGCTGCACGAGTCTCGGAACGTGAGAGAGAGAGAGAGATCGTGCTATTTATTATCTACAATGTATAAAACAACAGGCTAGAGGCTTTTAAATACAACAAGGTCATAGACAGATATTTTCACAGAGACCAAGCAATGCTGTTGCATTTCATGGCAATCACACAGACCATCGTTCAGTTTCACACCAAACTTTCAGGGGAGGGGTGCTATGTATTTGAGCACACCTGACGACATGGCTGTTGTTGTTATGCAAAGACGGCTGTGCTCGGTACTTAGCGCGTGCACACAAACATGCGACTCGTCCCTCGCCGGGTGCTCACCTTGTCTTTGCATGTGTAACGGGGAAGCCCGGGGCCGTGGGTATGTCCACAGTCACGGAAACAGGTGTGTTGACGAGTGACTGTGGCAGTGCGGGCTGGTAAATTAAACTCACTTCCCCATAACAGGGTTAACAGACGCATAGGTACGGTAGTTAGGAGTGAATTCACTTCTTAGTGCAGCGGCCTGTGTCGTCGCCCGCGGACGCGGGAGCCCCCTGTTCGACTCCCCCTCGGGACATTCTCATTTAACATCAAACACAACGCAGACCCAGTATGATCCGTCACACATGACAATGGCTCAGGTCGTCAGAGACCTGAGCTCAGAGATGGAACAAGCAGCCGTTTTCCGTGTGGTCCAAGTGCCGCGTCGCGTCTCCGTTTATTATCGTGTAACATTGTTTTGGATGGTAAAAAAGTGCAGGGGACCATAACTGCCTTCTGAAAACATGCAGGGGACATGTCCCCTGTGTCCCCCCCCCAGGGGTGTAATTGTGGGGGGGGGGGACACAGGGGACATGTCCCCTGCATGTTTTCAGAAGGCAGTTATGGTCCCCTGCACTTTTTTACCATCCAAAACAATGTTACACGATAATAAACGGAGACGCGACGGGTACAGGTAGTAAAAACAACACAAGCAGTGTAAACAAATAATAAGTAGGGATGCTCGATATTGGCTTTTTTACCGATACCGATATACCGATATTGTCCAACTCTTAATTTCCGATACCGATATCAACCGATACCGATATATGCAGGGTTTCCCCCCCCAAGAAACGGAATAATTTCAGGTAATTAACATTACATATCTCTTGTTGTGGAATTAACACAACATTATGCATACTTTTGACAATAAATAAAATCAGAATTTGTTCTTACTTGCTTGCCTGGGTAAATAAAGGTTATAGAAATGAAAAAAAAATAATAACGATACCGATATTTTCCGATACCACATTTTAATGCCGATATCGGCCGATAATATCGGGAGGCCGATAATATCGGACATCCCTAGAAATAAGTCAATATAATTTACTATCTAACTAACTATACAGCATTCACAGTGTCGCATAAGGTAGTGTTATAATTTACTATCTAACTAACTGAAATATAAAGTAGGGGGGTTAAAAATCATGTCTCTCCCACAATGGACTACAAATGTACAATAGGGCACTTATTTTTACTGTGTGTAGGTTGAGTGCAGCTGCAACCTTACAGTAAATCATTTATCATTAATACAGAATATTTGTACCTTTACGTGTTCTGCTGTGCGGACGCATGTTTGTTTGATTTCTTTAAAGGCCTGTAGCTTGTCACGTAAGGTCTTCAGTGGAGCCTGGAGCTGCTTCTGCAATGGAATTCATTAATTCATTCATTCATGATGTATTTCACTTGAAAGATGTAGGTCTGAGGACTCTGTGCTGCAGCACCGGTTTCAACTCACAGACTGGAGTACGTTTGCCACCCTGGACTGCCACACTGACATTGACTCCCACACTGCCATTGACTCCCATAATGACATTGACTCCCACACTGACATTGACTCCCACACTGACATTGACTCTCACACCTCTTACGTTGTGGACAAAAATAAATCAACTCCAACATCAGTGTCTGAATCTAATCCCATCTAATTGTTCTGATTGTCTAATGTTTCTGTATTCATTAACAATGTGACAACAATATTTACTCTGTGTATTTATTGAGTATAATTAAAGATTGAATAAATTAATATAATAATGATTTTGCCATACCTTGTGATCCTCCGAAGCTTCCTCTATGAGGCAGCAGTTGTGTCTCTTGCGTTTTCTGGAGGACGGACACACCACACAGATGAGCTGGAGTCTGTGCAGACTGCAGAGCACCTCAGAACCTGCTGGAGCTCCCTGGCTTCTCTCCCTGAAGGCCTCACACAGGTTCTTCAAAGCCAAGTTACAAGGAGGATTTAAAATTGAAGAGACTTCCCTACAAAGTGGACAGTTCTTGTCTTCTCTGTCTCTCCAGCATTGTTGCAGACAGGCTTTACAGAAGCTGTGGCTACACAACAAGAGGACAGGATCTGTGTAGATGTCACGGCACACAGGACAAGACAGATCCTCTTCACAATGAGACGAAGCCATTTTGTCTCTCAGTAACACTCCCTCCTCTGGAAAGCTCCCTGAAGTTTACTTTAACTTTTGTTATAAACTTACTTAGATTCAGTCAACAGCTGGTTGAAGTCACTGTTTGATCACTAGTTATGAGGGCCGACGTTCCATTCTACTGGTTAAAGTTGCTTACTCGTGAGTAGTATGTGCGTTGATAAAGACAAATAATGTCCACAGCCGCTCCAGTGTAAAACAAAGATATCAAAATGGTTTATTTCTTTTCCACAGCGAAGTCTTTCTTTACAGAAGCGGTCCCAAAGCTTTTTTCCTAAATATTCATGTTACTACTACAAGGTAAGAAAACTGTATTTTCCCAGTCTCCAAATCACCGCTGACTCGACACATGAAGATTCCTCCAAACTGGAAAGCCGAAAATCTATGCTGTTTAGTCTATCGGTTCGGTACTGCTCAGCACTGTTTCAAGATGCACACTGACCTGGCAGGGAGAATTGCTGAATATATATAGATACACAAACGTTCTAGAATGTTCGGTCATGACATCATAATGAACATCACCAATGTTCTAGAACATTCGGCTATGAAACTTCACCAATGTTCTAGATTGTTCTATTATGACATCCTACTATGACATCACAAATGTTCTAGAATGTTCTATTATGACAAATAAGACGGTTCAATGACTTTATCTAAATCCAATCAACATTCCTAATGCCGTTTCAATGTAAGGATATAAAAATAAACATAAACATTCATATATAATATACCATAACCTAAATATATAGCTTTGGCTCCTCTACACTAGTCCTTCCTGTGTTTGTCTAAAGCTAGTCCTACTCCTTCAGTACTAGCTGTGGGTTCAAGATGCACACTGACCTGGCAGTGAGAATTGCTGAATATATATAGATACACAAACGTTCTAGAATGTTCGGTCATGACATCATAATGAACATCACCAATGTTCTAGAACATTCGGCTATGAAACTTCACCAATGTTCTAGAATGTTCTATTATGACATCCTACTGTGACATCACAAATGTTCTAGAATGTTCTATTATGACAAATAAGACGGTTCAATGACTTTATCTAAATCCAATCAACATTCCTAATGCCGTTTCAATGTAAGGATATAAAAATAAACATAAACATTCATATATAATATACCATAACCTAAATATATAGCTTTGGCTCCTCTACACTAGTCCTTCCTGTGTTTGTCTAAAGCTAGTCCTACTCCTTCAGTACTAGCTGTGGGTTCAAGATGCACACTGACCTGGCAGCGAATTGCTGAATATATATAGATACACAAACGTTCAAGAATGTTCGGTCATGACATCATATGATGACATCACCAATGTTCTAGAACATTCGGCTATGAAACTTCACCAATGTTCTAGAATGTTCTATTATGACATCCTACTGTGACATGACAAATGTTCTAGAATGTTCTATTATGACAAATAAGACGGTTCAATGACTTTATCTAAATCCAATCAACATTCCTAATGCCGTTTCAATGTAAGGATATAAAAATAAACATAAACATTCATATATAATATACCATAACCTAAATATATAGCTTTGGCTCCTCTACACTAGTCCTTCCTGTGTTTGTCTAAAGCTAGTCCTACTCCTTCAGTACGAGCAGTGGGTTTTATCTGGAGCAGGCGGGTGTCGGTCGATGAGGAGTGTAGAAACAATGATGTTTATCACCTGTATATCGATAGGTTATGTAGATAACCTAGTTATATTAGTATTGGCTGAGCGTCCCGCTCTGAGCCTTATGAGATATCCCTATCTCCTATGATACCTATTGTATCTCCCACGAACAAAAAACTACATGCACCCCACCTGTATGGGGCTCCGCCCCCATGGTGGCACCGCCCATATAGCAGTGACTCTGGTCACCACACATCCTTCCTCGCCAAAAAACCCGTCCCAGGAAAAGATTCCTCAAGAGGGAACTCATGGCCGCGCAGAGCGGGACGCTCAGCCAATACTAATATAACTAGGTTATCTACATAACCTATCGTTATATGCCGTATTTGCTATCGTGTCCCGCTCTGAGCCTTATGAGATATGGGGAAGAGCGGACGCGAAGCCCGACAAATGTACCCCCTGAGGACCCGTAAGCCCACATCAAGGGGTGCGGGGAGCCCTGTCACCCCATCCTTCCTAACGAAGGGGGGGCGCAGTCAACTCCACCTGAATGCGAACAAGAGGGAACTAGAACCCCTTGAACACACCGTACAGGCGGAACCACGTGTGACCCAACACACTGTGGCCCATACCCATATACTCCTGCTACCCGACCAAAGGACGGGAAGCAGGAAAGGCCACAGACCCCAGAACCGCCTGGGAGACAGAACCCCCGGTCATGTCCATGAGGTAAAACCTTACAAAGGGGCCCGGGGAGGACCATGAAGCTGCAGCACAGATGTCCTCCACCGAGGCCCCACCCAGGAGAGCGGCAGAAGCAGCCACCCCACGAGTGGAGTGCGCCCTGACGCCCCCAGGGGGATCCTGCCCAGCCAACGTGTAGCAGAGGGTAATGCCCTCGCACAACCAATGGGACAGGCGCTGCTCCGACAGTGCCTTACCAGCACGAGCCCCACCGTAACAGACAAAGCTGGCCGGTAACCCTGAAGTCCTGAGTACGGCTGAGGTAAAACCCCAAGCACGGACTGGACATGACAGGTGAAGGCCCGCATCTAACTCACTAGTGTGAGGAGGAGGACGAAACGCCTGAACCACAATATCCCGGGAGCGGAAGGAACTCCGGATATTCTTAGGCACGAAAGCAGGATTAGGTCGCAGAGTGACACCGCAATCGGCCCGAAAAGACAGGCACTCTGGACGTACCGAGAGAGCACAGAGCTCACCTACGCGTTTAGCGGAAGTGACAGCCAGTAGGAACAACTGACCTAACAGATGTATGGGGAAGAATCCCTGGCGGCACGGCATCGGTCCCAGACCTGCCTGGCCATGTCCAGACGTAATCCTCACCCGTCAGGATGAGGACCGCCCCGCGACAGTACCTCTGCACCCACATTCTCCCTGCCGGGGATGTGGGGAGCCCTCAGGCCGCGCAGCCGCCCGCCGCCTGGTGCAGACAGGGGGAGCGTACTCCTCCCTGTCTGTCGATACACGACACTGACTTCGTATCGTCCGTCCTGATCAACACCATTTGTGGACCAGAAGGACCGCTTTCAACACCAACACATTGAACGTAGCGCAGACCGGGCAGCATGGTTTGCCAGCTGCCCCCTACTGCGTTGGCCCGACGCGTCACCAGCGAGGGAGGCGTCGGTGAAAACGCGACGTGAGACAGTGCCGTAACCATCCTAGGACGGAACCTCCCGAGCGTGTTGACAACACGCTCTGAGATGGATGCCCATAGCCCTCCAACCGTTGACTGGGAAGAGGAGTACTCTACATCCAGTCTACAGCAACCCCAGGCTGGTAGAGACCTGCCTGGTACGAGACCTGACGATCCACCTTGACCGCGAAGGACCAGAACATCATCAGTGCAGAACACTCCGTAACCCCGGACGACGCAGAGGCCCCAGTGCGGCCTCCACGCACTTGGTGAAGATGCGGGGAGCCAGAGAAAACCGAACGGCAGCCTCTGGTACTCATACGCTAACCCTGCAAAGGAAGCGTAGGTAAGCCCTAGGATGGAAGATCGGGGATGCGCATACGCATCCTACAGGTCCATGGAGGAGAACCAGACCCCCACCTGACAGTGTCCAACAGGTAGGAGACGATCCAAAAAATGCTGAACCTTCCCATGGGACAGGTCCAGCCTGGGTCTTACACCCCTCCCTCCCGACTTCTCGGGCAGAGAACACCGGGAGGAGAACGCCACGACGATGGCTTGCTTCGTCCACAGAGATTGGATCTCGTTGACCAGAGCTGTCACTGCTGGAGACCCTGACAAACCAAACCTGAAAACGGGTGGGGTTGTGTAAACACAAGTCCCCGCCTCAGCGTTCTCTCCATCCACCTCGACATATGGTACTGCCGTAGTCATATGTGACGACACTCCCAACGCACCCGCCGTCACGTGGCGCAGGTCCGCCAGGAACTGTAGATAGTCGGCCCGGTCCCCCCGCTGTGCGTAGACAACCCTGGAACCGTGCGAGGAGCGCGTTCCGTGTCGGAACACCTGACCCTGACACCACCCACGAGGCAATCGCACCCAAGGGGGAACCCCGACAGAAAGGGCCGGTCTGATACGGGGGGCTTCCGATGAAAAAAGCCCCCCCACTGAACACCCCTCCAGAACATGCTGAAGGAGTTGTTCTGCAGCCGGACATGCAAGGTGTAAGGCCCCCATGGGTTCCTACACACCGTAGCCCTGCAGTGATATTACTACCACCCCAAATCATGTGAGCTGCGACCACTTGCCAATATTTCAGGAGTGGGAGGCACCAACATGATACCTGGCCTGGCGAAGGCGAGGCCGGGGAAGCCCGCACTGTGTGCCTCAAAAGGTTTCGAGCCCCCCTGCTGACAACACTTAAGTTGACAGACGTAACACCAGGCTCAACCAACACAGATCAAGGTGTGGGAGCCGCTTGACAGCACAACATTCTCACGGACAGACCCAGGCTCAGCCATAAACTGGGTGTCAGCCCCTGTCCCCATGAGAAGCGAAAAGGGGGGCCGCCCGCGCATCAACGAAGGCACGCGGCCCGCAGCCAAAGGAAACAATCAGAGCCCACTTCTTCCGCTGGTGTTTGGGAAGGGAGCGATCGGAGAGCGGGCTGCTCGCGGCAGGACGGTGACGGCTTGTTTGTTCAAGCCGAACCCATCCTACATGGCCGATCCCTCGGCCGCCAAGGCTGTCGGCCTTGTGGACACCTGTCGAATCAACGCCCAGGATACCTCTGGCGGGGGAAAAACATGGCCGCCTGTCGAGGGCCCCGTCATCGCCGCTGACGAGGCCGTGCTCTCTCGTCTTCTGGCTGCGTGGTGTGAGGCGGTGTAGGGCCTAGGACAAAACCGCCCGCGCTCCAGCAGAAGACCAAAAATCCCCTGCGGAGAGGGGAACCCTGAGCGGTTATAGCTTGCGGCTGGGTCAAAGCTAATAACGTCAACAATGCTAATGTGTCGACGTCGGCTGGCCCTCAAGGCCCCTCCACCAGACACCATTTTTTTAATAGAAAAAAACAGCAATTCGAACACAGTTCTAATCGTTGCCAATTCCATACCGTGGCGGTACAAGCCTTAACAGCCCACCAGCCACTCGCCAGGCCGACCCACCCATGGCGTCGGCCGGGCGGGGCATTGTTTCAATATGTCAAAAACAAAGGACTGATGTTAACACGGAGCACCAGTGGTGATTGCAAACAGCAACCTCCACTGTGGTGTGCACCATGAAAAGGTTAAATGAATAAAAGAACTAAACCACAAAATACTGTAGAATGAGCAAACCCATACACACAAAGTTAAGGGGAGACGGACCAGAGCGAACTAGTCCCGCCTTCATTCCAAATATTCACAACAGGACACCAGCCCTAGTTTAGCCCATTTACCAAAAAAGGTAAACAAAGCCCCCCCCTGCACTACTCCCCCAGTATACCGATTGACCGTCAGTATGAATGGTTGAGAGGAGAGAAAACTGTAGCAGGACAGACCTTCTCATAGCAGAGTGACAAAACGAAACAATAGCCCACTACACAGGGCCGCCTCAGGGGGTGGGGGGCCTCGCGTCTAAAAACGCACAGGGCCTCACATTTCTCCCAGGCGGCCCTGCCCTTATACTACTGCATCCTGGCGCGAGGCGATGTGGGACCCAAAACAACAATTGCCTGCGCACAGACACGCAACGTGTTTACCATGTCGGCTGGACCCATAGCCCCACTACCCGACGCCAACCCAGATGGGAACACCGTTCAACAAACCCCGCCGGAACACAAAGTAACATACCTGGCTAGGAACCTAGCCACGGCCTACCCTGTTGTCAACCCATTTACCCGAAAAAAGGTAAATAGGACTCAGCAAAAAAAACCACAACAGCTACCGACTGACCTTCATTGATGAACCGGGCAAGAGGAGGGAGAGTGACAACATCTCACGGCGGAGACATTAGAACAGCGTAGCAATTAGCAGTAGTAATAGCATGCGGCATTAGCGATAGCATGTAGCATAGCATTAGATGTTTTAGCAGCACGCCCAAGACAGCTTGGAAACCGTTCCCTGCAGTGAACGTTCACCAAACCATCCTGCCCCCGGTGCCAACACACAACACGGTTGTGTAACAAAACAAACCAGCATTACTAACACTAATACCCATGCCTGAAAGACACAGGGCCTACCTGAGTACAAGCTGGCCCGACAGCCAGTCTTGTACAGCTGAACCTCGATGTGCTGTCATCAACGAGGAACATCAACATAGGCCCGTCGTGTCGCCGAAAACATGCGTCGAAGATGCCAGGGGCCAGCAACCTCCGGTAAGCCCTCAACATTACGAACCTTCCTTAATCTTTTCATCCTACTAGTTATCGTATGGTGCACGCATCCAAGTACGCTGGGACGAAAATAGAGAAAGGATGTGTGGTGACCAGAGTCACTGCTATATGGGCGGTGCCACCATGGGGGCGGAGCCCCATACAGGTGGGGTGCATGTAGTTTTTTGTTCGTGGGAGATACAATAGGTATCATAGGAGATAGGGATATCTCATAAGGCTCAGAGCGGGACGCGATAGCAAATACGGCATATAACAAAGGTTATAATCAGTGGTGCGTTCCTGAAATCAACTGGGATTGCACTCGCTATTTGCATATCAATAGCGCCGGTCGTGTTAAATACGACCGGCGCTATTGATATGCAAATAGCGAGTACTTATCTGGGCTTGCACTTAGTGCACCCCCGTCCCATGAAGAACGCATGCCTGGTTATAATCCTAGTTATGTCATTACTGGCAAAGCGTCATGCTTCGCCTATTGGACTATGCTCGCGCCTGTGGGCGTTCGTTGAAAACTTTTCATGCATCTACCATTCACCTAGCCACGCCCACCTTTCTAGTATATAACCAGGTGAAGTGGTCACGCCCACCTCTCTAGTATATAACCACACAGTAAATTTCGCAAGGTAAATTTTACTCAAACTGAGTACATTTTACTCAAACTCAATTTGAGTAAAATTTACTCAGTTTGAGTAAAATGTACTCAATTTGAGTAAAATGTACTCTGCAAAATTTACTGTGCAGGTGAAGTGACCACGCCCAGCTCTCTAGTATATAACCAGGTGTAGTGACCTCACCTCTCTAGTATATAACCAGGTGTAGTGACCTCACCTCTCTAGTATATAACCAGGTGAAGTGACCTCACCTCTCTAGTATATAACCAGGTGTAGTGATCTCACCTCTCTAGTATATAACCAGGTGTAGTGACCTCACCTCTCTAGTATATAACCAGGTGAAGTGACCTCACCTCTCTAGTATATAACCAGGTGAAGTGACCTCACCTCTCTAGTATATAACCAGGTGAAGTGACCTCACCTCTCTAGTATATAACCAGGTGTAGTGACCTCACCTCTCTAGTATATAACCAGGTGAAGTGACCTCACCTCTCTAGTATATAACCAGGTGAAGTGACCTCACCTCTCTAGTATATAACCAGGTGAAGTGACCTCACCTCTCTAGTATATAACCAGGTGTAGTGACCTCACCTCTCTAGTATATAACCAGGTGTAGTGACCTCACCTCTCTAGTATATAACCAGGTGTAGTGACCTCACCTCTCTAGTATATAACCAGGTGAAGTGACCTCACCTCTCTAGTATATAACCAGGTGAAGTGACCACGCCCACCTCTCTAGTATATAACCAGGTGAAGTGACCACGCCAACCTCTCTAGTATATAACCAGGTGTAGCGACCACACCTTTCTAGTATATAACCAGGTGTAGTGACCTCACCTCTCTAGTATATAACCAGGTGTAGTGACCTCACCTCTCTAGTATATATCTAGGTGTAGTGACCTCACCTCTCTAGTATATAACCAGGTGTAGTGACCTCACCTCTCTAGTATATAACCAGGTGTAGTGACCTCACCTCTCTAGCATATAACCAGGTGTAGTGACGTCACCTCTCTAGTATATAACCAGGTGTAGTGACCTCACCTCTCTAGTATATAACCAGGTGAAGTGACCTCACCCCTCTACTATATAACCAGGTATAGTGACCTCACCTCTCTAGTATATAACCAGGTGTAGTGACCTCACCTCTCTAGTATATAACCAGGTGTAGTGACCTCACCTCTCTAGTATATAACCAGGTGTAGTGACCTCACCTCTCTAGTATATAACCATGTGTAGTGACCTCACCTCTCTAGTATATAACCAGGTGTAGTGACCTCACCTCTCTAGTATATAACCAGGTGTAGTGACCTCACCTATCTAGTATTGTGCAGCTTTCTATTGTGGTGGTGGAGTTTAGGTGCACTTTAGTCTGTTATGGCCTGGATGAAATCGCCCGAGCAGGCAAGGTCGTTAGCCCAAAGCAGCTTCAAAAGTTCTTCCCAGAGGTCAAGACAGAGGAGCTGGTCCGGCCAGAGAAGATCGAGCTCTTGATCAGCCACCGGGAGGGTCGGCTTGCTCCACAGCGGATGAAAAGAGTGGGAGACCTGGTGCTGTGGGACGGCCCACTAGGGAAGACTGTGGGGGGAGCGCACCCTGATCTGTTTGAGGAGATGGAGATGTCAATTCACAACTCGAGGACTCATTTTGCACGCTCTATGAGAACAAAGGCAGTCAAGGTGGAGGAGATCTCCTGTGAGCTGGTAAACACCAGAAAAGGGGCTCAGGGCCCGGAGCAAGAAAGTGAGGAGGTCAGAAACACAGCCACGACCAGCAAAGAAGTTCTTGAATGGTGGAGGTGGGATAGCATCGGAGCCGCCTGCGATCCAAAGTGCGGGGGATGTCGGTGCGGGACTTGCCAGCCAGGGGGAAAGGAGATGACTCTAGTAGAAGAAAGGGAACTAGAAAAGATCAAAGAAGGTCTGTCCTATGTGACCACTGACAACCATAGCAACTCACCTCACTGGGATGCAGGATACCCCTGGACAGAAGATCCTGTTTCGCTTCCATACAACAGGAAGGTGGTGGAAGCGACGTTCCTGAGGACCGAAAAGCGCCTCATGAAGGACCCATTATGGAGAACGGCGTATACAGCACAAGTTCATGAGATGGTGGAAAGAGGAGCAGCCATCGAGTTGGAGAAGAACATGATCAGCAGTTGGAGAGGGCCTGTTTGGTACGTGAGTCATCTAATCGCACCAAACCCACATTCTGTCACTACGCCAGTGCGCCTTGTCTGGAACAGCAGCCAGGAGTTCAAAGGGATGAGTATGAACAGCATTCTGCTGAAGGGTCCAGATGTTCTAAATCCCATCCGGGCAGTCCTGCTCAGGTTCAGGACAGGAGAGCATGCGGCCATAGGAGATATTAGAAAGATGTATAATTCTGTGTGGTTAAATGAAAGAGAGGTCCACCTTCATCGGTTCCTCTGGAGGGACTCACCAGAGGAAGAGATCAAAGATTTCGCCATCACTCGGGTCAACATCGGAGACAGGCCAGCTGGGTGCATAGCACAGCTGGCTATGAGGGAAACGGCGAGGCTTCCCAAGTTCTCTCACATGGATGAGGAGAGGAGGGTCCTTGAGGAGGACAGCTATGTGGACGATATCCTCACATCCCACAATGACCGAGGGAAGCTGGACAAGATCACGAGAGGAGTGGAAGAGATCCTCACCGCTGGAGGCTTTTCTCTCAAGCCATGGGTTTGGTCCGGTCAAAGTGGGAGGCGTGAAAGAAGTCAGCCCAAGCAATCTATTGAGACTCCGAATATGGCGCTCCAAACCCTGGTGTTGCCCAACCAGCTAGGGCAGGAAGACAACAAGGCCCTCAGCGTTGGCTACTATGTTGATAGTGACAGGCTCTTCCTGATGGTCTCGATAAATTTCTCCAAAAGAAAGCAGAAGATGAGGACAGGGGTCGACCTTCTTGAGGGGGAGGTCAGAGAGCAGACGCCAGATCCTCTGACCAGAAGGGAGCTCCTGAGTCAGGTGGCAGGGCTCTATGACCCTATCGGGCTTGCTACCCCGGTCAAAGAGAAAGGGGCCATTCTGGTGAGGAGAGCTTTCCAGGTGGCTGGGGGAGGGGGCTCGAAGAAAGACACGTGGGACCATCCTCTTCCAGCAGACCTCCGAACAGAAGCTATCAAGCTCTTTGAGGAGTACAGTCGACTTCGTCAAGTTGGTTTTGAGAGAGGCCTCACTCCTTCCGGATGGAGAGGGAGGCCGTGGGGTGTGACATTTTCTGATGGAAGTGATGATGCTTTCGGAGCTGTCCTGTATCTGAGGTGGGAGACATCAGCAGGGGTGGACACTCGTCTCGTCGAGTCGAAGGCCAAGCTGACACCCCTTGACCAGAAGGGTGATGTAATCAAAGCAGAGATCTGTGGTGCAGTCTTTGCAGCCAGATTGAAAGGGTTCTGGGAGAGGCAAGGCCGTCTGGAGGTAGAGAAGTGGTTTCACTTTGTAGACAGCCAAACTATACTGGGAGCAAGCCAAACTATACTGGGAGCAATTCAGAGGGAGAGTTACGGGTATCAGACGTTCTTTGCGAACAGGGTTGGGGAGATTCAGAAGGCAGGGCCAGTAGCCGACTGGTGGTGGATCCCAGGGGATCTGAATGTCGCTGACCTTGTCACTCGAGGATGTCCCCCGGAAGACCTGGATGAAGGTTCCAAGTGGCAAAAGGGACCCGAGTTTCTAATGAGGCCTGTGGAAGAGTGGCCCATGAAGTCCGCGGCAGAGGTAGCGGCTAACACCAGAGAGGCTGTGTGTAGGCTCCAGAGGAGGGCGTTCACAGCAGTTCTTACTCGAGCCCAGCTGAAAAAGGCGTCAAGTTCGTCCGAGAAATCTCCGAACGTGGCGGACAAGGATCCCGGGCTCTCTAAGAAAGGAGAAAAAGAGCCCTCTAGCGAGTCCGGAAGCGAGGAAAAGCTCTGGGGGGCAGCCATCGTCAATCTCGTCAAACCTGAGAAGTTCAGCAGCTTGACCAAGCTCTGTGGAGTGATCAGCTGGGTCCGCCGAGCGGTGAACAAGTGGCTAATCCGAGGAAGAGCCATAGAGAGAGCAGAGTGGGAGGCCAAGCACTCAAAAGAGAAAGAGGGCAAGCCTGTCCTCGACGCATGGGAGCTTGGGGCCGCTTTCCGAGAACTTTGTTTGGCAGCTCAAAAAGGGGTAGCATTCCCTGAGTCAACACTGAACAGGCTCGTGGTAGTCAGGGAGGA
The DNA here is from genome assembly GCF_963971535.1 of Notolepis coatsorum. Lineage (NCBI taxonomy): Eukaryota > Metazoa > Chordata > Actinopteri > Aulopiformes > Paralepididae > Notolepis > Notolepis coatsorum. The sequence continues at coordinate 8,127,078 of NC_140168.1, read as the reverse complement.
GGTGTCTGGGCTTCTGGTGTGCTTTGGAAGGGCCCGGGCAGCGGGGGAGTCAGGAGTGCCTCTGGTTCCCTATAGAGCTTGGGTCAGCACCCTCGTGGCGCGAGAGTCTCATGAAACCAACCATGAGGGAGTCGCTGGTACTATGTTGCGGATGAGGAGGAAGGCTTGGGTGGTTCAGGCTCAGCGGGTTGCAAGGAAGGTTGGCGACTGTTGCGTCTCCTGCCGGAAGACCAGAGCAAAGATGTGCCAGCAGGTTATGGCTGACCTTCCCTCCGAGCGGACTGAGCCGGCTGCCCCATTTGAGTTTACAACTCTGGATCTGTTTGGCCCATACATGGTCAGGGATGTGGTAAAGAAGAGGTCTAGGATGAAAGTCTGGGGTGTGGTGTTCTCTTGTATGGCTTCTAGAGCTATGCACGCCGATATGGTGGAGGGACTGTCCACAGAGAGCTTCATGGGCACTTACCAGAGATTCACAGCGCTCAGAGGACACCCGAAGAAAATCTGGTCAGACCGGGGCACAAACTTTGTTGGAGCTCGGCCTGCACTGAAGGAACTCTATGTTTTCCTAGAAAGTCTCGACAAGGATGAAGTAAGGGGAAAGGCTGCCAGACAAGGAACCGAGTGGATCTGGGTGTTCCACTCAGCCGACTCACCTCACAGGAATGGTGCGGCGGAAGCAGCAGTCCGCATTCTCAAGCAAGCGCTGAGTAATGTGGGAGGTGGCGGGGACCTCACAGGACTAGAGTTCCAAACTATGCTCTACATGGCAGCCAACTTATCGAATGAGAGACCGAGCGGCGCCAGACTCCAGGTCCAAGATGACGCGGTAGAGGTGATCACACCCAACACCCTGCTACTGGGGAGGGCTGGACCCACAGGGGACTCACGGAGCTACGAGTTCCAGGGCTACCCATTTGTGAGATTGAGAGCAGTCCAGACTGAAGTAAACAAGTTCTGGCAGCGGTGGAGCCAGCTTGCTGGACCAGGCTTGTTTATCAGGCCTAAGTGGCATAGTAAGGCTCGCAATGTGGCAGTCGGAGATCTTGTTTGGCTTGCCGATCAGAACGCGCTAAGGGGTCAGTTCAGACTGGGCCGGGTTGTGGAGGTGGCCCCTGACGTGAATGGGGTCGTTCGTGATGTCAAAGTGAGAATGTGCCCCAGCTGTCCAGTGGCCTCGGGCAAGCGTCCGGAGAAGATCAGCAGCGATCATAGACTCTCTATTGTCCTCAGCAGAGACGTCCGAAGACTCGTGGTGCTCTTACCTGTAGAAGAGCAATAACAGCACCCCATGAGAAGGTTGATCCGAAGATTCCACCGCCAAAGGAGAGCGGTTATTTGTTGTGGTCTCCTTGGGTCTAAAGTCCAGGATACCAAGTGGGAGGTGTGCAGCTTTCTATTGTGGTGGTGGAGTTTAGGTGCACTTTAGTCTGTGTGTGTAAATAAGTAATGTTTTGTGGTGTTTTTTATGCTGTGCGTTTATGTGAATGTTGATAGTAGTGGTAGTTGAGCTATGATTATAATTATGTTTTCATTTTCGGATGTATGGAGGCAATGTATGCTTGATTAAAGTTGTGAATGGAGATGTAGTCATTTCACATGTGATCCAGGGGAACGTAGCGAGGAGTGGGCTGTAATTGGTTGAGATACGTCACATGGTGTCAGTGAAACTGTATACAGGAAGTTGCGGGGAATTTGACAGCAGCGAAGGGAGACGATTGAGAACCGGTGAGTGGATGTGTGTAAGCGATTTGTTTTAAGAATGATGGTAGTATTGTGGTAGTTATTGATTGAATGTGTGTCTTGTTTCAAGGTTTGTAACCTGTTGGAGGAAGAATTAAAAGCTTTTTGCAACTGAGTGGCATCCTGTTCATCCCTTCACCCCAGCTGCGGGTGTAAAGCAGCACAAGTATATAACCAGGTGAAGTGACCTCACCTCTCTAGTATATAACCAGGTGAAGTGACCTCACCTCTCTAGTATATAACCAGGTGAAGTGACCTTACCTCTCTAGTATATAACCAGGTGAAGTGACCTCACCTCTCTAGTATATAACCAGGTGTAGTGACCTCACCTCTCTAGTATATAACCAGGTGTAGTGACCTCACCTCTCTAGTATATAACCAGGTGTAGTGACCTCACCCACCTCTCTAGTATATAACCAGGTGAAGTGACCTCACCTCTCTAGTATATAACCAGGTGTAGTGACCTCACCTCTCTAGTATATAACCAGGTGTAGTGACCTCACCTCTCTAGTATATAACCAGGTGTAGTGACCTCACCTCTCTAGTATATAACCAGGTGTAGTGACCACGCCCACCTCTCTAGTATATAACCAGGTGAAGTGACCTCACCTCTCTAGTATATAACCAGGTGTAGTGACATCACCTCTCTAGTATATAACCAGGTGTAGTGACCTCACCTCTCTAGTATATAACCAGGTGAAGTGACCTTACCTCTCTAGTATATAACCAGGTGTAGTGACCTCACCTCTCTAGTATATAACCAGGTGTAGTGACCTCACCTCTCTAGTATATAACCAGGTGTAGTGACCTCACCCACCTCTCTAGTATATAACCAGGTGAAGTGACCTCACCTCTCTAGTATATAACCAGGTGTAGTGACCTCACCTCTCTAGTATATAACCAGGTGTAGTGACCTCACCTCTCTAGTATATAACCAGGTGTAGTGACCTCACCCACCTCTCTAGTATATAACCAGGTGAAGTGACCTCACCTCTCTAGTATATAACCAGGTGTAGTGACCTCACCTCTCTAGTATATAACCAGGTGTAGTGACCTCACCTCTCTAGTATATAACCAGGTGTAGTGACCTCACCTCTCTAGTATATAACCAGGTGTAGTGACCACGCCCACCTCTCTAGTATATAACCAGGTGAAGTGACCTCACCTCTCTAGTATATAACCAGGTGTAGTGACATCACCTCTCTAGTATATAACCAGGTGTAGTGACCTCACCTCTCTAGTATATAACCAGGTGAAGTGACCTTACCCCTCTAGTATATAACCAGGTGTAGTGACCTCACCTCTCTAGTATATAACCAGGTGAAGTGACCTCACCTCTCTAGTATATAACCAGGTGAAGTGACCTCACCTCTCTAGTATATAACCAGGTGAAGTGACCTCACCTCTCTAGTATATAACCAGGTGTAGTGACCTTACCTCTCTAGTATATAACCAGGTGTAGTGACCTCACTTTGCTAGTATATAACCAGGTGAAGTGACCTCACCTCTCTTGTATATAACCAGGTGTAGCGACCACACCTCTCTAGTATATAACCAGGTGTAGTGACCTCACCTCTCTTGTATATAACCAGGTGAAGTGACCTCACCTCTCTAGTATATAACCAGGTGTAGTGAGTGACCTCACCTCTCTAGTATATAACCAGGTGTAGTGACCACACCTCTCTAGTATATAACTAGGTGTAGTGACATCACCTCTCTAGTATATAACCAGGTGTAGTGACCTCACCCCTCTAGTATATAACCAGGTGAAGTGACCTCACCTCTCTAGTATATAACCAGGTGAAGTGACCTTACCTCTCTAGTATATAACCAGGTGTAGTGACCTCACCTCTCTAGTATATAACCAGGTGTAGTGACCACACCTCTCTAGTATATAACCAGGTGTAGTGAGTAACCTCACCCCTCTAGTATATAACCAGGTGAAGTGACCTCACCTCTCTAGTATATAACCAGGTGTAGTGACCTTACCTCTCTAGTATATAACCAGGTGTAGTGACCTCACCTCTCTAGTATATAACCAGGTGTAGTGACCACACCTCTCTAGTATATAACCAGGTGTAGTGAGTGACCTCACCTCTCTAGTATATAACCAGGTGTAGTGACCACACCCCTCTAGTATATAACCAGGTGTAGTGACCTTACCTCTCTAGTATATAACCAGTTGAAGTGACCTCACCTCTCTAGTATATAACCAGGTGTAGTGACCTCATCTCTCTAGTATATAACCAGGTGTAGTGACCTCACCTCTCTAGTATATAACCAGGTGTAGTGACCTCACCTCTCTAGTATATAACCAGGTGTAGTGACCTCACCTCTCTAGTATATAACCAGGTGTAGTGACCTCACCTCTCTAGTATATAACCAGGTGTAGTGACCTCACCTCTCTAGTATATAACCAGGTGTAGTGACCTCACCTCTCTAGTATATAACCAGGTGTAGTGACCTCACCTCTCTAGTATATAACCAGGTGAAGTGACCTCACCTCTCTAGTATATAACCAGGTGAAGTGACCACGCCCACCTCTCTAGTATATAACCAGGTGAAGTGACCACGCCCACCTCTCTAGTATATAACCAGGTGTAGCGACCACACCTCTCTAGTATATAACCAGGTGTAGTGACCTCACCTCTCTAGTATATAACCAGGTGTAGTGACCTCACCTCTCTAGTATATAACCAGGTGTAGTGACCTCACCTCTCTAGTATATAACCAGGTGTAGTGACCTCACCTCTCTAGTATATAACCAGGTGTAGTGACCTCACCTCTCTAGCATATAACCAGGTGTAGTGACGTCACCACTCTAGTATATAACCAGGTGTAGTGACCTCACCTCTCTAGTATATAACCAGGTGAAGTGACCTCACCCCTCTACTATATAACCATGTATAGTGACCTCACCTCTCTAGTATATAGCCAGGTGTAGTGACCTCACCTCTCTAGTATATAACCAGGTGTAGTGACCTCACCTCTCTAGTATATAACCAGGTGTAGTGACCTCACCTCTCTAGTATATAACCATGTGTAGTGACCTCACCTCTCTAGTATATAACCAGGTGTAGTGACCTCACCTCTCTAGTATATAACCAGGTGTAGTGACCTGACCTATCTAGTATATAACCAGGTGAAGTGACCTCACCTCTCTAGTATATAACCAGGTGAAGTGACCTCACCTCTCTAGTATATAACCAGCTGTAGTGACCTCACCTCTCTAGTATATAACCAGGTGTAGTGACCTCACCCACCTCTCTAGTATATAACCAGGTGAAGTGACCTCACCTCTCTAGTATATAACCAGGTGTAGTGACCTCACCTCTCTAGTATATAACCAGGTGTAGTGACCTCACCTCTCTAGTATATAACCAGGTGTAGTGACCTCACCTCTCTAGTATATAACCAGGTGTAGTGACCACGCCCACCTCTCTAGTATATAACCAGGTGAAGTGACCTCACCTCTCTAGTATATAACCAGGTGTAGTGACCTCACCTCTCTAGTATATAACCAGGTGTAGTGACCTCACCTCTCTAGTATATAACCAGGTGAAGTGACCTTACCCCTCTAGTATATAACCAGGTGTAGTGACCTCACCTCTCTAGTATATAACCAGGTGAAGTGACCTCACCTCTCTAGTATATAACCAGGTGAAGTGACCTCACCTCTCTAGTATATAACCAGGTCAAGTGACCTCACCTCTCTAGTATATAACCAGGTGTAGTGACCTCACCTCTCTAGTATATAACCAGGTGTAGTGACCTCACCTCTCTAGTATATAACCAGGTGTAGTGACCTTACCTCTCTAGTATATAACCAGGTGTAGTGACCTCACCTCGCTAGTATATAACCAGGTGAAGTGACCTCACCTCTCTAGTATATAACCAGGTGTAGTGACCACACCTCTCTAGTATATAACCAGGTGTAGTGACCTCACCTCTCTTGTATATAACCAGGTGAAGTGACCTCACCTCTCTAGTATATAACCAGGTAAAGTGACCACGCCCACCTCTCTAGTATATAACTAGGTGTAGTGACCTCACCTCTCTAGTATATAACCAGGTGTAGTGACCTCACCTCTCTAGTATATAACCAGGTGAAGGGACCTCACCTCTCTAGTATATAACCAGGTGAAGTGACCTTACCTCTCTAGTATATAACCAGGTGTAGTGACCTCACCTCTCTAGTATATAACCAGGTGTAGTGACCACACCTCTAGTATATAACCAGGTGTAGTGAGTGACCTCACCTCTCTTCGTATATAACCAGGTGTAGTGACCCCACCTCTCTAGTATATAACCAGGTGTAGTGACCTTACCTCTCTAGTATATAACCAGGTGTAGTGACCACACCTCTCTAGTATATAACCAGGTGTAGTGACCTCACCTCTCTAGTATATAACCAGGTGTAGTGACCTCACCTCTCTAGTATATAACCAGGTGTAGTGACCTCACCTCTCTAGTATATAACCAGGTGTTGTGACCTCACCTCTCTAGTATATAACCAGGTGAAGTGACCTCACCTCTCTAGTATATAACCAGGTGAAGTGACATCATCAATAAAAAAGTACACTAGATTACAGTAGATATCATTATATGTTCTTATGCACGCCTGGTGATACTAAATCCAAATTGAACTCGGGCATTTGAAAGATAATATATGTATATATATATATATATATATATATATATATATATATATATATATATATATATATATATATATATATATATATATATATATATATATATATATATATATATATATATATATATATATATATATATATATATATATATATATATATATGTGCGAATTGGCTATAATAAGGTAATGTATAAGCATCTATTCTATATTCTATAATAATATTTAAAATTGCATTGGTCCGGATGGGAGAATTCAGTACTGTATCTACAGAACCTTCGGTTTTATCATCTTCCCTTTATTAATTTCCTTAGATTTCTTTCTACACATGATCTCAAGAGGGTACTGAACGAGATCAGTGGCAGTTTTTTAAGTTTGTTCATTATTATCATGGTGTTATTCACTGTCAAAGATGCAAAGACAAATCATAATTCATATTCTCCTTTGTTTCATCACAATTTAAGCACGCCTAGTAATAGACACAATATTTCTGACACTGTGAATACATTCCCTGAGGTCCATAGATGTACCTAGATACCAAGAATATGCAAATAGCCCTTGTAGAAGTGGAGCAATATTCCATTTACCTAGGTATATATTTTATGCGGATTTTCACATTGTGTGGAACAGGTTAAGTCACCTTGTTAATTTGAAACGGTTAGAATCTTAAAGCTGCTATAGATAAAATGTGTACAGTATGTAGACTATTCTTTTTTTCTTTAATAATACATCCACAGAGCTTTTATAAAATATCGCTTTCCCCCCCTCGAATAATTATTGATTCGTGAATTTGTATCATTTAACTGGAAAATCCATTGTAAAGGCCAATGAGTGTTCTTGTTATAGATTATTATTATTATTATTTAGTATTATTATTATTATCTATATATTATATTATATATTGGAACTAGGCACTGTTTTTAGACTGTCTTATTTATGTTTGGACACTAGAGGGCTCACCACCCATTACAGCCCACTCCTATAAATAGCCAAGGTGATCACTGCATTCTTTGTGCACCTGTGTATTAGGATACAATTTTCTACCTGTTTCACTGTTGGATCTGAGCAATTGACAACTGTTCTGTTTAAACCCTTCATTCACTATCATTTACCTTTGGACAACAATAAACCCTGTAAACCGAACCGGCGGCAACTTTGGACATTCAATTCATTCAACATCACAACTTTGGGACTGAGTAGGATAAGTAATAGCGGGTGCATCGTGGACGCTTGTCTATTCACTGGGGAGCGACAAGCGGCCACTACAAAGTAGAAAATTACCTAATGGAAGAAGGACGTGTGCTGAGTGAGTACAAGGCTGGAAAACTCCTCACGAAAAAAGGACGTGAGTAAAGTATAGGACAACTTTCCTCACGAATGAAAGAGAGGTAAGAAGATTGGAAACCTCTGTGGATTACCCAATGAAGTTCTGGATAAAGGATTTGAAGGAGCTGTAACGGCCTACCGTGAAGTGGAATTGTTTGGACTCTGCTGTATTTATGAATGAAACGTGACTCGGGACATTGCTACTTGTTACGCTTCCGTGCGAACGCTGTTGAGTAGTATAACGTAGACTGACAAATTGATTAATGGTGATGCTGTGGATTATGGACGTATTGGACGGCGTAATATTTGGAGAACCATTGCAATTAATGTTGTCAGTCACTCTCGACGTGTGGAAGAACTAGACAGCGGCAGACTAATTGAATTGCAATACTGTGGAATGGATTATGGAACGGACTAGGTGCCGTATTAGAATTAAGTATACCATCGCAATTAATGTCTGGACGTGTGGAAACTAAATGGCGCAATGGACTGATTTTAATTCCGATACAGCAGTGGTTCTCTTGGACATTGTAGATGTGCGGCAAACTAAAGCTATATTACTGCATTCATAAACAGGAAGAAACTCAAACCCTCTTTGAAGGCTCTGACGTCAGGCCAAGTGAATGCAACATTCAAACTACAAAGGATAAATAAAAGAATAAATAACATGTCTGAAGCCAAGATGAGGCCAACCAGTCATGGAGGTAGTAAAATAGCCTCTATGATTAGTAAAGCTGAAAAGGCAAGCTTAATGGAACGCCTTGCCAATTTAAATAAAAAGCAAGAGCTTGAGAAACAACAAAGAGATTTGGAATATGAAACTGCCCTTGCCAGTTTAAAGAAAAGACAAGAGCTTGAGAAACAACAAATGTATTTGAAATATGAAACATTGGAAAACAGACAAGCCAAGCAAGCAGCCAAACCGGCCAATGAATATCACAACAATGGTGCTGATGTTTTTACTAATCACTGTGTTGATTTCAGCTCCAAGGTGTGTAGAGACAAACCCTCCCTTGAACTTCGCAAGCCATGGTCGGAGTCCAGAGGAAAGGACAGCGATCAAGAGGAGGGCAATGAGGAAGAGGATGATGATTCGATTCCCTTTCATGTTCCCTCCAGGGAATGGTTGATGGATCATGGCCTGATTGAGGAGGAAGATGATGATGAGGAGGACGAGTCGACCCCCATTTATGTCCCCTCCAGCGAGTGGATGATGAAGAACCACCTGCTGGATCCTTCCCAGAGGGTTCCTCAGAATGAACCAGATGACAATGGTGAGGAAGAGGACGGCATCGATGATGACGTCGATGATGATGAAGAAGAAGATGACGACAAAGCGGGCGCGCCTCACGTTTCCTCCAAGGAGTGAATTGTTCTTCAGACAGTTCCTCAGAATGAACTAGACGATGATGATGATGATGATGGGGACGGTGAGGAGGAGGACAACGTTGATGAAGAGGAGGACGCCGATGACGAAGGCAGAGAGGAAGAAGCAGTGACAGAGGAAATCACTGTGTCAGACGCTGAGAGGGAGAGGTACAGTGTGGCAGCTGTGGGGGGTGAGTGCTGCAGAGGAAATGCAGGAAGAACCTGAAACAGCACCAGCAAAACCAACCATTGACTCTGCTACATGGGCACCTGATGAAGACGAGGATGAGGAGGATGATGAGAGGAATCAGATGACTCCACAGATGAGGAACGTACTGGGAAACCAGATGATGTGCGTGGCTGCAGCTCCTCAGAGAGTGAGGCAGAGGAGGAGGAAGATGCACATAAGGAAGATGCACACAACAGGGCCACTACTGAACCTCCAGTGTTTAAAACGAGAGCTCTCAGAAGCAGGACAGCAGCAGTCGCAGCCAGTCCAGGAGGGCTGACCGGGCGGCACCGTCCTGAGGAGGAGAGGGACGGCAGCATGGAGGTGCATCTCCCGAGACGTGGCTCTGCTCTGCAAGGACCTGCTGAGGACGGGAGTGTTGGAGGAGATGACGAGCCGGTGGAGGAGCAACTGCCTAAACAAGCTTATCAAGTGAAGCCCATGGAAGCCCATGGTGTTACCGGGGCCGGTAAGTAAGTAAGTAAGTAAAGTTTATTTATATAGCACTTTTCACAGAGACAGCTCACAAAGTGCTTTACATACAGCAGAAATGAAATTAAATAAAAATAAAAAGCAAGAAACCATTCAAGAGATAAGATAGAACAAAACTGTTGTGAAGGATCAGATTAAACTGAATATATATATTTATTTATGGATATATATTTAATAGTATTTGTATATCGTTTGATATCCCCTGTATATTCCTTGTACAATATGCACTGAATATCCCTTTAGTCTACTAACAGCCCATAATAGTTTCATTCTACCATTGGACGAGAACCTGGCGCCAGCAGCCATGCCCCTTGGTTCAAGTTCAATCGTGCCGACCAACATGTCGTGGCAAGCCCGGTTCCGCGTAGGAATACGTCTGGCGAAATACGAATGGTACTATTTGTTCACAGCGCATATATATATGGCGCAAGTAAAGTAGAACTTTCCTTTAGTCCATTATTCCTTTACCCTCCAACCTAGTAACAGACGCGAAGCCTCACCCACGACGCACGTGTGGTGCAGTAAGGCCTACTTGGCCTCAGAATAGGCATTGAGACATCGTGTGGATTAATAGTTGAATTGTCATAGTTTGGCACTATACCATCGAGTTGGACGTATTTCTATTAAGCTAATAATAGTCTATTATGTATGGTGCATCGTTCGGTTAGAGTTATAAAGTGAGCAGTACCCCCATCGTTCCTGACGTTATCTGGAGTCTTAACCAGGCTGGGCAGACCACGTGTGGTGCTTGCATCCGAGGAGCTCCGGGCCAGGACGAGTGGACCTGTACATTGGATTACTTTACCCGGACGACGGCGAGCCTTCCACGGCTTGGATTATCTACATGCTTTGGGTGCTTTGATTATTCCATGGATAACGGCCAACACTGCTGAGTGTTGGAACTACCCCCCGGAGAGGAGTCCAGGTGAGACGGCGCTCTACCCCGAGTGAGGTCGCCTCACGTCTCTTCATCTGTGGACCGGCAGCTACCGTCCACCAGAGGGTCCAGCTGTATTCATCTGCGGACCGAGGTTCTGTGGGCATCGTGTTCAGGACTCTGAATTCTCCCAAGAAATCGTCGGCCAGATGGGATACCGCCAGCGGCTCTTCTAACCCCCCCCCCCTACTGTCTTACAACCAGCGGGACTCCCCCCCCTTAGTGTATCCAGCTATAATCATTTAAGTACCATCGCTATAGTTCCCTAACGAACCAGGTTGTATACTTGCTCCCTGCGTAACCAGAGATTGGACATTCAATGTTGATTTACCTACGAATACTCATTTGCCATACAAGTGCATTTCAAATCATAAATGTCATTAAGTGAACGTTGTATATACCCTTTGCTATATAAAATATTCGATTTATACATTTGTGTGGACTTCGTTTCATCAGGTGGGAAAGTGTTCATCATATCTATATCATGTACTGGATGGCCAGAAGTTAAAGTACAAGTGGTAGTGGTTTAATAATACCATACTTATCAATACAGTCAGGGAATTGTACCCCTCAGTTACAATTGGTCCTTCGAGCCGGAGGGTAACTAGTGTAATATTAATATAGTGTTATTAATATTGAAATGGCCTATGATGAACACTCCACGAAACGGTCCTCCTAACGTAGAACGCCCGCAGCGCAGACGACAGCCACCTCAGTACTTAGAGGATTACGCTGTCAGTCAACTACCTAGCCTTCTACAAACGGTAAACGCGGTAAAAGTAGAAAGTAAAATTATGTCTGACCTTAACGACCAGGTTTCCCCGACCACAGAGGCCCTAGTGGGTTCTAATGTAACTGACCAAGCTCACGGTGGGGACCAGGAGGGAGCTGACATGCCTTTACCCCCCGCCAATACCGAAGAAGTAGTCCCCGACCAGCCCCGGGAGGAAGACAACCCTACAGAGAGAGAACTCTGCACGGAAGAAGAGGAGGAGAGCGCCGAGGAAATAGAGCTCCAGGACTCCCCCACGAGCGGCTCACCCAGGAGCGGCTCACCTCTACAACCGTCTTCCCCCAGCGAAGCGGAGAGGATGCTACAACAGGCGTTCCTCGTCAGCCTGACAGCCTCTACCGAACGCGATCGACTTCAGGGTGAACGCGATCGACTTCAGGGCGAACGCGATCGACTCCAAGCATAGCAACGGAGCGAAGAAGAGCGCATACGCCTGGAGATGAGACGCCTTCAGACGGAAGAGAATATGGCAAGAGACCGGGCCGACGCCCAGCGCGCCGCTGCCGGTGCCCAAAGAGAAGCAGATCTCACCAAGCGCGAAGTCGAGCGCGACAAGTTACAAGCGCAGCTAATGGAGCAGCTGATCCTCAAGGCAACACCCTCTCCCTCCGCCAGGGGTTCAAGGAACTCGTCGAGACAACAGTCAAGGGCAGCGTCTCCTAACCGAGCAAGCGACCCTGAACTTGACCAACAGACCAAGCCTATACCCCCCGCAGACCCTCTTCCCAGACCGGTCCAAGCGAGACCCAGCTACAAGGAAGGAGCGGCATACACTGCGGAGAAGCTAAATAAACGACTACAGGATCTAGAGGACCTGATAGAAGAAGAAGAGGGAGAGGAGGAGAACCAAGCCCGACGACAGCACAGTACTCCACCGGACCAGGAGGTCCAGTACAGCCCAGGCTATACCCCCGCGGCGCTGCGCTACAGACCCCCGACTCTATTCACGGGTGAGCACGATGCACGACCAGCCCCGAGGAATAGCACCTGGACCAGCGGGCCATGGTACCCCGTCGGTACCAGCCCACAGAGAGGCGCAAGAGGAGACTCGCCTAGGAGGTCTCTCCCCCAACGCTCGCCGATGTATCAGCCATCCACGGCGTCATACATTGCCACGCCGTCGTTTCCAGACTTCACCTATGAGAATCGAGCACAGTACACGGAGCTCCGGATGTGCTTAGAGACAATGATGGTGGATGTCGCTGATGAACGCCACAAGTATGCAATATTACTGAAGCACCTGAAAGTACCGCGAGCGCACAATATAGCGCTAGCCTATGCCACCTCTACGACCCCATACACCGCGGCTCTAGCAGCGCTGGACCAGAGATATGGACGTATATGGGATTACGTAATCCAAGAGATAAGGCATATTGATCGCCTACCCCCAGCAACAGACAATCGCTCATTAGACGACCTGTCAATCAAAGTGCAGTCCCTGGTAGGGATGCTGGGAGCGCAACGGGAAAAGGGCATGCATGAGCTATACGCCAACTCTAACGTCGAGAGGATTTTGGAGAAGCTGCCACCCGCAAGACAAGAGCGTTTTAGGCGGCAGAGAGACCACCGGGATCCTAACGGCCCCGAACCATCCCTCCTTGATCTAGCCGACTTCCTGGCGAGAGAAGTCAGCAGCTTACGACTGGATACGTTCGGGCGGAGCACGCCAAGCTCCAGAGAGGGACCCAGGAGAATAAACGATGGAAGAAGATCGGTGACTGTCATGCACCAATCAGAGTCAGTACCGAGCAGTAAGAGCGACAGTACCCCCTCGAGAAAAGAGAAGTGGAAGATGGTGTGCCCCTACTGTGAGAAAGAACACTGGCTGTCACAATGTGACCTGTTCACAAAGATGAATGCAGAAGAAGTGAGTCAATGGATAAAGTCCAACAGGCGCTGTTACCGATGTGCGCGCAGTCACATGGCAGCCGAATGCCGCCTAAAGAAAAGGTGCAGTCGGTGCGACGGAGCCCATCTAGATATACTACACGACAGTAACAGAAGACGGCCTTCACCTGCACCATCGAGCGGCACCAAGGCAAGTGTCATGTACATTGACCCCGCCAGCAGCAGCGGCGCCCAAGTGCTCTTAAAGGTAGTCCGTGTGACATTGAGCTACCAAGATAAAGTCATGGACACTTACGCCGTCCTTGATGACGGGTCAGAGAAGACCCTTCTGCTCGCGTCCGCTGCGGCCCAGCTGGGACTGCGGGGGAGCGAGAACCAAATGACGATTCGGACAATAAGAAGAGATTTAAAGACGATAAAGGGCGAGAATGTCTCCTTCACTATCGCAGCAAGCGGGCAGCCAGAGCGACGGTATAGGATTACAAATGCTTTCACCAGCCAAGAAATAGGACTATCGCAGTACACCTACCCCATCGCCAAGCTGATGGATAAATATGTGCACCTGCGTCAACTACCTATCCCGCTCATAGACGGCGCCACCCCGACCCTGCTGATAGGCTCCGACCATGCAGAACTCATAGTCCCGATTGACCGGGTCCATACAGGACCCCGAGGCTGTCCTGCAGCAGTCGAGACCCGCCTAGGGTGGACACTACAAGGCCCCCTCGCTAAATCTCTCAACCGAACAGCAGCCACTAGCTGCCTCCACTCCAGAACGACAGAAGGAGACACCACACTCCTGCAGCATGTCGAGAAGAAAATTGACTGGCGACGTCGTGCGCTGCTCCGCGCCTCCCTGATCAAAGACGGCTTTGATCTCCGGCAGCGGGCCAGCAGTGACCCCCCAGTATTGCGCAACCTCAACCCAGAGGTCGCAGAGGACCCAGCAGCAGATGAAGAGGTCCGACACAGTGTGAAGAACAGTTTCTACGTGGACAACTGTTTACAAAGCGTTTCGACTCAAGAAGAAGCCGAGGCTCTCCTAATCAAGCTACGCGCCTCCCTGATCAAAGGCGGCTTTGATCTCAGGCAGTGGGCCAGCAGTGACCCGCACGTATTGCGCAGCCTCTCCCCCGCGGACAAGGCTGCCAGCAGCGAGACCTGGATGGCGACCATCCCAGGAGAAGCCCAAGAAATGACACTAGACGGAGTGTGTACAGAACACTCGCCAGACAATATGACCCGTTGGGATGTATTCTACCTTACACCACCAGGGCAAAGATGATTGTACGAGCACTATGGGACAAGGACCAGGGCTGGGACGACCCAATACCCGCACACCTTGCCTCCACATGGAGAGAGTGGGAGACGGAACTCCGCTCACTCCCAGGCGTCAATATACGCCGCAGCTACTTCCCACCCACGGTGAGGCCAGAGACATGCAAGATGGACCTACACGTCTTCAGCGACGCCTCCGAAGTAGCCTATGGATCGGTGGCCTACTTGCGTGCCCAGGAGAAGGGAGGAGAGATACACACCGCTTTCATCCTGGCTCGCTCAAGAATAGCCCCACGAAAGCAACAATCTATCCCGCGTCTAGAGCTCTGCGCAGCCCTAGCAGGAGCGCATCTAGCCACGTTAATCCAACGTGAACTCACCATTCCGGTGCACAGAACAATCTTGTGGTCAGATTCCACGACAGTACTCACATGGATCAAGTCTGATTCATGCAGATACAAAGTCTTCGTGGGAGTCAGAGTCACCGAGATTCAAGAGTTAACAGAAGCAGCGAGCTGGCGGTATGTGGACACCAAACACAACCCAGCTGACGTCATCACCCGGGGAATGTCCCTGGATGACCTCACCCGTCGCAACATCTACAGTGACGGACCAGAATTCCTCAAGCTCCCGGAAGAAGAGTGGCCTACGCCCACCCCACGGGAAGCAAGTAAAGAGGAGGCTGAGAACAAGAAACCTATGTTCTGTGGACTGAGCACAGTCGCCTCCACAGACCCCAACATAGATGACTGCATTACCCTACAGAGTGCGCAGCTAAAGACATTCCTGTGGCACCACCCAGAGATTCAGTCTACCACTGACATTTCAGCAGCTGACTACGAAGAAGCAGAACTTCTTCTACTACAACGAGCCCAGAGAGACTCGTTCCCTGATGAGCTAGACTGTCTACAGGGAGGAAAGCCCGTCCCATCAGACAGCAGACTGCTCCACCTGGCACCCGAGAGTGACGCCCATAATCTCATCAGAGTGGGTGGTCGCCTGCGGAGAGCCCCCGATCTACCGGATGACATTAAGTACCCGATAGTCTTGAACAGCCGACACAAGGTCACAGAGCTGATCATAAAGAAATACGACGAGGATGTACACCACGCAGGAGCAGAGAGAGTCTTCGCGGAGATCAGACGTCACTATTGGATACTTCAAGGAAGAGAAGCGGTGCGACGCTTCCAGCGAACCTGTCTAGACTGCCGAAAGTGGCGCGCGCAGCCCAGCATACCACGGATGGCTGACCTACCCCCTGTCGCCTCCGACTCGGCGACAAGCCATTCCACTCCACAGGTATGGACTGTTTTGGCCCGTTGTATATAAAGAGAGGAAGAGGAACCGAGAAGCGGTGGGGTATTGTATTCAAATGCATGACCACCAGAGCGATCCATATCGAACTCCTTCCGACCATGAGCACAGACTCGTTCCTTATGGCCTTCCGAAGATTCACATCACGGAAAGGAAAACCGTCTACATTGTTGTCTGATCACGGGACAAACTTCAAAGGCGGAGAAAGAGAGCTGAGAGAGAGCTTCCAAGCTATGGGCCCAGAACTTAAGACCCACCTCGCTCCATCCCAGATTGACTTCCAGTTTAATCCCCCGAACGCACCCCACTTCGGTGGAACCTGGGAACGAGAAGTACGTTCTATAAAGACAGCCCTGTACGCCGTGCTTGGGGCCCAGACTGTGGCGGAGGAAGTCCTAATGACAGTCCTCACGGAGATCGAGGGAGTATTGAACTCCAAGCCCCTCGGCTACGTCTCCAGTGATGTAGCAGATGTCGACCCAGTCACCCCCAACACACTCTTAATGGGGCGGCTGGACCCCGCGCTACCCCAGACAATGTACAGGCCTGAAGAAGCGAACGGCCAAAGAATGTGGAGGTACAGTCAAGTACTGGCTGACAAGTTTTGGAGCAGCTTCCTACTCCACTACCTACCGTCTCTACAGACCCGCCAGAAGTGGGTAAAAGAGAGAGACAATTTGACAGAAGGAACAGTCGTCATGATTATCGACCAGTCACTACCCAGAGCTATGTGGCCGGCTGGCCGCGTAAGCAAAGTGATCACCGGTGCCGATGGCAAGGTCCGAGCAGCTGAAGTGCTCGTCCAAGGGCGAACTTACACACGACCCGTGGCGAGGCTAATAGAACTGCCCCGACTCCCAGACACTATCGATGATGACCATGACCCCATGACTTTGTGAGTTGACTGACCCTTACAGCGGACCTTGAGTGGTAGACAGTGCGGTTAATCTGTCTCTGCTTAGCTAATTAGGTGGGACTAATTAGGGGGCGGCTGTTGTGAAGGATCAGATTAAACCGAATATATATATTTATTTATGGATATATATTTAATAGTATTTGTATATCGTTTGATATCCCCTGTATATTCCTTGTACAATATGCACTGAATATCCCTTTAGTCTACTAACAGCCCATAATAGTTTCATTCTACCATTGGACGAGAACCTGGCGCCAGCAGCCATGCCCCTTGGTTCAAGTTCAATCGTGCCGACCAACATGTCGTGGCAAGCCCGGTTCCGCGTAGGAATACGTCTGGCGAAATACGAATGGTACTATTTGTTCACAGCGCATATATATATGGCGCAAGTAAAGTAGAACTTTCTTTTAGTCCATTATTCCTTTACCCTCCAACCTAGTAACAGACGCGAAGCCTCACCCACGACGCACGTGTGGTGCAGTAAGGCCTACTTGGCCTCAGAATAGGCATTGAGACATCGTGTGGATTAATAGTTGAATTGTCATAGTTTGGCACTATACCGTCGAGTTGGACGTATTTCTATTAAGCTAATAATAGTCTATTATGTATGGTGCATCGTTCGGTTAGAGTTATAAAGTGAGCAGTACCCCCATCGTTCCTGACGTTATCTGGAGTCTTAACCAGGCTGGGCAGACCACGTGTGGTGCTTGCATCCGAGGAGCTCCGGGCCAGGACGAGTGGACCTGTACATTGGATTACTTTACCCGGACGACGGCGAGCCTTCCACGGCTTGGATTATCTACATGCTTTGGGTGCTTTGATTATTCCATGGATAACGGCCAACACTGCTGAGTGTTGGAACTACCCCCCGGAGAGGAGTCCAGGTGAGACGGCGCTCTACCCCGAGTGAGGTCGCCTCACGTCTCTTCATCTGTGGACCGGCAGCTACCGTCCACCAGAGGGTCCAGCTGTATTCATCTGCGGACCGAGGTTCTGTGGGCATCGTGTTCAGGACTCTGAATTCTCCCAAGAAATCGTCGGCCAGATGGGATACCGCCAGCGGCTCTTCTAACCCCCCCCCCCTACTGTCTTACAACCAGCGGGACCCCCCCCCCCCTTAGTGTATCCAGCTATAATCATTTAAGTACCATCGCTATAGTTCCCTAACGAACCAGGTTGTATACTTGCTCCCTGCGTAACCAGAGATTGGACATTCAATGTTGATTTACCTACGAATACTCATTTGCCATACAAGTGCATTTCAAATCATAAATGTCATTAAGTGAACGTTGTATATACCCTTTGCTATATAAAATATTCGATTTATACATTTGTGTGGACTTCGTTTCATCAGGTGGGAAAGTGTTCATCATATCTATATCATGTACTGGATGGCCAGAAGTTAAAGTACAAGTGGTAGTGGTTTAATAATACCATACTTATCAATACAGTCAGGGAATTGTACCCCTCAGTTACAAAAACACAATGCATCACAGATAAACAAAACAAAACAAAAGACATATTCTATACCTGAAGGAGAAGCTCAAACATTACCCAAAGGCCTGTTTAAACAGTAATGTTTTTAGCTGATTTTTAAAAATGTCAACAGACGATACAGCTCTTAGGCCACGAGGAAGGGCATTCCAGAGTCTAGGCGCTACAGACTGAAAGGCTCTGTCACCTTTGGTGATCAGCCTGGTGCGCGGAATGACCAACAGATCCTGATCAGCTGTCCTCAAGGTCCTGCTGGGCACATATGGTTCCAGCAGGTCAGTTAAATATTCTGGTGCCTGGCCGTGCAGAGCTCTGAAAGTGAGCACCAGGACTTTGAAATTAATTCTAAAATGTATAGGAAGCCAGTGCAAGGAGGCCAGAACTGGAGTAATGTGACACCTTCTGCTTGATCTGGTCAGCAGTCTTGCAGCAGTATTTTGTATGAACTGGAGGCGGTCTATGGATGATTTATTGAGGCAGGTGAGAACCGAATTGCAGTAGTCTAGACGAGAAGAAACAAAGGCATGGATGATCAACTCTAGGTCAGAGTGGGAAACCATCGACCTGAGTTTAGCAATATTCCTGAGATGGAAAAAACAGGTGCGGGTCACCGACTTGATATGGGTGTCGAGGTGCATAGTATGATCAAAGTTTACCCCGGTGATGGCCAAACACTTTTGGATATGCCAGTTTCCAAAAGGAGAAACTACAAAAGACGACGGCGTAAAGGAAACCTGCAGGGAAGAATGGCTGAAACCTCCCGACCGACTTACCGCAGAAAGTCCTGACGACCCCGATGGAGTCTCACAACCAGTGGACATTGGCTGTATGCCTATCAGAGCTATATGGCTCTGTTTGTTAAAACAAAAACAAAAAAAACACTTTGAATATTATCATTGAGTTTCCTTGACTGTTATTCGAATTACTAATTAATTTGTTCTTCCCATGCACAGGGACAACGAGCGAAAACCAGAGACCCAGTCAAGCTTCTTCGTGTTTAGAACTATGATTTGAGATTATTGATTATTATTGAGGATTGCAGGCTATAATGAACACTCACCTGACCATGTTATTTGTTTTGTAATTGTGTAGGCACAATTAGGGGCCGGTGTTAAGGCCAATGAGTGTTCTTGTTATAGATTATTATTATTATTATTATTATTTAGTATTATTATTATCTATATATTATATTATATATT
This sequence comes from Notolepis coatsorum, assembly GCF_963971535.1. Classification (NCBI taxonomy): domain Eukaryota; kingdom Metazoa; phylum Chordata; class Actinopteri; order Aulopiformes; family Paralepididae; genus Notolepis; species Notolepis coatsorum. Next base: position 8,107,487 of record NC_140168.1, on the reverse strand, counting down.
GGAACTAGGCACTGTTTTATGTTTGGACACTAGAGGGCTCACCACCCATTACAGCCCACTCCTATAAATAGCCAAGGTGATCACTGCATTCTTTGTGCACCTGTGTATTAGGATAACATTTTCTACCTGTTTCACTGTTTCACTGTTGGATCTGAGCAATTGACAACTGTTCTGTTTAAACCCTTCATTCACTATCATTTACCTTTGGACAACAATAAACCCTGTAAACCGAACCGGCGGCAACTTTGGACATTCAATTCATTCAACATCACAACTTTGGGACTGAGTAGGATAAGTAATAGCGGGTGCATCGTGGACGCTTGTCTATTCACTGGGGAGCGACAAGCGGCCACTACATCCATGTTTCAATATACAAATTAAAAAAAAGATCCCGTCCTCAGAGACGTTCTGGAGACAGAGAAGAACTTTAGTATTATTCCCGAATGATGTTTTAACCATCGAGTGTCTCTGATCAGATAGAAGACATACAGCCCTACCAGCTGTGAAAGACATACAGTGCTACCAGCTGTGAAAGACATACAGCCCAAATAACTAATATACAGTTATTATTGTCTAGCTTCCAAGAGCAGCTTGGTTTCTGTCCCCGGGGGATGAAACCTTTTTCAAGTACTCAGTACAATGCAAAATCTATCTGGCGTGTATACACAGTATTAATGTACCCAAATACACCCTTTTCTGTAGGGGTCAGGAATTTTCAGACTTCAATATGGTCACATGTCAGCTGTAAACTGGTATTTTTTTGTTTGTTAGCTGTATACATTCCAACAGCCATCACTGGTATAGAGTCTTTGGTCAGTAACATGGGTCTCCAAGTCCCTCTGCTCTGCAGAGAGTCCCGACACTGTGGAAAACCTCCTGTGTGGTCCCTGTCCCCAAGTGCCCGCGTCCCAGCACGTCCAAGGACTACAGGCCGGTGGCTCTAACCTCTCATATAATGAAGACAATGGAGAGGTTAGTCCTGGAGCAACTCCGCCCGGTGACCAAACCCCACCTAGACCCACTCCAGTTCGCCTACCAGCCCCGACTGGGGGTAGAGGATGCTGTCATCTACCTGCTGAACCGAGCCTACACTCACCTAGACAAGCCGGGGAGCACTGAGAGTCATGTTCTTTGACTTCTCCAGTGCTTTTGATACCATAAGGCCTGGGCTACTGGGTGAGAAGTTGGAGGCGATGCAAGTAGAGGCCCCCCTGGTGTCCTTGGTTGTTGACTATCTGACGGGAAGACCACAGTACGTGCGCCTACGGAGCTGTGTGTCAGACAGACTGGTCAGCAACACCGGGGCCCCGCAGGGGACAGTCCTCTCTCCCTTCCTCTTCACTGTCTACACCAACGACTTCCACTATTGGTCAGAGTCCTGCCACCTTCAGAAGTTTTCTGATGACTCTGCGATAGTGGGATGTATAAAGGACGGTGACGAGAGGGAATACCGGGAACTGGTAGTGGACTTTATCACATGGTGCGATAAAAACCACCTGCAGCTAAATGTGGCGAAGACCAAGGAACTGGTTGTGGAGCTGGGGAGGAGGAGGAGTGCACCTGTGACCCCTGTTTCCATCAGGGGAGTTGATGTGGACATGGTTGAGGTGTACAAATACCTCGGTGTGCACATCGACAACAAACTGAACGGGTCAAAACATGCAGAAGCACTATACAAGAAGGGCCAGAGCTGACTCTACTTCCTCAGAAGGCTGAGATCCTTCAATGTCTGTACAAGGATGTTGAGGATGTTCTATGAGTCGGTGGTGGCGGGCGCCTTCTTGTACGCTGTGACCTGCTGGGGCAGCGGACTGAGAGCAGTGGACACAACCAGGCTGGATAAGCTGGTCAGGAAGGCCAGCAGCGTGGTTGGGGTGGAGCTGGACTCTCTAGCGAGGGTGGCGGAGAGGAGGAGCCTTGCTAAGCTCCAGGCCATCAGGGAAAACCCCACCCACCCACTATACACAGACTTGGCTGACAGGAGGAGCATGTTCAGTGCTAGGCTCACACTACCCAAATGCAGCACTGAACGGCACAGGAAGTCCTTCATTCCAACAGCCATCAGACTATATAATGCATCACTGTGCCTCACTGCATCACTGAGCACAGAGCGGCAGCTCAATAGTGGCAGGGGTCAGCGACGGCTGCCAGACATTGATCTAGGACTTATAGGAACCCAAGGAGGACAATACACTACCTGAAGCATACTGCACCTTATGTGACACTGTGAATACTGTGAATATATATTTCATTTAGTTAGATTTAAATTATAATTATATTGACCAAATTGTTTACACTGCTTCCCCCATGCTCAGTATATTCTTACTGTATTTATTTCTGTATATTTTATTTCATTTCATTTTATTCTATTTGACTCTACTCGTATCCTAGGCAACTTGATTTGATTTGTGTTATTATTCTAATTTGTGACCTGTCCTGTCTAAATGTTGAGCGATTTGCAGTGTAAAATTTCCCACGGGATAATAAAAGTATTTCTATTCTATCTATTCTATTCTATCAGTAAGATTTAAATAAATTCCCATTCCCACTTTATCCAATCAGGAGAGAGAACTCCTCACTGCAAAAATGGTCTGACAAAAATAAGAAATAAAAACGAGTTTTAAGCACATGTGTCCTTGAAACAAGTAAAATAATCTGCCAGTGCAGTAAGATAATGTGGCTTGGCAAGTATTCTTGAAATAAGTACAAATATGTAGTATTCTCTCTCCTTATTGGATAAAGTTGATTGATTGATTGAAAACTTTAATTAACAGATTGCGGAATGGGTACAGTACAGTACAGCTCAATACATACAATTGTTAAGGGGATGCAGACCAGAGAAAGACTTTTGTCTTGTTTACATCAGGGTCCCCCATTTTCAATTAATCTGTACATTGGGGGACGGGGGGATGCCTGTAGCTGTTCCGCAACCGTTCCTATTTCCGGGGTAGGCCTGATTGGCCCCGACAGGCACGTGACCCGCCGCGGCCACGCCCCGCGGCAGCCCCAGGACGCGACGCGGCAACGAGGCTGCTGTGGTTCACCTCACCGCCGCTTTCCGCCTTCAACGCCGCCCGCAGCATTAGGAAGGAGTTCGCGGCGCCTTTCACATCGCAGTCATCAGTCATAATAATATCATCAATCATCTCTAATAATATTAATCACTGTTCAATGTACTAATATACAATACGGCTCACTTTTCCCACTTCAATGACAGAGCCGCTGTTTAATAATATTGTCGCGGCGGAGCTCCGTCGCGGCAGCATTATGTAGCAGTAATCCCCCCTTTTTTACCATCGACAAACTAGCTCAATTGGTAACGCTGCTTGGCTGTGGATCCTATGGTCCGTTTGTGACAAGTTCGATGTTTTTTTTAACGTGCATTGCACTATAGCGTATTGTATATCGCTGCTGTCGGGACAAAACCTCATAACTCCATTTAATTTTTTTTTTTATATAAATCAACTCCGTAGATCATCCTCCATATGTGTGTGTGGGTTTTACAAAGTTTAAACAATGGGAAAGCATTAAACCGATCATCTGTCTAAACCCCCTAACTCTATTCACCCTCAAATCTGTGTTTGTTTTTTTCATCTGCTGAAAAGTTGGGTTTTTGGAGTTATGAGGTTTTGTCCCGACAGCAGCGATATTGTATATTGTATGGTACAATTTACAGTAAGGTGTATGCGTTGCAGTGCAAATGCTTCTTACTGTTGCGCTCCAGAGACCGTTACTGTACCATACAATATACAATATACAATACGCTATAGTGCAATGCACGTTAAAAAAAAAATAAAAAATTAAGGGAATCGAACTTGTCACATTGGATTGGGTAGGTGGGGGGGGGGGTGGGGGTGGGGGGGGACTGTACATTGGAGGTGGTTGGGTGGGGGGGGGGGGGGGGTTGGGTAGGAGTGGGGGGTGACACTCCAATGGTGCACCCAATGATTTGAGCAGAAGCGCGTGCACGCACATGCACGGATGTGCACGGCACGCGCGTGCATACAGGAATGCGCTGCACTCGCCAACTCGCTATAATTACCCACCTGGGCTACTTTGCATATCACTAGCGCCGGTCGTCAGCACTCAGGTGTGTTAAATACATTCTCAGATACATTCACACCTAACTTGTGAATGAAATGTGTTACATTCCATTCTTAGAGGCAATTAGGCACTGTCTTTAGTCTGTACAAGTAGATTACCATTTAGATTATGGTTGAATAAACATTGATGCCTAACATTGATTCAATATAAAATCAACTAAAATGTGCATGTAGATTACCATTTTTTAGATGATGGTTGAATCAACATTGATATAGTATCAGTTATGGTTGAAAACCTAACGCTGATTCAATATGTAAGTCATAGACAACGTTTTGTATAATTTCGATGTCAGGCTTCAACATAGATTCAATATTTCTGCCTAACCCTATTTCAACGTTGATTCACTCATATTTTGCTATCTGGTGTAAATAACTCATGTACATATACCGATATGCCCTACTTTGTTTACTTGTTTTATTGCACAATGTCATTCTATTGGATTCTTATTATATATTACTATTGTATTATGCACATCGTTGCGGCCGGGCAAGACCCCCCGCATTTCATTGTATACTTATGCCGTGACAAATAAAACTCTTGACTTGACTCGTTTATACTGAAGCTCAAACAAAACAAAAACACACATCAATATGGCCACAAGATGGCGCCAAAAGACTGAACAAGCTCCAGTTTGGTGTCACCAGTGAACCTCTGCACTGCATCAGAGACACGCCTAACGCTCTGTAGAAACTACACCTACTGAGAAACACAAGAGTTCTCATATACTACAAAGAAAATGATAAAACAAAAATAAAAATAGAGACAAGGGGGGGTGGGGGGGGGGGGGGGTCTAACTGGAGGGTATTTCAGTTCAATACTGTAGTAATAATGTACAACTGCACAAAAATGTACACAAAAATGTAAATGTAATAATGTACAACTGCATTTCCCATGGATTCCTTGTAGCTTCATATTCATATTTCATACACATCCCGTTACACACACACACGCTCTCAGACACCAGTGTTTCCACTACATGTATCTAACCACAGTACCCCCCCCCCCCCAACACGTGGGGGTCAAGCGGTGCGTCTCAACTCTGACCTCTGACCTCGATGGCGTCGATATCGCTCAGCCGTGGGGGGGAAAAGGGCACATTTATGAACTCTTTCCGTAAAATCACAAGACAATCGCCGCCTCTGTCCTAAAACAAATAAGATACATCCTTGTTCGTAATGAGATAGTTACTGCTTAAAGGGACATTTCACTTTAGTAGAACCTCAAGTTGTCTTCTGTCAACAGCACCGCTCCTGGAGGTGTGGAGGTAAGACCGAGGAAACTAGTGAAACTAAAGTGAAATATCTCTTTAAGGTAAGTAATACCTTACTTAATCTCTTTAAGGTAATACCTGCCAGGCGGTAGAGCCAGAGGAAGGGAAGTGAAGTGGGATCGGTCCCGAACACACACACACACACACACACACACACACACACACACACACACACACACACACACACACACACACACACACACACACACACACACACACACACACACACACACACACACACACACACACACACACACACACACACACACACACACACACACACACACACACACACACACACACACACACACACACACACACACACACACACACACACACACACACACACACCTCACTGTCATGACTATATCACAGAGAGAGACACCTCTGATGGGCAGATGTTTATATCAGGGTGTTTGGCATCACCAGCCTCTCCTATAGCGAAGTATGGGTAGAGTTTCTCAGTGAAGGTGTGTTCATGAGTGTAGATGTGAGTCATGTCTTCACGGTCGTAGAAGGTCAGCTTCCCCCCGTTATAGTCCAGCTGTACTCTGACCCTCTGGGGGCTCCTCTTCACTGTGAGGATCTGACTCAGACCATTATAGTACTTACTACTCCAATAACGTAGAGTCCAGATACCATGTTGTGGTGATGCCTTTAGCCCCTCTCTCTTGTTGTCAAATGACTCTTTAGCTACACCTATAGACCAGAGAGGATGGTCTCCCACCTCCACCTCCCAGCTGTGTGTCCCTGAGCTGAAGCTCTCAGAACCCAGAACAATGTTATACGTAATGTTCCTCTCTGGGTTGTCAGGGAGCTGCTGCCATGTGTCTGTGTCTCTCACACTGGTCAGATCATCAGATATAGAGAACCAGGGTGGTGCAGTGTTTGGGTCCAGAGTGACAGGAGTGAACTTGACCCTCTCCTTCATCTTCTCCCAGACTCTGAAGGCCAGGTTGCCCAGGTGTTTGGCCTCGTCTATCAGCACTCCTGAGACCAGCTGTGGACGAGGCAGGTTGCACTGAGCTCTGGAAGAACATTCAAGAGTCAGTCCTGCTGTGGGCTTAGCTTCAGAGCCGCAGAGAAGAGAGATATATTGATTTCCATAAAAATAACTGTATTCCATCTCTTCTCCATCATGTTTCTAATACAATCATTTCCACTCAATCAATAAATACACAATACACAATAAATACATACTATTGTACATTCCACTACCCTCTCAACCTCAGTCACATCATCCAGATCATACAATTACAACAGCACCTTTAATCTGAGATGCAGATGTAAAAGGAGAGAGAGAGAGAGAGAGAGAGAGAGAGACAGACAGAGAGAAAGAGAGAGAGTGAGAGAGAGAGACAGACAGAGAGAGAGCAAAAGAGAGAGAGAGTGGGAGAGAGAGAGGGAGAGAGAGAGACAGACAGCAAAGAGAGAGAGAGAGAGACAGACAGCAAAGAGAGAGAGGGAGAGAGAGACAGACAGCAAAGAGAGAGAGGGAGAGAGAGACAGACAGCAAAGAGAGAGAGGGGCACGCGTGGGTTTCGTGCGAGAACAGCTCGCGTGGCCGTCCACTTCAGAGCAGAAGCGCACGGATTTACATTGGAACAGTTGTAAATACCTACTATTATTTATTATTTATATACATATAGAACTGCTCCACATGGATTTTAATATATCATGCTTTAATTAAATATTGTAGTTTTAATGTAGTTGGTGTTTTTTTATATAGTGGTCTTTTTACTGTAGTTTAAAAAAAAATTTATATAGTGGTGAGTGTCTATGTATTGTGATTGTATGTTTGTCTTTCAACCACTGCACAAATGAAGTAAGTTGAAGTTGATTAATTAGAATGTTAGAATGCATTTTAGAATGATGATCAGCGTGATGTACTCCTGATAAAGTATAGTAATATGGTTTATTTGTATTGGGAGAGATACAGACACATTAGCTGGTTGAACAACATCTATATGTGTGGTAATAATGCAGATATTGAGTGTATTTCTGTGAAAATGCGTGTGGCGCACGCCTCTGAATCCAACCGGAGCGGAAAAAGAACTTCGCTTCCCGCCCGTGAGTCATGCACCCGTGGTGAACAGCGACGCCTGTTAACCCTTTCACTGCCACACGACAGAAGGTTAACCCTTTACTATCACACAACCGACGGTCGCCGGGTTAACCTTCTGTTGTGTGGCAGTGAAAGGGTTAACCGGCTGTTGTGTGGCACTGGCAGTGAAAGGGTTAACCTTCTGTGTATTGTCGCAGTGAAAGGGTTAACCGTTTTGGTAGTGCAGCGGTGAAAGGGTTAACATGGGGGCAGTCATGGAAAGAGAGTCAGAGAGAAAGGAGAGAGAGAGAGAAAGGAGAGAAAGATAGAAAGAAAGAGAAATTGAGAAAAAGAGAGATAGAAAGAGATAGAGATGAGAGAGAAAGAAAGCGACAAAAAGAGAGATAAATCACTTACCTTTTCAGTGTGGTCTTGTAGTTCTATGGAGGTAAAGACAGATCAAGTTAAACACTACACTGTAAAAACTGAGCGTTATCTGGTCACTTTTAAACTATCAGCTAATTGTATTCAACTAAAACTGTGTAAAATGCAATTCATAAATGGTTCAAATGCATTGAATTCAGCTCAATTCTATTTCAAACGGCACATAGTCTTTTTTATTATGTATAGGTTACTAATACTTATTTAATAAATATGAATGAACCCCAATCCCAGTTTTTACAGTGTACTAAACATCCTCAGCATCATTCCCTATGAACTGAAGAGAGACCAGTCCTGACCTGCAGGAAGGAGACGTGTTCAGCGTTCAGCTTTTGCTCTATGGCTCTGATTGTGTCTGAAAGGGTTGACATCTCTCTGTCCAGCTCCTCAATCTTCTCCTTCATCGTCTGGCTCTTCTGCTCCTCTTCCTCCTTCAGTGCAGCTACCCTGGCCTCCTGTTCCTCGTGGAGAAACTGGTGAAGCTTCTTAAACTCCTTCTTAATCTGCTTCTCTGTGTGCAGGGCCTGGACCTGGAGATTATAAGATAAGATAAGATATTCCTTTATTGATCCCCTTGGGGAAATTCAGGCATCATAGCAGCATGGGAGATGGGGGGGGGGGGGCAAGGGCATAATTTAGTTTTCAATGGTGGAGGGGACACATTTGTGGGGCGTGGTCAGTGGCTGTAAGGTCGTAGATAAAAAAATAAAAATGAATCAGTTGTGCAAGTCAATTTTGGTGAGATGTTTCTATATACAATACACATGATAAGTCATAACGCCGCACGAGTCTCGGAACGTGAGAGAGAGAGAGAGAGAGATCATGCTATTTGTTATCTACAATGTATAAAACAACAGGCTAGAGGCTTTTAAATACAACAAGGTCATAGACAGATATTTCACAGAGACCAAGCAATGCTGTTGCATTTCATGGCAATCACACAGACCATCGTTCAGTTTCACACCAAACTTTCAGGGGAGGGGTGCTATGTATTTGAGCACACCTGGCTGTTGTTGTTATGCAAAGACAGCTGTGCTCGGTACTTAGCGCGTGCATACAAAGATGCGACTCGTCCCTCGCCGGGTGCTCACCTTGTCTTTGCATGACAATGGCTCAGGTCGTCAGAGACCTGAGCTCAGAGATGGAACAAGCAGCCGTTTTCCGTGTGGTCCAAGTGCCGCGTCGCGTCTCCGTTTATTATCGTGTAACATTGTTTTGGATGGTAAAAAAGTGCAGGGGACCATAACTGCCTTCTGAAAACATGCAGGGGACATGTCCCCTGTGTCCCCCCCCACAATTACGTCCGTGGGGGGGGGGGGGGGGGGGGGGGGGGGTACAGGTAGTAAAAACAACAGAAGCAGTGTAAACAAATAAGTTTAAGGAAATAAGTCAATATAATTTACTATCTAACTAACTATACAGTATTCACAGTGTCACATAAGGTGCAGTATGCATAAGGTAGTGTTATAATTTACTATCTAACTAACTGAAATATACAGTAGGGGGGTTAAAAATCATGTCTCTCCCACAATGGACTACAAATGTACAATAGGGCACTTATTTTTACTGTGTGTAGGTTGAGTGCAGCTGCAACCTTACAGTAAATAATGTATCATTAATACAGAATATTAGTACCTTTACGTGTACTGCTGTGCGGACGCATGTTTGTTTGATTTCTTTAAAGGCCTGTAGCTTGTCACGTAAGGTCTTCAGTGGAGCCTGGAGCTGCTTCTGCAATGGAATTCATTCATTCATTCATTCATTCATTCATTCATTCATTCATTCATTCATTCATTCATTCATTCATTCATTCATTCATTCATTCATTCATTCATTCATGATGTATTTCACTTGAAAGATGCAAGTTTGAGGACTCTGTGCTGCAGCACCGGTTTCAACACATGGATTGGAGTACGTTTGCCACCCAGGCCACCCTGGACTCCCACACTGACACTGACTCCCACACTGACATTGACTCCCACGCTGACATTGACTCCCACACTGACATTGACTCCCACACCTCCTACGTTGTCGACAAATATAAATCAACTCCAACATCAGTGTCTGAATCTAATCCCATCTAATTGTTCTGATTGTCTAATGTTTCTGTATTCATTAACAACGTGACAACAATGTTTACTCTGTGTATTTATTGAGTATAATTAAAGATTGAATAAATTAATATAATAATGATTTTGCCATACCTTGTGATCCTCCGAAGCTTCCTCTATGGGGCAGCAGTTGTGGCTCTTGTGTTTTCTGGACGACTGACACACCACACAGATGGGCTGGTGGTCATCCAGACAGAAGAGCTTGAGTTCTTCTCTGTGCAGACTGCAGAGCACCTCAGAACCTGCTGGAGCTCCCTGCCTTCTCTCCCTGAAGGCCTCACACAGGTTCTTCAAAGCCAAGTTACGAGGAGGATTTAACATTGAAGAGACTTCCCTACAAAGTGGACAGTTCTTGTCTTCTCTGTCTCTCCAGTATTGATGCAGACAGGCTTTACAGAAGCTGTGGCTACACAACAAGATGACAGGATCTGTGTAGATGTCACGGCACACGGGACAAGACAGATCCTCTTCACAATGAGACGAAGCCATTTTGTCTCTCAGTAACACTCCCTCCTCTGGAAAGCTCCCTGAAGTTTACTTTAACTTTTGTTATAAACTTACTTAGATTCAGTCAGCAGCTGGTTGAAGTCACTGTTTGATCACTAGTTATGAGGGCCGACATTCCAGAAAGAAAACTGTATTTTCCCAGTCTCCAAATCACCGCCGACTCGACACATGAAGATTCCTCCACACTGGAAAGCCGAAAATCTATGCTGTTTAGTCTATCGGTTCAGTACTGCTCAGCACTGTTTCAAGATGCACACTGACCTGGCAGAGAGAATTGCTGAATATATATAGATACACAAACGTTCTAGAATGTTTGGTCATGACATCATATGATGACATCACCAATGTTCTAGAACATTCGGCTATGAATCTTCACCAATGTTCTAGAATGTTCTATTATGACATCCTACTGTGACATCACAAATGTTCTAGAATGTTCTATTATGACAAATAAGACGGTTCAATGACTTTATCTAAATCCAATCAACATTCCTAATGCAAACTTCAACAACAAGCCTGTTAAAATTGACCGGGCATATCGGGTCAACATGAAGACGGCAACAGATGGCACTCCACGCCAAATTATAGCACGGATCCACCATGATTCAGTGAAGGAGCGCATTCTGAGGCTTGCAACACAAAACTTCCCCTTACAACATGAGGGAACGCGCATCTACATTTTCCCGGACCTGGGACCGGCAGTGTTGAAACTACGGAAGCGATTCGACAATATCAGGACCAGATGCAAGACTGCGGAGGTGAGATGCGGATTCCGACACCCAGCGACGTTCGTGGTATCGGTTGGCACAGTCAAGCGCACGTTCAACGACCCGAAGGATGCGGAGAAGTTCCTAGACGACAACAAAGTGCCGCGTTAATCCAACCCGACGGTACAGACAACCGCTTCAATACGTGATCATGCACGAGTTACAGCGGCTCATCGCGCCCATCCTACCTACTTCTCATCTGTTTTTGTTGGACAGGTGGAGACGAATGCATACACAGACTATCATGGTATGTTTACTAGCTCTTAAGGTGTTTAGATTTAGAGGTGTTTTGTTCGCAGAGGGGACTGTATGGAGGAAAAGAGGGCCCCGGAGGACAGCGTAGTGTTTTTCATGTTAGTTTGCGGCAGTGCATATTCTTTTTTATTTCTATTTTTTCTTTCTAATGGCGGAATGTATACAACACTTTGGACGATTTTTGCTTTGTCACATGATCATGGATAATATGTCATGTCAGTAAATAGTACAAGGATTGTAAGCTGGAATGTAAGAGGTCTAAATCACCCAGTTAAAAGAGGTAAGGTAATGGCTCATCTAAAAAGCCTGAAAGCTGATGTTATATATCTTCAAGAGACACATATTAAGAATATAGCCAGGAACAAGTTACGCATGGGATGGGGATCACAAATATTTCAATCAAACTTCGGGGCCAGGGCCAGAGGGGTCGCTATTATTATCAAGAGGGGTGTGTCGTTTGATCATGAATGCACAATCGCGGATCCGAATGGTAGATTTGTAATTGTATCAGGGACACTTAATTGTGTTCCTGTAACATTGATAAACGTGTATGGTTTATCTCCAGCAACGCACCTGGAGATTTGACAACACAATCTTAAAAGAGAAGAGTTTCTTAAAATACATGTCAGCTAGGCTACCTGACATTATAGACACAAATGATACAGGGGATGTGGATGACTCAACACTGTGGGAAGCTATCAAGGCAGTGCTTAGAGGTAGCATCATATCATACGTGGCAGGTAGGAGAAAACAAATGTCAAAAAGACTAGTGGAGTTGGATGATTCTGTGTCTCAACTAGAACACCTGTACAGGGTCTCTGCGGATCCCGACATCCTGAATTCTATAGTATCTCAAAGAGATGAGTACAATACTATTTTATCTGCACAGGTCAATAAGCAATTGAATATGATAAAACAGATACAATTTGAAATAGGTGACAAACCTCAGAAACTGCTGGCACGTCAATTAAGACAGGCGCAAGCTTCCCGTGCAATACTAAAAATAAAATCAGACACAGGCACTGTTCTTACAGACCCTAAAGAGATAAATGCACGTTTTACGGAGTTCTATTCAAAATTGTATACATCAAATGGCAACCATGACATTGATGCTATTAAGGCATTTCTCTCTGAATTAAACCTACCTCAGCTTGATGGCGAGGCAGAAGCTGCATTGGAAAGGGACATCTCCATAGGAGAAATAGTAGAGGCAATTACAGAATTACCGAACAATAAAGCACCTGGCCCTGATGGCTTTACTGCAGAATTCTACAAGCACTACTCTAAGGAACTATCTCCGCTGCTGCTTCGTATGTTTAAACATGCCGCATCGGATGGTAGACTACCTCAAACGCTGTATAATGCAAATATTTCATTAATTTAAAAAAAAGGACAGAGATGAGTTAGAACCATCATCTTACAGACCTGTGTCACTGATTCAAATTGAAACAAAGCTGCTTAGCAAGATTCTGGCCAAGCGGCTAAAAGCTCACATTCAGAAGATAGTGCACCCGGATCAAACGGGCTTCATTCCTAATAGACATATTTATTACAATTTAAGACGGTTATTCAATATACTTTATACGAAACACAATACAGAGACAGTGGTGATTTCAGTGGATGCTCAGAAGGCCTTCGATCAGGTCGAGTGGCCATATATGTATGTGACCCTAGAGGCATTTGGTTTCGGGAAGGTATTTATTGACTGGATACGGATTTTGTATGCTCATCCCACAGCAAGTGTAGTTACTAACCAGGATATTTCCTCTCAGTTTCCACTATACCGTGGGACAAGGCAAGGAGATCCATGCTCTCCTTATCTTTTTGATTTAGTCATAGAAACACTAGCTACAAAAATTCGACAACATCCTAGAATATCACCTGTCTCCATAAAAGGGCAAAAGCATCATTTATCAATGTATGCAGATGACATTTTGTTATACGTATCTAACCCACAGGAGTCCCTTCCTCCAATTATGGAAGTGTTTAATTATTTTGGCTCTCTTTCAGGTTTTCAAATTAATTGGGATAAAAGTGAATTAATGCCAATACAAATAAATAAGGATAGCTCCTCACTGAACTCTATCCCCTTTAAGATTACCAAAGATAGATTTACTTACCTAGGAGTGACCGTTACTAAAAAACCTGAACTCTTACTGGAAGAGAATTGGAAAGTAAAAATAAAACAGTTGAAACAGAATATAGATTTTTGGAAGACCCTCCCACTGTCACTGGTTGGGAGAGTAAACGCTATTAAAATGGTGGTTCTTCCGAGATTTACATACATCTTTCAGTCAATTCCAGTATTCATACCACAGCGGTATTTCAAAAAGTTAGACTCGATTATAATCCCCTTTATTTGGCAGAATAAAGCTGCACGTATTAGCAAAAAACACTTATGTAAAACAAAAAATTAGGGTGGCTTTGGTCTTCCAGACTTCAAATGTTACTACTGGTCTGCACATTTAAACAATATGGCTTTCTGGAGAAGTGCTAACCTTACGGAGGGCATGGAGGAGGTCACTCCTGCATGGCTCTCAATGGAGCGAGCAGCCTGTCAGGGAACCTCTCTCCTAGCCCTTTTGAATAGCCCTGTCAAGATAAACAAGTCATTATATGAAGGGAATTTTATAGTACATAGCTCCTTGAAGGTATGGAAACAGATTAAAACATACTTGAAAGCTCCAAATATGTATACAGACACTCCAATCTGTAATAACCATGCCTTTAAGCCATCCACTATGGACCAAGGGTTTGCTCAGTGGAAGGCGAAGGGTATAGGGAGCTTGAAGGACTTGTACCAAGAGGGCCAGTTCCTATCATTCGAGCAACTGAAGGTCAAACACGATTTACCGTCAACACATTTTTTCCGCTATCTACAGATACGGAACTTTGTAAGGACTCATGTAGATACATGGTCAGACATTCCTCAGCATCAAGCACTGGAAAATATAATTAATGTTAGACCAGGTAGTAAAGGGGCGGTGACAATAATATACCAGACACTTTTCAATCATGTAATAGTTAGCACAGAAAGATATAGGACTGAGTGGGAGTCAGAACTGGGGATACCCCTCAATGAGGAATTCTGGGAAACATGTCTTACAAATATTCACCGGTGCTCTGTAAATGTTAGAATCAACTTGATTCAATTTAAAGTGATACACAGGTTGCACTACTCAAAGGTGAAAGTGAATAAGATGTATCCTAGCGTATCACCACTGTGTAACAAATGTAAAAATCAAGATGGTACCCTTACACATCAACTCTGGTCTTGTCCCAACTTACACACGTTCTGGTCTGATATATTTGACTTTTATTCAAAAGTTTTTAATAAACAGTGGGAACCCTGCCCCTTAGTGGCCATTTTGGGATATAGTGACGATGTCACTAAGTACTCTGAAAATGAAAAAAGGCCGATATATCTAGGTGCTGTGTTGGCTAAAAAGCTCATTTTGAGACTTTGGAAGTCGGATGCAGCACCTTCATTTGAAATGTGGATGAGAGAGCTGGGGGAGACCCTCTACTTAGAGAGGCTTAGATTTAAAAATACAGGACGGAGAAAGGAGTTTGATAAGACATGGGGACCGGTGTTGGACTACTTAAAGGGTCTGAGGGAGGATGAAGAGGATATATAAGTTCAAAATGTTACTCGTATTACAGCAATGTCTGAAGGTATAATCTCTGTGGTGTCTTGGCTTTTGGCCTTTTTCTAATGATATATAAAATGAAATATAAGTTCAAAAGGTCACTCATATTACAGTAATGTCTGAACTGAAGGTATAGTCGCTGTTGTGTCTTGGCTTTTGGCCTTTTTCTAATGCTCTGTTTTTTATTAATTTTTTTTGGTCTCTTTTCTTTTTTATTTCCCAGCAAAAATCTAGCTTATTTAACTATCCTGTTTATATGTATGTATGGACCCGCCAAAAGAAAGAGAATGTTTTATTCTTACTTTGAATATTTTTTGTTATATGCCGCTGGACAATTGTTTTAGAACAAGAAAAAAATAAGATTGCATGTGTGCATCAATATGGAATGTAACTAAAGTAATGTGCAATAAAAATACTTATAAAAAAAAAACATTCCTAATGCCGTTTCAATGTAAGGATATAAAAATAAACATATAAACATTCATATATAATATACCATAACCTAAATATATAGGTTCGGAGATCGGGCCTTCTCTCGCACTGCACCCCGACTCTGGAACTCCCTCCCCCAGTCCATCAGAGACTCCCCTACACTCTCCACCTTCAAAGCTCGCCTCAAAACCCACCTGTTCTCCCTTGCCTTCAACCCCCCCCACCCCTAAACCCCCCCCTCCCCTCCAACCTGATTGATATATGTCTCCAGTCCTTTTTTGAGCTATCAGGCTGTCTCCCCTGTTCCCCCCATGGTCTCATGTTCCTTTTGTTTTTGTTTCTTTGTTGTTTTTGTTTTTGTTTCTTTGCTTTCGTTTCTTTGTTTGTACCCCTGCTCCTGACTACTGTCAGCGACTTCGGGTTATTGAGAAGCGCTATATAAATTAAATTAATTATTATTATTATTATTATATAGCTTTGGCTCCTCTACACTAGTCCTCCCTGTGTTTGTCTAAAGCTAGTCCTACTTCTTCAGTACGAGCTGTGGGTTTTATCTGGAGCAGGCGGGTGTCGGTCGATGAGGAGTGTAGAAACACTGATGTTTATCACCTGTATATCAAAGGTTATAATCCTAGTTATGTCATCACTGGCAAAGCATCTTGCTTCGCCTATTGGACTATGCTCGCGCCTGTGGGCGTTCGTTGAAAGAACTTTTCATGCACCTACCATTCACCTAGCCACGCCCACCTCTCTAGTATATAACCAGGTGAAGTGGTCACGCCCACCTCTCTAGTATATAACCACACAGTAAATTTCGCAAGGTAAATTTTACTCAAACTGAGTACATTTTACTCAAACTCAATTTCAGTAAAATGTACTCAGTTTGAGTAAAATGTACTCTGCAAAATTTACTGTGCAGGTAAAGTGGCCACGCCCACCTCTCTAGTATATAACCAGGTGTAGTGACCTCACCTCTCTAGTATATAACAGGTGAAGTGAACTCACCTCTCTAGTATATAACCAGGTGAAGTGACCTCACCTCTCTAGTATATAACCAGGTGAAGTGACCTCACCTCTCTAGTATATAACCAGGTGAAGTGACCTGACCTCTCTAGTATATAACCAGGTGAAGTGACCTCACCTCTCTAGTATATAACCAGGTGAAGTGACCTCACCTCTCTAGTATATAACCAGGTGAAGTGACCACGCCCACCTCTCTAGTATATAACCAGGTGTAGTGACCTCACCTCTCTAGTATATAACCAGGTGTAGCGACCTCACCTCTCTAGTATATAACCAGGTGTAGTGACCTCACCCCTCTACTATATAACCAGGTATAGTGACCTCACCTCTCTAGTATATAACCAGGTGTAGTGACCTCACCTCTCTAGTATATAACCAGGTGTAGTGACCTCACCTCTCTAGTATATAACCAGGTGTAGTGACCTCACCTCTCTAGTATATAACCAGGTGTAGTGACCTCACCTCTCTAGTATATAACCAGGTGTAGTGACCACGCCCACCTCTCTAGTATATAACCAGGTGAAGTGACCTCACCTCTCTAGTATATAACCAGGTGAAGTGACCTCACCTCTCTAGTATATAACCAGGTGAAGTGACCTTACCTCTCTAGTATATAACCAGGTGAAGTGACCTCACCTCTCTAGTATATAACCAGGTTTAGTGACCTCACCTCTCTAGTATATAACCAGGTGTAGTGACCTCACCTCTCTAGTATATAACCAGGTGTAGTGACCTCACCTCTCTAGTATATAACCAGGTGTAGTGACCACGCCCACCTCTCTAGTATATAACCAGGTGAAGTGACCTCACCTCTCTAGTATATAACCAGGTGTAGTGACCTCACCTCTCTAGTATATAACCAGGTGTAGTGACCACGCCCACCTCTCTAGTATATAACCAGGTGAAGTGACCTCACCTCTCTAGTATATAACCAGGTGTAGTGACCTCACCTCTCTAGTATATAACCAGGTGTAGTGACCTCACCTCTCTAGTATATAACCAGGTGAAGTGACCTTACCTCTCTAGTATATAACCAGGTGAAGTAACCTCACCTCTCTAGTATATAACCAGGTGTAGTGACCTCACCTCTCTAGTATATAACCAGGTGAAGTGACCTCACCTCTCTAGTATATAACCAGGTGTAGTGACCTCACCTCTCTAGTGTTGTCACGATACTGGAATTTCGACTTCGATACGATACCTTGAAAAGTATCGATACTTCGATACCATTTCGATACCCAAAAAAAAAAAAATATATATATATATATATATATTTTTCTTTTTTTTTTAACAAATTTAGCTTTTGTTGCTGGTTGATTCTCCTCAGCTTCGAGTCTGGTACTATAAGAGAAGATAAATATAACACTTTTAAAACCCTTTGTTTATCTTTAGATCACACATTTAAAAATAACTGTTCATCTCACTTCAATCATTTTTATTGCAAATGCAGAACATGGTATTTTCTCAAGCAGACAGATGTAAACACTGTAATCTGTGTTGCATGTACCTCACAAACTGAACAGTTAGTAACAGTTTTTATTTAAAGATAACGAGAGCAAGCGAGAGAGAGAGAGAGAGGTATCGGTAGATAGAGAGAGAGAGAGAGAGAGAGAGAGAGAGAGGTAGCGGTAGATAGAGAGAGAGAGAGAGAGAGAGAGAGAAAGAGAGAGCGAGAGAGAGAAAGAGGTAGCGGTAGATGGAGAGAGACAGAGAGAGAGAGAGAGAGAGAGAGAGAGAGAGAGAGAGAGGCTATGCTCGGAGCATTTTAGTAATGTTACATTTTCAACAAGATTGCTGCTATTTAAACACTTGGTGGAAACAGGGTAACGTTAACCTTATGTCGACTGTAGTATTGTATGACCTCGACATAACGTTTACACGTTAACGTTACTCCGCTTCCATGCAGTATTTATAACGGTGGCCAGCTAAGCTAAGGGAGCTAACTGCTAGCAGTAGCTAACGTTAGCTGGTAGCTGTAACGTTACAACGAATCAGCTGTTGATATTATGCGCCATCAGTAGACAACGTATCATGTATTAAACTAGAGTTAATGGTTTAATGCTTCAGTCACAGTGACGTTGAAAGAGCAGCTGTCACGAACCTCTTTAATTTCTTTATGGAGATCCGCGCTGGCACTGCTCTGTAACACTGCTTGCAAATAGCATTGGGGAAGCTTTAGCTTGTCCTTCGTTGTTTACTTCAAACCCGAAGTACCTCCAAACAGCACTTCTGCCGTTTTCTTTATCCACAAGCACAAGTTGCGGAGGCTCTGCATTTGCCATCATTTTCAGCTAAAAGCTCTTGTTTACAAATACAAACTGAAGACTGCTCTGTGAGGGGGAGGGCTGGACTCGGAGCAGGCGGAACAGCGCGTCAACAACTTGCTGTAGAACACTCGCCAGCTGGTACCGATACTGCAGAAAGTATCGGTATTTCGGGAAATGAGTATCGAAGCAGTTTTAAATATTCAGTATCGATATGTATCGATACTTCGATATTTTTGACAACACTACACCTCTCTAGTATATAACCAGGTGAAGTGACCTCACCTCTCTAGTATATAACCAGGTGAAGTGACCTCACCTCTCTAGTATATAACCAGGTGTAGTGACCTCACCTCTCTAGTATATAACCAGGTGTAGTGACCTCACCTCTCTAGTATATAACCAGGTGTAGTGACCTCACCTCTCTAGTATATAACCAGGTGATGTGACCTCACCTCTCTAGTATATAACCAGGTGTAGTGACCTCACCTCTCTAGTATATAACCAGGTGTAGTGACCTCACCTCTCTAGTATATAACCAGGTGTAGTGACCTTACCTCTCTAGTATATAACCAGGTGTAGTGACCTCACCTCGCTAGTATATAACCAGGTGAAGTGACCTCACCTCTCTTGTATATAACCAGGTGAAGTGACCTCACCTCTCTAGTATATAACCAGGTGAAGTGACCACGCCCACCTCTCTAGTATATAACTAGGTGAAGTGACCACGCCCACCTCTCTAGTATATAACTAGGTGTAGTGACCTCACCTCTCTAGTATATAACCAGGTGAAGTGACCTTACCTCTCTAGTATATAACCAGGTGTAGTGACCTCACCTCTCTAGTATATAACCAGGTGTAGTGACCACACATCTCTAGTATATAACCAGGTGTAGTGAGTGACCTCACCTCTCTAGTATATAACCAGGTGTAGTGACCACACCTCTCTAGTATATAACCAGGTGTAGTGACCTTACCTCTCTAGTATATAACCAGGTGTAGTGACCACACCTCTCTAGTATATAACCAGGTGTAGTGACCTCACCTCTCTAGTATATAACCAGGTGTAGTGACCTCACCTCTCTAGTATATAACCAGGTGTAGTGACCTCACCTCTCTAGTATATAACCAGGTGTTGTGACCTCACCTCTCTAGTATATAACCAGGTGAAATGACCTCACCTCTCTAGTATATAACCAGGTGAAGTGACCTCATCAATAAAAAAGTACACTAGATTACAGTAGATATCATTATATGTTCTTATGCACGCCTGGTGATACTAAATCCAAATTGAACTCGGGCATTTGAAAGATAATATATGTATATATATATATATAAATGTGCGAATTGGCTATAATAAGGTAATGTATAAGCATCTATTCTATATTCTATAATAATATTTAAAATTGCATTGGTCCGGATGGGAGAATTCAGTACTGTATCTACAGAACCTTCGGTTTTATCATCTTCCCTTTATTAATTTCCTTCGATTTTTTGTACACATGATCTCAAGAGGGTACTGAACGAGATCAGTGGCAGTTTCCTAAGTTTGGTCATTATTATCATGGTGTTATTCACTGTCAAAGATGCAAAGACAAATCATAATTCATATTCTCCTTTGTTTCATCACAATTTAAGCAAGCCTAGTAATAGACACAATATTTCTGACACTGTGAATACATTCCCTGAGGTCCATAGATGTACCTAGATACCAAGAATATGCAAATAGCCCTTGTAGAAGTGGAGCAATATTCCATTTACCTAGGTATATATTTTATGCGGATTTTCACATCGTGTGGAACAGGTTCTGTATCGTATAGCTCTCGCTCGGCGTCACTCTCTGCACTGTCCTCGCACACGTGCACGCGCACTGAATAAAGACCACAATGTACCTTTAATCCCAATATTTGTCTGACCACACCCCTATCAGCTTACCCATATAAGCAGGGGTGGGGCCACCCACTCGCCTCCTTCTCGCTTTCACCACAAGGAAGTGCCTCGGTAGATCCCCACTTGAAGTGATGTGATGGTAGGAGAAGAGTTGGAAAACAAGGATACGTTGACATCATATCTTTATTTTCTCTCTCACTATTTTCGAGAAAATACGGCGATATTGTCTTCGTACTGGAGTGTCTGGAAGATGATGATCATTCTAAAAATCCTCCACAGGTTTTCGTATTGGGAGTTCGCGCCGCTACATGCCTTTCCAACTGCAGTCCTTGCTGTGTGCTGGTTGCGGTAAAGACACAGCTGGGCTGTAGGACGCGCCGCTGTTGTGAGAAGCGGTGGGTTCCAGGTTTGGTGAGTTATGTTTTGCTGGCAAGCTCCACTTGTCTGTTTTTCTTTTTTTATTATCTTTCTTCCCCTCCTTTTTTCCCGATTTGTCTCCCATCCCACCGTTCCTGGTTGTTGCGTACTTTCCCCTACTGTTGGTCCGGGAGACCGGAGACTGTCACATGCTTTCCTCCGACGCATGTGCAGCCTGGGGCAGGCCAACCTGGCCGCGCAGGTTCTCACCGGGGAGAGTGTAGCGTGTGGGAGGCCACACTATCTCTCCTCAGTTCCAACCCTCGCTGAGCAGGCGCCCCGACCGAACTGTAGGGGTCGCTGTCCACAACGCCCAGGACCCACCCTTCAGCTTTCCCACCCCCTGATACAGCCAATTGTATCAGTGTGAGAGGCCAGCCAAGCTGATAGCAACGCCGGGAGCTGGATTTGAACAGGCGAATCCTAGTGTCTCCCGGTCCACTTGTCTGTTAGTGCTATGGGGGCTAGTTGACAATGTTTATGAAAACCGGCCCCAGACTAGGGTCCTTTGTTCAGCCTCCTAGGCGACAGAAGACCTTGGTCTGAAGTCCATTATAGTTTAACTAGTGGGCCACGACCATTAACACTGGTGATCCCTGTGTTTTCTGGACGAGTGGATGTCTCTCTGTCACCGTGTTAGGCCCCATCTTTCATATCCAAATGAGAGTATTCCCTCACGAGGAGATATGGGCATAGATGTTCATTAGCGGAAGATCTGTGTTCAAAGTCAGCTACACAGGCCAGTTGGGTATTGTGCTGGCTCCGTCGGGTGTTGGTAAAATCACCGTTGTAAAACTGTGTTGACATCTTGTTTCTCTTTTCTCTTAAAAAGTGAGGAGGGTTTCAGAGTGTCATATCATTGTGTACAAGTTCAGGTGATAGCTGCTTAGCTTACGTGCTAATGGTGGCCTACTGTTAGCCAGTCAGCTGTTAGCTGCGGCGCTAGCCTGCTGTGATCACTAGGTGGCCTACCTGGCTAGGCTAGGAAACGTTAGCTTGCTGCTATCGCTGCTTAGCTTACGTGCTAGTGGTGGCCTACTGTTAGCCAGACAGCTGTTAGCTGCGGCGCTAGCCTGCTGTGATCACTAGGTGGCCTACCTGGCTAGGCTAGGAAACGTTAGCTTGCTGCTATCGGCCGAGGCCCAGCGCGGGGTGGCTCCGGCCCCTCGCGCGCCGCCGCGGTTCCCAACTCCCCTCTCCCTCACGGGGAGAGGCGGGGGGGGGATTCGAAGCTCCCCTCTGGTCGCGTGCGCCGTTCGCTCGGCGTCTCGCGGGCAGGGGCGATAGCGACCGACGGTTGGAGCGGCCGTTAGCTTAATGCTACTCTGTTGAACGTGCTTTGATTATAACATGTTTTAAACACTCTTGACTACGACGTCATCTTTGACAGAGGATGTTCGTCGACCCTGCCCTGAGCCAGGACGGCAAGGCTTCAACAAAGGGGACCGTAGCGACGGGTTGGAGCGGCGACGCTGGCTGGGTCGGCAACACAGAACGACTGTGTTTACTACGGTGCCTTGAGACTGCACTTCGTTGATCTATGCTCCGGGTAGGCAAGGTTTGGCCAGACCTTATACACTTCTTCTGGCTTTCCCTTCTAAATGTTTTGTAAATAACGATGTTTTCCAAAACGAGTGTTGCTGCACTACATTTAGGATACGACGCGAGTTATGTGTGAATTGTCTTGTCACTGGTATTTAGCTTCTCCATGCAAATCGGGTTGTTGTTACAGATGTGAAAATGATCTGGTTTGTTGTGTTGAGAAACATCATGTGTGTTTATATGTACCGTGTACTCACAACTAAGGGGGTTAACTAACCTATGCTTAGTGACAAATGAGTAAAGAATGATTCTTTTCTCAGCCTGTAATGACAATGAACAGTGTGTTCACATATTAACAGGTTTTCCTGTTTTAACTGGCCGTATTAAGGGTAAAGTAGGAGGATTGTGTTTCCCCCCGGTTCCCTGGGGACTTCTTCATCCTCCTTTCAGACATGTTGTTGCACTACATTGTGTCACTGTGTGGTAGGGATACGATGTAACCCTTAGCTTGATTGCTGAGGTTGTGCTAAAACTGCTGGAGAAACTTTATTTTCCTAAAAGAAAAAATTGTTTGGTCGCTTTCGTGTGTGCTTAGCAAGGCCTGTGGCCGATACTAATCGAGAATTATGTATTCTCTCATTATGAAAAACGGCGTTCCTCTGTAGAGTGTTTTTGCCATTTTTTGTAGGTGATGATGGGTTGTGTGTGTCATGTGACCTACAACTGGGTTGGACTGGCCACAGAAGCACATGTGTAAGTTTGGTACCGGGCTCTTGGAGAGCCCTCTCTATTCTGTGTTTTTTCCTTAGTAAAAATCAGATAGCAGGTTAGCTCATGCGCTGTGTGAAGCTGTCAGACGTTTCATAGAGCTGACTATGACTGTGTCATACTCTCTTTTTGTCATTACATCGTATCATGGGTGTGGGGTCGTAAAGGGGTGAACTGGTAACCTTTCCTCCCCCTTTTTTCTGTTGGTCAGGGGTAAACCCACCTGTCCTTCAAGGTTCCTGTCACGTTGCGGTTCGGCACGTTACAGGGTGAGGGGGGGGGGGGGGGGGGGAGTTTCCTGGTCCCACGGCCTGGAATATTGGGCGTGTGCACCGCAGAAATTCCCCCGCCATAGAGTACGTCACTGTGCGCGTCTCTGTTGGTAGGACTTCCGTGTGCTGTTCAGGTCCATGTGATGGATCTGTTTCGGGGGGTGGTCAGGGCTCCTCCTCACCAAGCTCCTTCTGTGAGTTGGGACTCCTCCTTCCATGTGAGGGAGCCTCCTTCAGAGTACAGAGCCTCCTCCTCAGATTGTCAAGGTGAGTGGACCCTCAAGAAGGAGTCCTACTCTATTGTGTATGTATTCGATTCAATTTGATTATTGAGTGTGTATGGGTTCAGTGCCTCCTCCCCGGAGAGCCCTAAAACCAATTTTTTACATGGCTCAAGGTGCAATATATTCTTTTCAATCTGTACAGCTCGCGTGGGAAGTCTCTCTGGGGATTCCCGTCTCCTTCCTATGGGAGGGTGGTGGGATGTAAAAATGTGAAAAAATTTTACCCCCGGCTGTGTAGACTGGGATACATACTGTTGGTGCTTCCTGCTTTTCTATTAAAAAGAGTTGGAGTTAGGAAGTGTCACACCCCTCTTGTCGTTCCCCTGGGCGCCTTGGGGATTCAATGACAGGTCTAAATAGCCTGTTCATTGATGTGGGTGTGTCCCGACGCACGTATAGTGCTAGCTCGGGGTGTTCTGTAAACAGGCGACTGACTGGCACGCCTTGGTTGCTTGAGGTTAAAACGGCGTTTTTATAAAGCAACTGGGATGGAGGTTTTTCCTCTTCCGACGACCAAATCCGACGACCTGGTTTGGTTATTGACGGATTCTCGTTCATATCTGGGGGATGATGACGGAATGGATCTGAACATATGTAGAGGGGTCTCACGTCCTGGGGGTGGGCCACCTGGCGCGGTTCCCCCGAATGTCTGGGTGGCGCCTTCTTTTCATGTTTAAGATCAACACGCATATCTGCCCCTTCTCCTGGAGTAGGCATGTCGGCGTGGTTAGGGCACGGGACTGGTTCTGGTCACGCTGGTCCGGATCAGTTGAACCCGTTGTCCGCCCGGGATGCAGATCTGCTGTTCTGGTACCCTGAGGGACTTGGGCTTTTTTCAGGGGGAAAAATGCCAGGTCGGTCCGGGTGTCACAGGGTTAAGCGCTATGGAGACCCTGGTTGGGTACATTTTTTACTCAGCACTGTCGTAATGGCTTACGGCCATGCCAACCTGTACACGCTCGATCTCGTCAGATCTCGGCCGCTACACAGGTTGGTCCTGGTTAGTACTTGGTTGGGAGACCGCCTGGGAATACCAAGTACGGTGTGCTTGGGGCTGGTTCTCCATTCTTTTTCGCTCCTCTCTCACGCATGGCGAAGAGGGGCCTGTTGGGGTGGTTTTTGACCTCCTCTGGTGACCCTGTGCTTCCCGTATCGCCGGGCCCGGTCCGAAGTCATGTTTCGTCGACCTGTAGGCCTGGGTTAACCCTTTTTTGAAAACTGAAACACTTGTACTGCGGTATAGCCGGTGTATACCCGCAGGTGTGTTTTGGAGTTTTTTCTTGAGGGGTTATAGGAACAACCACCGCATTGGGTAACACCAAGGTGGTTGATTCCCTGGTGTGTTGGAGCAGTGTCAACTCCCGGGTTACCCGGTTGAGGGTGCCCCTGCACGTTCATGACGTCTGCCAATCGTGTCAGCCTTCTCTGCCTCAACCCCTCTGGGTGGGGGTTTTTAAATGGAGGCTTGGTCATGCAACAACGCCAGCATATGCCCCTTCCGCCGGGGCGGCTGTGTATAGCTGTCCCCTCTGGCGCCTGTCTCGTCCGCAGTCTCCAGGCTAGGGTTAACAGCCTGTTGCCTGGTTTTTCCCCGGTGCGCTGCCTGCTTCCGTTGGTTAACCTTTTTTGTGTGCTTACGGCCATGCTGACTGCCTGTTCTGCAGGGTCAGTGTGCCAGGCGGTGTACTATTGGGGGGACAGGGCCCGCTCGGCTGAGGGGCCTTTGTCCGAATACACTGGCGATGTGGGGGGCGGGGTCACTAAGTGCCCACCTGGTGGGGTCTTGATGCTGGCATCATGGACTTCTCCGGGCCCCCGTTCCAGGGGGTCCAGTCCCTTTGGTGGGTCTGGGTCTTCCTTCGCGCTCCGCTGCTACGGCCTTGCCATGGGGTTGGGTTTGCTCTTGACCCTGTGATTCTGGGGGCAGTAACGAGGTTGTTCCCTCCGTTCGTTCCCGGGTGGCATGCGGGTTGTGCGTGTGTGTAGTCGTGGGGTCAAGCCACGGTCTGCTCACCCTGTGCGTTGAGTTGCTTGAGTGCCTCTTTGCACGGTCGGGTCCGTCGCCCTCCCGTGAAGCCCCCAATAGGGGGGGTGCCCTCCATTAGGGGGGGTCGGGGGGGCTCGGCCCTCCCTGTTCTGATGGTTGTGGGGGGCTTTCAGCGGGGTGTATTTGTCGGCCGATGGCTCTCGCTCGGCCTCCCTTGTGCAGAGAGTGACGCCGAGCGAGAGCTATACGATACAGAACGTTAGGTTATGACTATAACCAAGTTCTGTTAGTAATAATAATGAATAATAATGGATTGGATTTATATAGCGCTCTTCTCTGACTCAGAGCGCTTCACAGAGTCCATTATTCGTTCATACACAGTCATCCCGGTGGTGGTAAGCTACAATTGCAGCCAGAGCTGCCCTGAGGCAGACTCACGGAAGCGTGGCGAATAATCAACGCCTACGGCCCCTCCGACCACCACCAACATTCATTCACATGCATACACATTCATACGAGGCAAGTAGGTTAAGTGTCTTGCCCAAGGACACAACGGCAATGGGATGGACATGGGCTTGAGCGGGATTCGAACCACCAACCCTTCGATCATTGGACGCCCCGCTCTACCCCTGAGCCAAAGCCGCCCCACATATAGTATAGTATAGCGACGCTCGGCGTCCGACGCCGCTGCAGCCCTTCATCTCGCCTTGTGGTGAAAGCTTGGGAAGGAGGCGAGTGGGTGGCCCCACCCCTGCTTATATGGGTAAGCTGATAGGGGTGTGGTCAGACAAATATTGGGATTAAAGGTACATTGTGGTCTTTATTCAGTGCGCGTGCACGTGTGCGAGGACAGTGCAGAGAGTGACGCCGAGCGTCGCTATACTAACAGAACTTGGTTATAGTCATAACCTAACGTTAAGTCACCTTGTTAATTTGAAACGGTTAGAATCTTAAAGCTGCTATAGATAAAATGTGTACAGTATGTAGACTATTCTTTTTTTCTTTAATAATACATCCACAGAGCTTTTATAAAATATCGCTTTCCCCCCCTCGAATAATTATTGATTCGTGAATTTGTATCATTTAACTGGAAAATCCATTGTAAAGGCCAATGAGTGTTCTTGTTATAGATTATTATTATTATTATTATTTAGTAGTATTATTATCTATATATTATATTATATATTGGAACTAGGCACTGTTTTTAGACTGTCTTATTTATGTTTGGACACTAGAGGGCTCACCACCCATTACAGCCCACTCCTATAAATAGCCAAGGTGATCACTGCATTCTTTGTGCACCTGTGTATTAGGATACAATTTTCTACCTGTTTCACTGTTTCA
Organism: Notolepis coatsorum; assembly: GCF_963971535.1. Lineage (NCBI taxonomy): Eukaryota > Metazoa > Chordata > Actinopteri > Aulopiformes > Paralepididae > Notolepis > Notolepis coatsorum. The sequence goes on along the minus strand of NC_140168.1, from coordinate 8,080,115 downwards.
CTGTTGGATCTGAGCAATTGACAACTGTTCTGTTTAAACCCTTCATTCACTATCATTTACCTTTGGACAACAATAAACCCTGTAAACCGAACCGGCGGCAACTTTGGACATTCAATTCATTCAACATCACAACTTTGGGACTGAGTAGGATAAGTAATAGCGGGTGCATCGTGGACGCTTGTCTATTCACTGGGGAGCGACAAGCGGCCACTACATCCATGTTTCAATATACAAATTTAAAAAAAGATCCCGTCCTCAGAGACGTTCTGGAGACAGAGAAGAACTTTAGTATTATTCCCGAATGATGTTTTAACCACCGAGTGTCTCTGATCAGATAGAAGACATACAGCCCTACCAGCTGTGAAAGACATACAGCGCTACCAGCTGTGAAAGACATACAGCCCAAATAACTAATATACAGTTATTATTGTCTAGCTTCCAAGAGCAGCTTGGTTTCTGTCCCCAGGGGATGAAACCTTTTTCAAGTACTCAGTACAATGCTAAATCTATCTGGCATGAATACACAGTATTCATGTACCCAAATACACTCTTTTCTGTAGGGGTCAGGAATTTTCAGACTTCAATATGGTCACATGTCAGCTGTAAACTGGTATTTGTTTGTTTGTTAGCTGTATACATTCCAACAGCCATCACTGGTATAGAGTCTTTGGTCAGTAATATGGGTCTCCAAGTCCCTCTGCTCTGCAGAGAGTCCCGACACTGTGGAAAACCTCCTGTGTGGTCCCTGTCCCCAAGTGCCCGCGTCCCAGCACGTCCAAGGACTACAGGCCGGTGGCTCTAACCTCTCATATAATGAAGACCATGGAGAGGTTAGTCCTGGAGCAACTCCGCCCGGTGACCAAACCCCACCTAGACCCACTCCAGTTCGCCTACCAGACCCGACTGGGGGTAGAGGATGCTGTCATCTACCTGCTGAACCGAGCCTACACTCACCTAGACAAGCCGGGGAGCACTGTGAGAGTCATGTTCTTTGACTTCTCCAGTGCTTTTGATACCATAAGGCCTGGGCTACTGGGTGAGAAGTTGGAGGCGATGCAAGTAGAGGCCCCCCTGGTGTCCTGGGTTGTGGACTATCTGACGGGAAGACCACAGTACGTGCGCCTACGGAGCTGTGTGTCAGACAGACTGGTCAGCAACACCGGGGCCCCGCAGGGGACAGTCCTCTCTCCCTTCCTCTTCACTGTCTACACCAACGACTTCCACTATCGGTCAGAGTCCTGCCACCTTCAGAAGTTTTCTGATGACTCTGTGATAGTAGGATGTATAAAGGACGGTGACGAGAGGGAATACCGGCAACTGGTAGTGGACTTTGTCACATGGTGCGATAAAAACCACCTGCAGCTAAATGTGGCGAAGACCAAGGAACTGGTTGTGGAGCTGGGGAGGAGGAGGAGTGCACCTGTGACCCCCGTTTCCATTAGGGGAGTTGATGTGGACATGGTTGAGGTGTACAAATACCTCGGTGTGCACATCGACAACAAACTGAACGGGTCAAAACATGCAGAAGCACTATACAAGAAGGGCCAGAGCCGACTCTACTTCCTCAGAAGGCTGAGATCCTTCAATGTCTGTACAAGGATGTTGAGGATGTTCTATGAGTCGGTGGTGGCGGGCGCCTTCTTGTACGCTGTGACCTGCTGGGGCAGCGGACTGAGAGCAGTGGACACAACCAGGCTGGATAAGCTGGTCAGGAAGGCCAGCAGCGTGGTTGGGGTGGAGCTGGACTCTCTAGCGAGGGTGGCGGAGAGGAGGAGCCTTGCTAAGCTCCAGGCCATCAGGGAAAACCCCACCCACCCACTATACACAGACTTGGCTGACTGGAGGAGCATGTTCAGTGCTAGGCTCACACTACCCAAATGCAGCACTGAACGGCACAGGAAGTCCTTCATTCCAACAGCCATCAGACTATATAATGCATCACTGTGCCTCACTGCATCACTGAGCACAGAGCGGCAGCTCAATAGTGGCAGGAGGCCGCGACTAACGGCCTCCAGGCTCCACAACAGGGGGCAGCGACGGCTGCCAGACATTGATCTAGGACTTATAGGAACCCAAGGAGGACAATACACTACCTGAAGCATACTGCACCTTATGTGACACTGTGAATACTGTGAATATATATTTCATTTAGTTAGATTTAAATTATAATTATATTGACCAAATTGTTTACACTGCTTCCCCCATGCTCAGTATATTCTTACTGTATTTATTTCTGTATATTTTATTTCATTTCATTTTATTCTATTTGACTCTACTCTTATCCTAGGCAACTTGATTTGATTTGTGTTATTATTCTAATTTGTGACCTGTCCTGTCTAAATGTTTAAATGTTTAAATGTTGAGCGATTTGCAGTGTCAAATTTCCCACGGGATAATAAAAGTATTTCCATTCTATCTATTCTATTCTATCAGTAAGATTTAAATAAATTCCCATTCCCACTTTATCCAATCAGGAGAGAGAACTCCTGCAAAAATGGTCTGACAAAAATAAGAAATAAAAACTAGTTTTAAGCACGTGTCCTTGAAACAAGTAAAATAATCTGCTAGTGCAGTAAGATAATGTGGCTTGGCAAGTATTCTTGAAATAAGTACAAATATGTAGTATTCTCTCTCCTTATTGGATACAGTTGATTGATTGATTGAAAACTTTAATTAACAGATTGCGGAATGGGTACAGTACAGTACAGCTCAATACATACAATTGTTAAGGGGATGCAGACCAGAGAAAGACTTTTGTCTTGTTTACATCAGGGTCCCCCATTTTCAATTCATCTGTACATTGGGGGGGGGGGGGGTTGGGTAGGGGGGGGGGGCACTGTACACTGTACATTGGAATACTGACAAAGCCATACTTGGTCATTTACTGTACAACTGGGTTAGGACATTTGTAGGGCCCAGTTTCGAATTGCAGTCTCCCGTAGGTGTTCTTTGAGAGTGCTTTTGAAAATGGGTAGTGATTCACATTCCTTTACAGCTTTGGGTAGGGCGTTCCACATTGATGTGGTATAATTGCGAAACGTGTTTAGTCCCTTGTTTGTGGGAATGTATTTTCTGTTCACTGCAGAGCGGAGGGACTGGGAGATCCATGTTACTGACCAAACACTATATCAGTGATGGATGTTGGAATGTAGAGCTATTTAACATATATTTATTAAAAAATAAATATAAAAAAAGCACCTTTAACACATTAACTGCCACTGTTACAAAGGGTCAGATTAAACCGAATATATATATTTATTGCCTGAGATCCCATGTATAATATTTGTATATCGTTTGATATCCCCTGTATATTCCTTGTACAATATGCACGGAATATCCCTTTAGTCTAGCAGGACAGACCATAATATTCATTCCCCTATTGGAAGCGATCCCCTGGCGCCAGGTACCGAGTAAAGCCTTGCCCCCTCGAGCTGACTTGAAAGCTGCCGACAGGACTTGTCTAAACATGCCCGCTTTCGCCCACGGCTACGAGACCGAGAGGCGACAGAAATGAGATAGGTACTATTTGTTCACGGTACATATATATATGGCGCAAGAATACAGAACCCCCCTTGCAGTTCCCGTTCAGTTCGCCTTCAGTTCAGTCTGGTTCAGTTACCGAGTAAAGCCTTACCCACTACGCAACGTGCGGTACAGCAGGGCTCGCATTGCCCCAATATAGTCTCGTGTTATCCTAAATACGTCTGTTTGTCATATCGTTCTCTATTCATTAGTAAACCTTCATTACGAGTCAAAGACCACGTGAAGTGGGTAATTGTGTGTCTACATAGAGCACTTATTGCCCGTGCTAATAGAATAGACCAACGTCAAGTTCAACTCTGAACCACCGCGCACTACCGCGCAACACGGAGGATTTACCCCGCCAGCAGAGCCACTTTTCCGGCAAGGATTATTCTTCAGTGCTTTGACTGTGGCGGCTGGAGCAGAACCGTCTGCCCCGCTGCTGCTGTGGGAACTACACATCTACCGTGAGGACCTCCACTCGAGTCCGTCTCTGCCGGAGCAGAGACCCCACGGCGTTACCTGCGTGGCGCGCACCCTGGGACCAGCAGCTGCTTTCCCCGCTGAGCCAGGGAGTAAAGACCGCTCCCCCTGCAGGTGCCTCGCTGAGGACCAGTGGACTAATTGACTTGCATAGAGCTTTGGCCCCCTCTGCTGGCTTACAACCGGTAGTACCCCTATCCCAGAAGATCCATAGATCTAATTACTTAATATCCATTATTGATTTACCTGCACATTCTATTTGCCTTATAAGCGCAATCTAAGCAAAGTATATGATGTAACCTAATATCCCTTCTATGTAATAAATATTCTAACCGAGTATTCTGTGTGGAAAACCGTGTTATTGTGGAGTGTTCTAATCTAATAATACTCATGTACAGTATTGGCCAGAAGTACATAGACGGTAGTGATTAATGATATCAGTACTTGATTAATACAGTCAGGGAATTGTACCCCTCAGTTACAATTGGTCCTTCGAGCCGGATAATAATTAGCGTAATATTAATATAATATTAATATTGGCATGGCCGATGACGAACACTCCACAAACGGTTCTCCTAAGCTAGATCGCCCGCAGCGCAGACGACAGCCACCTCCCTACCTAGAGGCATACTCTGTCAGTCCAATACCTAGCTTTAAAGGGAAGTTAAACGCGGAAAAAGTAGAAAGTAAAATTATGTCTGACCTTAACGACCAGGCTACCCCGCCAGCAGAGGCCCTAGTGGGTTCTAATGTAACTGACCAAGCTCACGGTGGGGACCAGGAGGGAACTGACACGACTTTACCCCCAGACACTACCCAAGAAGTAGTCCCCGACCAGCCCCGGGAGGAAGACAACCCTAAAGAGACGCGCACCCAGGAGACGGATCTCCGCGGTACGCAACCGGAGAACGGATCTCCAACCAGTACTGCCGGGAGCCGATCGCCCCGAACGGCGTCTTCCCCCAGCGAGGCGGACAAGATGCTGGCGCAGGCACTCATCGCCACCCTGGCAGCCTCCACCGAACGCGATCGACTTCAAGCGCAACAGACGTGCGAGCGCGAACATTACGCAGGTGAGCGAGAGCGCTTCCAGGCGCAACAAAGGAGCGAAGACGACCGAATAAGACTGGAGACCAGACGCCTCCAGACAGAAGAGAACATCGAGCGAAGCCGCGCCGACGTCGCAAATGCACAGCTCCACGCCGCCCATGCCAGCGCCAACGCCCAGCGCGACGTCGCCAATGCGCAGCGCGACGCCGCCAATGCCCAGCGCGAAGCAGCGCGCGACGCAGCCCATGCCCGGCGCGAGGCAGAGCGCGACCGGATGCAGGCGGAGCTGATGGACAAACTGGTTGCCATGGCGACACCCCCTCACTCCGCACGGAGCTCCCAGAGGTTGTCAAGACATGGGTCTAGGACACATTCCCCTACCCGACGAAGCGACCCGGGACCCCGCCTACAGGAGGATCCTGTCCACGTCTCCGAACCCCGCCTACAGGAGGAGCCTGTCCACGTCTCCGAACCCCCTCCCCAGCCGGTCCATACGAGACCCAGCAACCGGGTAACGGAACCGGACCACGCCGAGAGACTGAGCAGACGACTCCAGGTCCTAGCAGAGGAAGAGGAGGAGGAAGAGGAGGGGTGTCAAGCCGACCAGCAGCAACGTGCTCTGGCCCAGGAGGCCCAGTACAGCCCCGACCCGCAGCCACGTACTCAGGACCAGGAGGTCCAGTACAGCCCAGAAGTCAGCCCTGAGGCCCTGCGCTACAAACCCCCGACTCAACTCACGGGTGAGTTTGACGCACCGCCAGCCCCGAGGAACAGCACCTGGGTACCCGACCTTCGGTACCCACCAAGTACCAGCCCAAGACGACACGCAAGAGGAGACTCGCCTAGGAGGCCTCTCCCCCAACGCTCACCGATGTATCAGTCACCCACAGCGTCATACATTGCCACGCCGTCAATCCCAGACTTTGTCTATGAGAATCGAGCACAGTACACGGAGCTCCGGATGTGCCTAGAGACAATGATGGTGGATGTCGCTGATGAACGCCACAAGTATGCAATATTACCGAAGCACCTGAAAGTACCGCAAGCGCACAATATAGCGCTGGCCTACGCCTCCTCTTCGACACCATACACAGCGGCCCTTGCAGCGCTGGACCAGAGATATGGACGTATATGGGATTACGTGATAGAAGAGATAAGGCATATTGACCGCCTACCCCCAGCAACAGACAATCGAGCACTGGACGACCTGTCCATCAGAGTGCAGTCCCTGGTAGGGATGCTGGGAGCGCAGAGGGAAAAGGGTAGGCATGAACTATACGCCAACTCAAATGTAGAGAGGATCTTGGAGAAGCTACCGCCCGCCCGACAGGAGCGCTTTAGGCGGCAGAGAGACCACCGAGACCCTAATGGCCCCGAACCGAACCTCCTCGATCTAGCCGACTTCCTGGCGAGAGAAGTCAGCAGCTTACGGCTAGATACATTCGGACGGAGCACCCCTGGCTCCAGAGAAGGACCCAGGAGAATAAATGATGGAAGAAGATCGGTGACTGTCATGCACCAATCAGAGTCAGTACCGCAGCACTCCAACCACAACACCCCCTCGACGAAAGAGGACCAGTGGAAGATTGAGTGCCAGTACTGTGCGGGAGAACATCGGCTCCATCAGTGCGAAGATTTCAAGAAGCTGACCACGGATGATGTGAGCCAGTGGGTCAAGGACCACCGCCGCTGCTTCCGCTGCGCGCGCAGCCACCTAGCAGCTGAGTGCCACCTGAAGAAAAAGTGCAGCAGGTGCGGTGGCACCCACCTGGAGGTCCTGCACGACATCAACAAGCGTCACCCAGGACAACAGAGTGGGCCCGTCGCGGTCATGTACCACGCCGAGGCGGTGGCACCAGAACCAAAGTTCCACCAGACCGCTCCCTTCTGTCCCGACTGCCACGGCAGACACTGGCGGACAAGGTGCGACTCGTACCATATAGAGTCTACGTCACCACCCGAGACAGGAGTGCTCCACATTGACCAGCACAGCGAGACCCCCTGAGTGCTCCTCAAAGTGGTCAGAGTGCTCCTGAGCCACGGGGACAAAGTCATGGACACTTACGCCGTCCTTGATGACGGGTCAGAGAAGACCCTTCTGCTCGCGTCCGCTGCGGCCCAGCTGGGACTGCGGGGGAGCGAGAACCAAATGACGATTCGGACAATAAGAAGAGATTTAAAGACGATAAAGGGCGAGAATGTCTCCTTCACTATCGCAGCAAGCGGGCAGCCAGAGCGACGGTACAAGATCACAAATGCTTTCACCAGCCAAGAAATAGGACTATCGCAGTACACCTACCCTGTCACCAAGTTGATGGATAAATATGTGCACCTGCGTCAACTACCTATCCCGCTCATAGACGGCATCACCCCGACCCTGTTGATAGGCTCCGACCATGCAGAACTCATAGTCCCGATTGACCGGGTCCATACAGGCCCCCGAGGCTGTCCTGCAGCAGTCGAGACCCGCCTAGGATGGACATTGCAAGGCCCCCTCGCTAAATCTCTCAACCGAACAGCAGCCACTAGCTGCCTCCACTCCAGAGCGACAGAAGAAGACACCGGCCTCTCCCCCATACAGCAGAGGCTATTGACATTAAGCGAGAGGCCCGTGAGAGAACCGTGGGTACCAGAGGGAGTTCGGAACTCCACCCCCCTCAGCTGCGCTTCAGACGTAGCTGACCTCGAACCCAGCACCCCAAGCGACTCCTTGACGGGGCGGCCGGGACCGGCCCCTCCTCACACGGGGTACAGAGCGAACAAGAGAAACAGACGGAGGAGGAGAAAGCACAGCCAAGCCCAGATCAAAGCAGTCTCAGGCCCGCTTCCTCCTAAGCCCCCCTTCATCCCGTCCAGCCGTCATGACCATAGACCAGTCACCACCCCGAGCTGCGTGGCCGGCCGGCCGCGTAAGCAAAGTGACCACTGGTGCCGACGGAAAGGTCAGAGTGGCAGAAGTACTCGGCCAAGGGCGGATCTACAACCGACCCGTGGCGAGGCTGATAGAGTCGCCAAGGCTCCCCGACTTGCCTAATGACGACCATGACCCCTGACTTTGTGAACTGACCGACCCCTCACAGACATTGAGTAGTGGACAGTGCGGTTAATCTGTCCCTGCTTAGCTAATTAGGTGGGACTAATTAGATGGCGGCTGTTACAAAGGGTCAGATTAAACCGAATATATATATTTATTGCCTGAGATCCCATGTATAATATTTGTATATCGTTTGATATCCCCTGTATATTCCTTGTACAATATGCACGGAATATCCCTTTAGTCTAGCAGGACAGACCATAATATTCATTCCCCTATTGGAAGCGATCCCCTGGCGCCAGGTACCGAGTAAAGCCTTGCCCCCTCGAGCTGACTTGAAAGCTGCCGACAGGACTTGTCTAAACATGCCCGCTTTCGCCCACGGCTACGAGACCGAGAGGCGACAGAAATGAGATAGGTACTATTTGTTCACGGTACATGTATATATGGCGCAAGAATACAGAACCCCCCTTGCAGTTCCCGTTCAGTTCGCCTTCAGTTCAGTCTGGTTCAGTTACCGAGTAAAGCCTTACCCACTACGCAACGTGCGGTACAGCAGGGCTCGCATTGCCCAAATATAGTCTCGTGTTATCCTAAATACGTCTGTTTGTCGTATCGTTCTCTATTCATTAGTAAACCTTCATTACGAGTCAAAGACCACGTGAAGTGGGTAATTGTGTGTCTACATAGAGCACTTATTGCCCGTGCTAATAGAATAGACCAACGTCAAGTTCAACTCTGAACCACCGCGCACTACCGCGCAACACGGAGGATTTACCCCGCCAGCAGAGCCACTTTTCCGGCAAGGATTATTCTTCAGTGCTTTGACTGTGGCGGCTGGAGCAGAACCGTCTGCCCCGCTGCTGCTGTGGGAACTACACATCTACCGTGAGGACCTCCACTCGAGTCCGTCTCTGCCGGAGCAGAGACCCCACGGCGTTACCTGCGTGGCGCGCACCCTGGGACCAGCAGCTGCTTTCCCCGCTGAGCCAGGGAGTAAAGACCGCTCCCCCTGCAGGTGCCTCGCTGAGGACCAGTGGACTAATTGACTTGCATAGAGCTTTGGCCCCCTCTGCTGGCTTACAACCGGTAGTACCCCTATCCCAGAAGATCCATAGATCTAATTACTTAATATCCATTATTGATTTACCTGCACATTCTATTTGCCTTATAAGCGCAATCTAAGCAAAGTATATGATGTAACCTAATATCCCTTCTATGTAATAAATATTCTAACCGAGTATTCTGTGTGGAAAACCGTGTTATTGTGGAGTGTTCTAATCTAATAATACTCATGTACAGTATTGGCCAGAAGTACATAGACGGTAGTGATTAATGATATCAGTACTTGATTAATACAGTCAGGGAATTGTACCCCTCAGTTACAGCCACGCTTCTATCCATCAATGTATGATCACTGCTACCAGTCTAAGCCTATGGAGATGTTCACCTTCTTTGCAGGGCTATAACTTTTTAAATTGTATTGCTAAATTGACATTACTATGGCCCATTCAACATCGATTATCTATCGTTCAGGATGTAGAAACGTTATACTTTTTCATTCATAGATTCATACAAAAATACCGTCTAGAATATAAATATATTTTTATCGTTTTCTGCAGTAATTCCTAGAACGCTAGTTATAGGCCTAAACGCATAATATAGATGATCGATTGCAGTTTATTTGCGATACACGCTATATTAAAAAATCCATCTGAATACAATCCTTAAAAAAACGAATCAGCTGAAGCCTGATGCGGTTCCCTCGGTCTTCGACAGACAGACCGGCCCAGGCCGTTCAACCAGCGTCGCGGAGCATTTAGCGTGCTGGCTACCTAGCTACGGTTCAGCTAACTAGCTACATGCATCATTTAGCGTGCTGGCTACCTAGCCAGGATTCAAAGCCAACTAGCCGGCTAACCCAACTCGCTAAATGCTGCATGTAGCTAGTTAGCTGAACCGTAGCTAGGTAGCCAGCTCGCTAAATGCTGCATTAGGCTAGTTAGCTGAACCGTTAGCTGAACCGTTAGTGGTCTTCTGGACAAACCTCCCACCCTCAACAACATAATCCGAGGCAATGAAGTGTTCGCTGCAGATCTTCATTCCCTGTCCAACAGGCTGATCCGAAGATCGCGCCGCTTGAGTGCAGCCAGCCAACGTGCCAACAACACTTTTTTTCACTGGTAGTTTGTGGAAATGAACCAACTTTCCTCTCTTTCACACGGTAAAATTAGTTTGAACAGCCAGGAGCAATACAAAAAGAACCACCGCGGTCCCGTTGTTTGGTAGGCAACGTTGCATTTACTGACCTTCAAGACACTCCATGTTTACTAGGCAGCTAACCAGCAGTGTAAACCAGGAGCCAGACCAAACCAACACCGTGACGTCAGCAACAAAATGGCGGCACACATGATCATAAATGCTACATAAATGGACATAACAAATAGTTTTTTCTTAGAAACGCCTTATTTTTATAACGTGATTTTTTCTGTGGTTTATCTAAATACTAATTTGATGCTATGATGACTATGTTTATATCGCTATGCTTCATCTCCCATTTAAGGTTAGGGTTAAGGTTAGGGTTAGGGTTAGTTGGTTAAGGTTAGGGTTAAGGTTAAGGTTAGGGTTAGTTGGTTAAGGTTAGGGTTAGGGTAACAGCCTGCTGGCGCGATTGTTAGGAGTAACGCAATTAGCGCTGAAAAAAACGTCAGTGGCCAATCAGATTGCGCAAACCGAACGCGGAAGTGAAACTCCATTGGGGAAAAAATACACGCGTTGCAGACGCGTGATTTTTTCCCGTAGCATATGTGTGCGAAGACGCTCTCTGATTGGTTTAGCGCCAAAGGGTATCTTCCGCCTTGTACATATATTCTCTGCTTCAAAGTGGTTATGCTTTGGCCCTCTTTCGAAGTGGGTTATGCTTAGAGTTAGGGTTAAGGTTAGGGTTAGGGTTAAGGTTAGGGTTAGGGTTAGGGTTAGGCGGAAGAGACCCTTCTGCGCTAAACCAATCAGAGAGGGTCTTCGCTGTACCCGGCTAGCCAATCAGAGAGCGTCTTCGCACACATATACTTCCTTCCGCAAGCCGCATCCGCACGTATGCATTGGTGCGCGTGACGTCATTTGTTAATGTCTATGGTGCATGTACTATTTAAATAACCATAGATTGCTCAATTCTTTACCGATTTTCAAACGGGTTGGTTTGCTATAAACATCAAAGATGTAGTTATGATACTGCATACTTATAAAAATTTATTTTCTTTTAAAGATGTTTTTTTACAATTGAATCATAGCCACGTTAATAATGCTTGTAATAAACCAAACCGTTTGTAAATCCGGCAATATTTCAGCGAGTTATGAGTATTTTTGTCTGTGCAGATCACTCACCCTCCAACAGCGGGAGCATGTCTATGTTCCCCGGGTTCTATGTTCCCCGCTTTGATTGATTGATTGATTGAAAATTTTAGACCACCAGCCCTGATTCCAAACTCTAACCTTAACCAACTTCGAAAGAGGGCCTAAGCTTAACCAGTCCGAAACAAGGCGGACATTAATAATTAATAAAATAATACAAATTTATAAAAATTTCAATCTATTAATCAATCAAGCAGGGAACATTGGACCCGGGGAACATAGGACCCGGGGAACATAGGGATGATCCCCCAACAGCTACCATAGAACATAACAGAAAGGCTGACTGGGGCAAGATGGCGGCGGTTCAGCGACGCTGGTGACTGTGCCTTAAGCTATCTAGTGTTCTATATCTATGGATGCGAGGTCCGTGCGGACGAGCGCGCTGAACAAATACGTCACGCGCACCAATGCGCACATCGGATGCGGCTTGCGGAAGGAAGTATTGAGCTTTCATAGTCGATCGTACCTCAGCGGACCTCCACGGACCAATTTCCTACATGTCTCGCACCAGTTTACAGATACATACAGCTAGTGGCGCCAGCTTTTTATAGTCCCGGAGTGATGTATGAGGGATGCGTTCTTCATGGGACGGGGTGGCACTCCGTGCACCCAAAGATTTGAGCAGAAGCGCGTGCACGCACATGCACGGATGTGCACGGCACGCGCGTGCATACAGGAATGCATTGCACTCGCCAACTCGCTATAAGTACCCACCTGGGCTACTTTGCATATCAATAGAGCCGGTCGTCAGGTGTGTTAAATACGTTCTCAGATACATTCACACCTAACTTGTGAATGAAATGTGTTACATTCCATTCGTAGAGGCAATTAGGCACTGTCTTTAGTCTGTACAAGTAGATTACCATTTAGATTATGGTTGAATAAACATTGATGCATAACATTGATTCAATATAAAATCAACTAACGTTGTGCATGTAGATTACCATTTAGATGATGGTTGAATCAACATTGATATTGTAGGAAAGCCCTGTTAATAAGACTACTTTGTTCTGTAATAGCCCTTTAATATGTTGTTGTTGACAGGAAAGGGTAATTGATTTATGCCAGTGTAATCGTTCAGCGTGATGTGCTCCAGCTAGTGTCGCACTCTAGTCTTCTGATAACGTTACTGGCCCTTTAAGAGTTTCTCCTTCGAACGTGTGCGCAAGCTGTTCTCTGTGCTGCTGCCTGATGGTGCGGCTGCGGCAGTAGTAAGATCTGTCCCTTTGAGGAACGTGTGCGTAAATGACACGTGAGTACAGTACTTATGTTTAGTCCTGCCTAATTCATTCCTTCAGCTTACTCTACCCTTACAGTATGTTCATATTGATCTATTTCTGTTGACGTTGTTTCTCTCTGTTATTGAAACGCTGCGCCGTTAGCTTAGCTGCACATTAGCCAGCCTAGGTTGCCCCTGCTATGATATGCTGCTGCGCTGCGTGGTTAGCTTAGCCGCACGTTAGCTAGCCTAGGCTATATAACTATAACTCACTCATTACCCCTAGTGAATTGAATGTATCTTTACACCTGGTTTACAGTCCGCCTACCTATATTGTTTACATGCATTGCATGAGTAATTCCCTGCATAGGCTATGTAGGTTATATATAATAACTCTGGTTAAGTGAATGTCTTAGTTACTATAGTTGCACTATATTACTAATGAATATTATTGTAGCTATAGACCACATGTTTATGACATTATGTTTATGTACGTCACTACTGTGTTTACTAATGTATACTGTATTGTATTCCTTTGTGTTTACTAATGTATACTGTATTGTATTCCTTTGTAGACAACCACACACACATGCAAATTACAAAATACAACCACATTAACTGCAGCACGCCTCTGTGTGATTCTCTAATCGGAGTCACAACCCCATAGTGTCCGCCAGCTCTATCAAACGCACCCTGTGGAGGCCCTAGCCCTCCGTTTCAGATATAGTATCAGTTATGGTTGAAAACCTAACGTTGATTCAATATGTAAGTCATAGACAACGTTTTGTATAATTTCGATGTCAGGCTTCAACATAGATTCAATATTTCTGCCTAACCCTATTTCAACGTTGATTCACTCATATTTTGCTATCTGGATGTAAATAACTCATGTACATATACCGATATGCCCTACTTTGTTTACTTGTTTTATTGCACAATGTCGTTCTATTGGATTCTTATTATATATTACTATTGTATTATGCACATCGCTGCGGGCAAGACGCCCCGCATTTCATTGTATACTTGTATGCCGTGACAAATAAAACTCTTGACTTGACTTGACTTGACTCGTTTATACTGAAGCTCAAACAAAACAAAAACACACATCAATATGGCCACAAGGTGGCGCCAAAAGATTGAACAAGCTCCAGTGTGGTGTCACCAGTGAACCTCTGCACTGCATCAGAGACACGCATGACGCTCTGTAGAAACTACACCTACTGAGAAACACAAGAGTTCTCATATACTACAAAGAAAATGATAAAACAAAAATAAAAATAGAGACAAGGGGGGGGGGGGGGTTCTAACTGGAGGGTATTTCAGTTCAATACTGTAGTAATAATGTACAACTGCACAAAAATGTAAATGTAATAATGTACAACTGCATTTCCCATGGATTCCTTGTAGCTTCATATTCATATTTCATACACATCCCGTTACACACACACACGCTCTCAGACACCAGTGTTTCCACTACATGTATCTAACCGCAGTACCCCCCCCAACACATGGGGGTCAGTGCGTCTCAACTCTGACCTCTGACCTCGATGGCGTCGATATCGCTCAGCCGTGGGGGAAAAAGGGCACATTTATGAACTCTTTCCGTAAAATCACAAGACAATCGCCTCCTCTGTCCTAAAACAAATAAGATACATCCTTGTTCGTAATGGGACAGTTACTGCTTAAAGGGACATTTCACTTTAGTAGAACCTCAAGTCGTCTTCTGTCAACAGCACCGTTCCTAGAGGTGTGGAGGTAAGACAGAGGAAACTAGTGAAACTAAAAGTGAAATATCTCTTTAAGGTAAGTGATAAGTGCTGGCATAAGCCTAGGTCAGATTGATAACCCCATAACTCATTGGTCCGCATCTCAACTTCAAGCAGCGTCCTGCGACGTCTGTGATGTCTAGGACTCAATGCGTCTATAAACTGCAGGGGTTAAACCCAGCCGACCCAGGCCCACACACGCACCCCTCCGTCCCCTCTAGTCATGCGGTTGATTGATTGGAGTTGCGGAGTATTCTTATTCTATTTTGCACTGAGAAGGACTTTTCCTATTCATAGGATAACTTTTTCGGTTACACGTAGTATCACTGTAGCTTTATTTGATAATCCCATTATCCAGAACCCACTTCTAAATCTATATATATATATTTCTCTCTCTAGGTCTCTGTGTGGATAAAAGCCCACTCCTAGGGTTTTTACATCATAAATCAGGAGCATTACGAGACTGTGTTGTTGCCGACTGGTTAAAGACACACTTCTAAGGTTTTACATCATAAATCAGGAACATTACTAAGCAATGGGTAAAGTTACAATGCAAACAACATTTCAATGCTTACCCGTCCGTCCGTCTGGTCAGAAGAATGGATACAAAAAGATATATTTATAAAGAAGTATTTTTAATTAGAAAAGGCAAGTTACAAATGAGACTTCATTGGAAATTTCCAATTTAGTTAAAAGAAGTATAAAACAAAAACATCTCATCTGGCACGGCTTGTGCCTGGTGTCTGCAAGCTACATCTTCAAATCTCTCAAAAAAGTCTGTCTCTTGAATGGGCAACATTCATTTTTATATTGATCCTGTATCATATTCCGATTGGTCTAAAAACAGTGATGTCACAGGGATGTCATTTAGCTTAGCAAACCAAAATACAATACGTAGTGAGTATGGACTCTCCTCCTCCTTTTACTTAGCGTTACCTTTAGTTACCTAGTGTTTTTTAAGTAAGAGAAAGTCCCTCCATTTTTCAGAACAAACAAAGGGTTTGCCTGTGGTAACCATGTGGTACCAGGCAGTACTGGGCGAGGCCATCCATAAGATTTCTTATCAAGACTCCTTAGAGGTTATAGCAGAGAATCTTCAGAGATGCCCTCCTCCAGAAAAACAGTTTACACATCATTTAGTATTATTCCTTACTGACAGTTAATTATAAGCATGACATTATGAAAACTTTACTGTAAACATTTAACATTTAATTGTTATATAGTTTTTAAGATTCTCTCTATCGTTTCAAGACTCCCCTTTACTCTAAAATTTCACAACCTCAGCCTTTACTCTCCCCGGGGGCCCCATCACCTCAGAACATAAATGCATGTCTGTCCTGCTTCCTCTCCTGCTGCATCTCAGGGCCACATTCCTTAGGGTTAACTCCCCACTGCGGGCCTGCTCTCACAGACACCTCTTATGCAGACATTAAAGGCTCAGTTTCATTTTTTAAGCAGAACAATCATTTCACTATCTTCCAACCAGAGTTCAGTTTTAAAGTCTTATAAAGAATATACTGGTTATAAAGGAACGAACAGGATGTCAATTTCCAAAAGGGTCACTGTTGTTCTGTGGCACTTCACACCCTCTCTGTCATCCTGGTAGGTCATTGTCCATCGTCAATTCCTTCTTCTCTACACAGAAGCATATAATTGAATAATGAAGCATATAATTACATGTGAAAAATAGGTCTATACGGCTATATTGTTACATAAACATCAAAAAAAATTAGAACAGAAATCACTGTTCACCCCCCTATATTTTCACTGTCCTTTTTTAGAGAACAGGGCTTTGCTTTTCTTGATTATATTTTTACCAACATTTATTTTATTGATAAGGTGTGGTTGGAAACTTGGCTGTCTTTCTAGTTTTCTTTGGCCTCTCATACTCCGCCCAGCCTCGGGTTGGTGGTGGCGAAGTACTTGGGGTCTCTTGTCGTGACCCCCCGGGTCGAGAGGTCATCGATCTTGGGTTTTCACCTCCCCTGACCTCTTGACTGACCACACTCCTGTGCTCGGTGGAGGGCTGGACTGGATAAATCTTCGGATCCCTCCGCACCTGACGGATTCCAGACCAAGCCTCGATGCGAGATGTGCTCATCTTAGGGTAAAAAATCAAATCAACCCTAAAAAATGCACAGCTCCTTCCCCAGGTCTCCACGGTGGCCCATGTCTTGCCGGCATGTGGGTCACCCACTCGGGTAACCATGTAAATCTTCACCCAGGCCGGGAGAATTCCGGTCCAGTTGTCTCCGTCCAGAACATGGGCCCTACTGGCTCTCAATTCTGACGCTCCGCTCAAGAGGAAGAAATCCTCGAACGGAATCCTGGTGAAGGGGTCGGAGTAAGGTCTTCTCCCTGGTTTTATGCCCACTATCTCAGACCAACTGGCGGGTAACTTAAGCTCTTCATTCGTCATCATTCTTCCGTCTTCTGCATACAGCTGAGATCGTTGGCTGTCGTCTACTCCATCCCATTTTCCTCTTTGGATCGATATTCTCTTCAACCAGGTTGCTCCTAGGGTCAGAGACAGTGTATCCTCCGGTGATGTAATCGTAGTCGCTGGCGGGCCCTGGTCAGGCATTATTGGTGAAACCAGGCTTGGTGATGATGACACGAGGGTCGCTCTCCTAGGCACGTGGGGGTCACGATCCAAAATACCCAGCACGCTATCCCCATGTAGCATAAGTTCGTCTTTTAAGATGGCATATTCCGTAGCAGCCATCCTCCGTTAGTTGCTGTTGTGTATATGTGTCTCTGTGTCTCTGACTAGTGTGCGAGAGAGAGAGCACTGATCCTTTTTATCATCATTTCAGAAGAGGCGCTGTCATAGTTGAAGGCCACAGTCTCTTTTTTACATAATTTACGGTCCTCCCTGACCGGGAGAAGAGGCCCATATGACGTAGTAGATTTATTGTAATAATGACCCTATTATCAAAATGCAGGGGAGAGCCCAACGCATAATGTAGTACCTTTCTACCATTCTTCGAGGGTTGCATCCTATCTCCTGAGCCTTTGCCAGAGGGAGAGTGCCCCAATGGATCCACGTACTGTTAATCCCATTCCAGGATCTCCCCCTAGTCAGGGTCCGAGTAGAAGCTAAGTCTACCATAGCTGAGGTAGCCTCCTCCACATGTAGGTGCGGATAAGTATCCTTCACTGTACACAGACTCTGATCATTCTGCGTACAATACTGTTTCCCCCATCTACCATAAGTAGTTCCGGGGTAGGCCCCGAGCGGATGTTCTAAGCCCCAGAACCTCCAATCCGTTTTGACAGACCTATAAACCAGTGACTCGGCCGCCCAAGCACCACAGCGTCCTGTATGCTGAAGCTTCCGAGTCCCCACAAATCTGATAGGCCCGTCGGATATAGAGACCCTGATGCTCGCTCTGTCCCCCCGTGTCAAGGTGCTAAGCTTGATGAGAGTTTGCAGAGTCTCAATTTTTATCCATAGGCGCTGGTGAGTGTACATCTCACGCAGCTGATATGGTTGGTACAGGTGCTAACCTACCAGATGGTAGCTGTCAGGAAATCCCCTTTGCATGAAATAGATTACAAATTCTTTCGTCCTCTTTACTCTGGTTTAGAGAAAAGACGGACATCTTTACAGTATTTGTGTTGAGAAAGCATTTTGACTTGGTCATACAGCATGCATTCCGTCCGTAACTGGTCTCGGGACCATGCTGCGCATTTGGCTGCAAGACGGTTACCCCTTGGTACACCTATGAATAGCTTTTCAAGCAGTAAGCCTGATCTTTGCCTAGGTGTTCCACGTATGACTGATTCTGCTGCAACAGTGAGAGACAAGCTCCCGTCTCGCACTTGTGGGATTAGTTTCTCCACCATATTTTCCCCTGGATCTTGACCGGGGATTCTTACTTCCATTTCCATCATTTGGGCCATTGAAGCCCCTTCGGGGACCTCCAGTCCTTTGAGGTGTCTCAAAATGCGAGCGGCCTCCGGGTCATCATAGAGAGGTGACCCATGGAAAATCTGAGCACACTTATGGATATAAGCAGCCTGGGTCTCCCCTCGAAGCATTTCTGGGGCTAGTTTTTTGAGCACTTGGGTTTTGCTTAACAATTCTTGTGCTTTGTTGCTTTCTCCATATTGGGTGCTGTCATGCAGACTCCTGCCTGTATGTGAACTCTTTCCTCTCGGTCGGTAAATGTCTCCGGGAGATTGGGCTAGTATGGAGTGAGGGCTCACTTCCGGTCGGTGTTCCTCTGTGCTGTGTCTCAGGGCTCGGATTGGGCTTATGGACGGGGCCTCGTTCAACCAGTTTCTTTCTCTCCTGGCTATTTCAGCCATGGCCCTGTCTAGCTTGTACACCTGTTCACGTAGTATGTCATAGCCTGCATGTAAGTGTGCATGCTCGTATGGTTCTGTTACCCCAGGGTGAGACAACACTTTTTCTGCCACGGGTGACCGGGCTAAGGCCTGAGCCGTTCCCCATCTCACAGGATATGCTGGCATAATATCCCCTGTTTCCTTTCCTTCCAAGTCTCCTTCACTCTCTTCGGAGACGTCCTCCAATCCTGAGCTCCAGGTCAAGCCCGAGGGTGACTGAAAGGTGGTGCCTTTCAGAGTAGGCCCCTTGCCTATAGGTCTCAGTTTGACCGGTTTCGCTCTCTTGTTTCGAGGTCTAGGAGGTTCGCCCCTCGGGTACCGAACTCTCTCCCTAGATCTTGATCGAGATGAAGACCTGGAGGATGCTCTGGAGCTTGACCTATCCCGGTCTCCCTCCATTCCTGAGTCCTGATCTAGATCAGTATACTCCTGTTCGCTACTTGCTGGGTCGTCCCCTGACTCCGGGGGACGGCCTAGAAGTCTATGGATACTCCTGGCCTGAGATCGCGCAGGTTCCGCCTTTTCAGGTTCGAACTGTACTGTCGGTCTCCTGGGTGTGGATGATCTCCCTCTCTCCGCTGCTCGGGAGGAGTTCTGGGAGTTGGACCTTTCTTTCCTGGGTACGGGTCCCGACCCCTTAGGGTTCGGAGGGGGAGTGAGAGGTACCAATGCAGGCTCATCGTCCTCGTCTTCCTCACCCTCCCCGGCTCTATCCACGGCCAGGGTTATTGCCTCATGGTCCCTAGGTTCCACCATGAGACGGATCTCCGTGTGCCCTGCACTCCTTAGGCTTGAGATCGCGCTGATTACGGCTTTCCCCAACCATATGCCTCTTTGGCCATATCCTCGAGACCTGCCCCACATCAGGTTTATGGCTAGTCGGTAGGGCATGTCCTTAGTACCATGGCCAGCATAGATTTCCCTTTTCTGCAGTAGTTCCTTTATACGGGACACCAGTCTGTCCCAGTTTATGTGTGAGGACTTTATCTCCTTGTATCGGTCTTGGCTTAGTGTCACATGGACAATTTTCTCCGCGTGAAACACCTCATAATCACACTCTGTGATTACTGCCTTGCCTGGTTTCAGGGGCTTTTTGGTCCTTTTTTCCATTACCTGTTTCCTCAGGTTCCGGTAGTAAGAGCCTCCTGCCGTTACCATGCTTGTTTACCATCTACCATAGTTCGTCAATGACGGTCCAGTGAAGGTGAGGATTGACCATGGTGTATCAGAGTTATCGGTCCAGACTGGGTAGTTAGTGACTGTTATGTTTGGTGATTGTCTGTGAGACCTTGTAGATGTCACTCTCACCCCTGAGTGTTCACCACGGGGAGATATATAGGTTGCTCTCGCTTGCCTCACTTCCTCGTGAACACGTGGTCCTGGGCTTATGCACTGCAGGGAGTGATCTCGCCCTGGTGTGGTTGATCCCCCCAGTGTCGGGAGGTGTCCCCTGAGTGTATATTCTCCCATTTCGTGTCCAGAGGGGGCTCTCATTGAGGGCGGAGCCCTCTTATCCATATACATGGAAGTGGGAGCAGGCAGTGTTCGGTTTCCTCATATATCCTTCCTTGTCCTGACCGGGGCCACGTAATTTGAGCCCTCTGGTCTGAGTGACTCACTGCTTCCCTTGGTGTTCCCGAGGGACAGACTGTCCGGTTTCTGTACGCCAGCTCCTCCTGAGCTAGCATTGGTCGCTAGCTCCGGCTACTTAGCCTGCTGTTAGCTCCTGGCTTTGTTAGCCTGTGGTGAGCTAGTTAGCTCTCGTCTGGCTAGGGCCAGCTCATGGGTGTTAGCACTGGCTTGTTAGCCGATGGTGAGCTTGTCAGCCTGCATTCCTGTGAACGGCCGTTTTGGCAGCGTGTCACGTAGCTTTGGGCTAGGTAGCCATCCAGTTAGCACCTAGCTCGTTCCTGGCTTGTCAGCCTGCATTCCTGTGAACGGCCGTTTTGGCTGTGTGTCACGTAGCTTTGGGCTAGGTAGCCATCCAGTTAGCATTCAGTTAGCTTGTGGCTAGTTAGCTCTCGTCTGGCTAGGGCCAGTTCACTTCCTGTGGGCAAAGCACGAAATTATGTTGCACTTGTAACTCCCCCCAGAGCTCTATAAACATTACGTTACCCTTTAGTTGTGAGTAAACGTTGCTTTAATCACAAAGATAGAGCTTTCTATTCATTTGTGATATCCCCGAGTAGAGCCTTCCACTCGAGTCGCCAGTAGAGCTTTCTACTTAAATTTTTTGTCAAATCTGTAATTAATTTTCGGCCGTTAGCACCTATTTAGTTAGTATAAATGCCCAACGTAGGGACGCCATGATAAGTGCTGGCATAAGCCTAGGTCAGATTGATAACCCCATAACTCATTGGTCCGCATCTCAACTTCAAGCAGCGTCCTGCGACGTCTGTGATGTCTAGGACTCAATGCGTCTATAAACTGCAGGGGTTAAACCCAGCCGACCCTGGCCCACACACGCACCCCTCCGTCCCCTCTAGTCATGCGGTTGATTGATTGGAGTTGCGGAGTATTCTTATTCTATTTTGCACTGAGAAGGACTTTTCCTATTCATAGGATCACTTTTTCGGTTACACGTAGTATCACTGTAGCTTTATTTGATAATCCCATTATCCAGAACCCACTTCTAAATCTATATATATATATTTCTCTCTCTAGGTCTCTGTGTGGATAAAAGCCCACTCCTAGGGTTTTTACATCATAAATCAGGAGCATTACGAGACTGTGTTGTTGCCGACTGGTTAAAGACACACTTCTAAGGTTTTACATCATAAATCAGGAACATTACTAAGCAATGGGTAAAGTTACAATGCAAACAACATTTCAATGCTTACCCGTCCGTCCGTCTGGTCAGAAGAATGGATACAAAAAGATATATTTATAAAGAAGTATTTTTAATTAGAAAAGGCAAGTTACAAATGAGACTTCATTGGAAATTTCCAATTTAGTTAAAAGAAGTATAAAACAAAAACATCTCATCTGGCACGGCTTGTGCCTGGTGTCTGCAAGCTACATCTTCAAATCTCTCAAAAAAGTCTGTCTCTTGAATGGGCAACATTCATTTTTATATTGATCCTGTATCATATTCCGATTGGTCTAAAAACAGTGATGTCACAGGGATGTCATTTAGCTTAGCAAACCAAAATACAATACGTAGTGAGTATGGACTCTCCTCCTCCTTTTACTTAGCGTTACCTTTAGTTACCTAGTGTTTTTTAAGTAAGAGAAAGTCCCTCCATTTTTCAGAACAAACAAAGGGTTTGCCTGTGGTAACCATGTGGTACCAAGGCAGTACCGGGCGAGGCCATCCATAAGATTTCTTATCAAGACTCCTTAGAGGTTATAGCAGAGAATCTTCAGAGATGCCCTCCTCCAGAAAAACAGTTTACACATCATTTAGTATTATTCCTTACTGACAGTTAATTATAAGCATGACATTATGAAAACTTTACTGTAAACATTTAACATTTAATTGTTATATAGTTTTTAAGATTCTCTCTATCGTTTCAAGACTCCCCTTTACTCTAAAATTTCACAACCTCAGCCTTTACTCTCCCCGGGGGCCCCATCACCTCAGAACATAAATGCATGTCTGTCCTGCTTCCTCTCCTGCTGCATCTCAGGGCCACATTCCTTAGGGTTAACTCCCCACTGCGGGCCTGCTCTCACAGACACCTCTTATGCAGACATTAAAGGCTCAGTTTCATTTTTTAAGCAGAACAATCATTTCACTATCTTCCAACCAGAGTTCAGTTTTAAAGTCTTATAAAGAATATACTGGTTATAAAGGAACGAACAGGATGTCAATTTCCAAAAGGGTCACTGTTGTTCTGTGGCACTTCACAGTAAGTAATACCTTACTTAATCTCTTTAAGGTAAGTAATACCTTACTTAATCTCTTTAAGGTAATACCTGCCAGGCGGTAGAGCCAGAGGAAGGGAAGTGAAGTGGGATCGGTCCCGAACACACACACACACACACACACACACACACACACACACACACACACACACACACACACACACACACACACACACACACACACACACACACACACACACACACACACACACACACACACACACACACACACACACACACACACACACACACACACACACACACACACACACACACACACACACACACACACACACACACACACACACACCTCACTGTCATGACTATATCACAGTGAGAGACACCTCTGATGGGCAGATGTTTATATCAGGGTGTTTGGCATCACCAGCCTCTCCTATAGCGAAGTATGGGTAGAGTTTCTCAGTGAAGGTGTGTTCATGAGTGTAGATGTGAGTCATGTCTTCAGGGTCGTAGAAGGACAGCTCCCCCCCGTTATAGTCCAGCTGTACTCTGACCCTCTGGAGGCTCCTCTTCACTGTGAGGATCTGACTCAGACCATTAGTGTACTTACCACTCCAATAACGTAGAGTCCAGATACCATGTTGTGGTGATGCCTTTAGCCCCTTACTCTTCCTGTCAAATGACTCTTTAGCTACACCTATAGTCCAGTAAGGATGGTCTCCCACCTCCACCTCCCAGCTGTGTGTCCCTGAGCTGAAGCTCTCAGAACCCAGAACAATGCTATACACCATGTTCCTCTCTGGGTTGTCAGGGAGCTGCTCTTCTGTGTCTGTGTCTCTCACACTGGTCAGATCATCAGATATAGAGAGACTGGGTGCTGCAGTGTTTGGGTCCAGAGTGACAGGAGTGAACTTGACCCTCTCCTTCATCTTCTCCCAGACTCTGAAGGCCAGGTTACCCAGGTGTTTGGCCTCGTCTATCAGCGCTCCTGAGACCAGCTGTGGACAAGGCAGGTTGCACTGAGCTCTGGAAGAACATTCAAGAGTCAGTCCTGCTGTGGGCTTAGCTTCAGAGCCGCAGAGAAGAGAGAGATATTGATTTCCATAAAAATAACTGCATTCCATCTCTTCTCCATCATGTTTCCAATACAATCATTTCCACTCAATCAATAAATACACAATACACAATAAATACATACATACATACATACTATTGTACATTCCACTACCCTCTCAACCTCAGTCACATCATCCAGATCATCCAATTACAACAGCACCTTTAATCTGAGATGCAGATTTAAAAGGAGAGAGAGAGAGAAAGAGAGAGAGAGTGAGAGAGAGAGAGAGAGAGAGACAGACAGAGAGAAAG
The DNA here is from genome assembly GCF_963971535.1 of Notolepis coatsorum. NCBI lineage: Eukaryota > Metazoa > Chordata > Actinopteri > Aulopiformes > Paralepididae > Notolepis > Notolepis coatsorum. Next base: position 8,056,081 of record NC_140168.1, on the reverse strand, counting down.
AGAGAGAGAGAGAGAGAGAGACAGACAGAGAGAAAGAGAGAGAGGGAGAGAGAGAGGGAGAGAGAGAGAGAGACAGACAGACAGAGAGAGAGCAAAAGAGAGAGAGAGACAGACAGAGAGAGAGTGGGAGAGAGAGAGGGAGAGAGACAGACAGACAGCAAAGAGAGAGAGAGAGAGAGGCTCGCGTGGCCGTCCACTTCAGAGCAGAAGCGCACGGATTTACATTGGAACAGCTGTAAATGCCTACTATTATTTATTATTTATATACATATAGAACTGCTCCACATGGATTTTAATATATCATGCTTTAAGTACTGTAGTTTTAATGTAGTTGGTTTTTTTTTTCTTCTTTTTACTGTAGTTTAAAAAAAATGTATATAGTGGTGAGTGTCAATGTATTGTGACTGTATGTTTGTCTTTCAACCACTGCACAAATGAAGTTCCGAAAGGAAAATAAAGTAAGTTGAAGTTGAAGTCAGTCCCCGTTTGAAGATTAAAAAAATTAAAATAAAAGATTTCCAGTTCCAGTGTCCATTTTGCATGTATAACCCGTTATTATCTCATTAATTAGAATGTTAGAATGCATTTTAGAATGATGATCAGTGTGATGTACTCCTGATAAACTATAGTAATATGGTTTATTTGTATTGGGAGAGATACAGACACATTAGCTGGTTGAACAACATCTAGTGTGGTAATAATGCAGATATTGAGTGTAAGAGCCAAACCTTGAAAAGTCATATTTTGAATATATTTGTATTTTATATATTTAGTTATTGCATAAAAAACGAGCAGTAGTTTGTAATGCTGTGGTATGCTATAAGCCATATTTATAGTTTAGTTGCAAATTATTCTAAGAATTAACATTACATGTACGTTAGATGTGTTACTGCGCATGTGCGAGAGTCTTTATATGCAGTGAACTTGAAGTGCCTAGTTTGTAGTGAGACAGTGCCCATGCAGTTTGGAAGCACATAACTTTTTGACCGTAGTCCATGATCCTAGTTCGGTCTATATATCCTATGAAGAATGATGTTGTACTTTGTGACTGCCCAAAAGAAACTAAAGAACCTTCAAACGTATTCTGGAGTCCGTGAGTTTGTACATCATAATTGTGGATACAGATTTGTATTAGCCATTGGACACAAGTCTGAAACCTTTTTGCTGCCTGCACTGAAAATGAAATGGTAAACGAAAGTCTAAAGAAATCCTGCCATTACATTAGTCAAAAAGTTGTCTAACCAAGAGGAAATATTGCTATTGACATTGTTATCAAGAAAATAAACTGGCTATTGGAAGAGTTAGTTAAAGAAGCCCCTCGTTGACGACGAAAGCAGGAGCTAACAACGATCAGCATGTGTGACGTGACGGCAGCTATAGAAACTAACGTTACTTTGCTGAGCTAAACTGGATGACGACGCTGCTAATAGCAAAGGCAAGAACAGAAAAACGAAACAAATAAGAACATTGTGCACGTCAACTGAATAAAGAAAAGTGTCTGGATCTTTATCAAAAGTGTCTCAAGTGACACCTGAAGAAGAATATAATTCAAAGAGTTAAATCATTACCGTTCTCAAGGAGTAGGGGGTATCTGCAGCGCCGCAGAGCCAGTCTGGACGGGTATAAATGGTCTGGAGAAGTATAAGTGGTCTGGACAAGTAGTTGCGAATGGGGGGGGGGGGGGGGGGGGGGGGGGGGGGGGGGGGGGGGGGGGGGGGGGGGGGGGGGGGGAGGGGGGGGGAGGGGGGGGGGGGGGGGGGGGTTGGGGGCGGGGCGCTAGGTGTATGCGCATGCGTGTGGACTAGAGCACGTGAGAGTATAAAGAGTCAAATTTTTTTCGAACTCTTTCTCACATCACAACAAGAAGAAGAAGACGAACTCTTTCACAGTGTGGTGTGCGCGCACTGCGCAGGCAGAACAAGATGTCTTTCAGTAAAAATGTAAGTACCTATTTCGATATTTTGGACATTAGGTTTGCTTATCAAGGCCACCACAGACCACCTGTGCAATTGAATTTAATTAGCTAACTGGCTCTCTCTTTCTCTCTCTGCTCTCTCTGCTATCTTTACTAAATATAAACGTGCAAGTACATGGTGTAGTAGGACTGCTATCTTTACTAAATATAAACTTGCAAGTGCATGGTGTGTATAGGACTGCTATCTTTACTAAATATGTAAAAATGTAAGTACCTATTTCGCTATTTTGGACATTAGGTTTGCTTATCAAGGCCACCACAGACCACCTGTGCAATTGAATTTAATTAGCTAACTGGCTCTCTCTTTCTCTCTCTGCTATCTTTACTAAATATAAACTTGCAAGTACATGGTGTAGTAGTAAGCCATCTCCAAGTGGGCAAGTGATGTGGTGATTAGAGGCACAACCTTTTATTCATATTTTGAAAGTAATTATATTCTCTTTTTTCCAGGACCACATAACGATACGAAGAGGCCAGTCACTTCCACCAGTAGTGGAATGCAGATCCTGTTGCAGCAACTATCACTGCCCGTTTTGTGCGCCTTCCCTTTTCAAGCCTGCCAGACTCGGCAAAGTGCAGAGCCATTTGCAAATCCATTTTTCAACAGTAGTTATCCATCAAGGTAAAGTTAGACATTTCTCCCATTGCCTCTGGCAATGAGCATAACTGAGCCGACGCATACGGTGGTCATGTATAATAATAATGGTCAGTGGTCACATTATGCTTTTATTACTTTTCATGTTTGTGTTACAGAATACACTATACACAAATGTGGATTGGACTGCAGACAAGGCTATCACTACCACTGCCCCTACTGCCAGGCAACAATTGTAAGAAAAAAAAATGCTTCGCACCATATATTATCATGCAAGCCCCTGCTCAGATGTGGATTGGACTGCAGACCAGGCAGCCCAGACTATCATTACCACTGCCTCTACTGCCAGGCAACATTTGTAACAAATACAGGCTTTGGTCCATATATCATCATGTAAGAGCCAGCCCTCCCCTCAACCACCTCTGCCCTCCCCTCAACCACCTCTGCCCTCCCCTCAACCACCTCTGCCCTCCCCTCAACCGACTCTGCCATCTCCTCAACCGACTCTGCCATCTCCTCAACCGACTCTGCCATCTCCTCAACCACCTCTGGCTGCAGAAACATCCCCAAGTCGGGCCAGAAGGCGGCCAGTCATTCAAAAGAAGTGTCCGATGTGTAAGATTACGATGAACGCCAGAAATATGAAGAAACACATCGAAAGGAAACACACGCAAACTTGGTCTAGTCCCTCAAAACTGCAGGACATGTAAACAGTCAAGTTGCAGAACAACTGTTTGCACAAATGAGAGAACAATTACTTTTTAACACAGCAACTACCATCGACCCATCTGTTCCTAATGAGAAACATCCTAGAACACTTCAACAACAACAAAAACAAGAAGCGAATGGACAACATCAAAAAGTTATTTGGGACGACAGCGGTGGCAATAAACAGCTACCACCAGGCTGTATTGGGTACATTTTCTACTTGCACTTGCATTAAAGATATTTAATGCATTAATCCTGTTTTTAATTGATCTAGGAAATAATGTATAAATGTCTTCATTCATCAAGTTCACTGTTCCTTACTAAGCTGTGTTTGTCATCTGCTTACAGTGTCACAGGAAGCAGTCCTTGATCCATCACTGGAAGCAGCTCAAGGTGTGCTCCCTGAAGCGGGTTCAGGTCTGCCCCCAGCAATGACAAGTAAGTGGAATTGCATGCCTGGTCCTTAGAAAGTCTTAAAATGTCTTAAATTCAAGTTTAGCCGCCTATTGACTGAAACCACGCATGATTTGTCCAATAATCTTATTAAACTGCCACCCACCGCCTTAAATAGTGAACTTCACTGTTCCTTACTAAGCTGTGTTTGTCATCTGCTTAGTGTCACAGGAAGCAGTCCTTGATCCATCACTGGAAGCAGCTCAAGGTGTGCTCCCTGAAGCGGGTTCAGGTCTGCCCCCAGCAATGACAAGTAAGTGGAATTGCATGCCTGGGTCCTTAGAAAGTCTTAAAATGTCCTTAAATTCAAGTTTAGCCGCCTATTGACTGAAACCATGCATGATTTGTCCAATAATCATATTAAACTGCCACCCACTACCTTAAATAGTGAACTCTTAATTGCTCCAAGTCAAGAGTGCTAACTAGTACACCATAGAACCTGGCTTCTGCAGCAGAAGCAGGCCTATAAAAACCTATGCCTACCTACAGTAATTCTTACCTCTACACTATTAGTTTTATTAAACATTGTTATTATTTCTCTTATATCTTTGTGTATGTCCATCCCTGTAGAACTTGAGATTCCAGTGGACAATGACTATGACACGGGATGAGTTTTGGAGCCTTGGGTTGAACAGCTATATGGATTCAACTGAGTAGTCACATGGTCTAACATTAACATTTATTACCGAAGGGAGAGTTTCAGTCATGTTCACTATAATGTCTTAATTGTGATTTCTTGCAGATTGGAAATGCATGCCTGAAGCTCATTGGTGAACTGGCTCTGAAACGTGTATGACCTCTTTTTTAATTACACATTTAAAAGTAACTTTTGGTACTGAAGGCAGACTATTAATAATCATGTTTGGTTTTTCCTCATCAGGACATGGACATTTATATAGAAGACATGTATGTTGTTCCTACCTGGAAGGACCAAAGTATCAACCCGTTAGCTTCATTTCCGGTAAGTAATTAATTGATGAAATAAATATAATTATTCAGTTAGTAAATTGAATAAGCATAATGGCACATCCCTACTCTAATGGCAAACTCATGTTTCATAAATATTAGGCTGACATGAAGATGAAACATGCAATAGTCTTTCCAGCCTGGACCGAAAACCACTTTGTGCTATGTGTAAGTGAAATTAGTAATGCGTGTCTTATAAACTTAATCTGTTTATAAGGAATTATAAACTAAAAGGCTTTGATAGCTATTAACTAAACATTCTATCGGAGCAGATTCTGCCGTTTGGGTGAGAGGGGCACATGGCCGCCGTCCTGGGAGAATAGCAGAATCCACGTTGGGTGACAGGGGCACACGTCCGCCGTCCTTGGAGAATAGCAGAATCCACGTTGGGTGACAGGGGCACACGTCCGCCGTCCTTGGAGAATAGCACAATCCACGTTGGGTGACAGGGGCACACGTCCACCGTCCTTGGAGAATAGCAGAATCCACGTTGGGTGAGAGGGGCACACATCCACCGTCCTTGGAGAATAGCAGAATCCACGTTGGGTGAGAGGGGCACATGGGTGAGAGGGGCACATGTCTCCCGTTCTGGGAGAATAGCAGAATCCACATTCCCACAGAAACCTGACTGACATGCTGTGCTTATTTTTACATACCCATTATAGGTATTGAAGCCACGCATACAGGAGATTCTATTATTGGACTCCAAATACATAGAGCATACCTCTGGCTTTGGCGATGAAGACTACAGAACTGTTTTTAGGTACACGGATGAGAGCTACTGTTTGTTGTGTTCATATGGCATTTAGATGGTTCACCGATGAGAGATGCTTCCCTTGGGGGGGAGGGAGTGCAGAGACTCAAACGCATCAGCGACCCAACTAACTGCGTGTCTGTCTGCATGAATAAAGACTTCTCAAAGTCCAGTTATTATACTGATATCCAATAATTAATTCTGCCCCCTCCCTCCCTCAGGCGTGTTGCACAGGGCATAGATCCTAGACCCTGGACTGAGACCACGGCCTATGATTTGCAGGTGAAAAGCTAATACAGTCATTACTATTATCCCCATGATTTCTGCCATTGTTATGTTGTAAGATAACATATGTATAAAGCCCCCATTTTCTTTTCTTCTCTTCTTTCATTTCTAGCACATGTTCATTCCAAGACAAACAAATGGAATTGACTGTGGGATTTTTATGCTTATGGTAAGATTGTTTCATATTGGTATACATTGGTTTTACCCTTGAATATATATATATTAAGTCTATTGAAGACGCAGAACATTACATATAACTGCTGCTGGATGCACCACATTTTAGTGGAGTTAGGAAATTAAAAGCGCTCTTCCCCCTCCCCTTTTTTCAGTACACCCTTTGCATTGTCGCCAACACCCGGTTCCAGTTCACAGAGGTCTGTATTTCCAACCAAGTAAAGGGCCCATGTAACACATATGGCACAACTTGCAAGCAGAGATACTTGTGATTGCAATTACTTAAAAATACCACTTCATATCATTCTCATGACATCATGCCATTGCCTACCAATATAGCTCAATTGTACAACTCGTTGGCCATTAATGATAATCCCATGTTATTGTTTGTCATGTCTGTGATTTTTAGTTGGACATTAACTCAATTCGTGAGTGGTGGTGTACTCTACTAATGGAGCGCTTCCAAACTGAGGGGTACGTTACAGTATCTTAGAGTATAATTAGTCAACATGTGTTGAAGCAATAATAACTTATTTTTTCATAATTTGAAAGGCACGGCAAGAGGTTTGCCCACAGGACCAGGGAGTCGAGGTGTCTGCTCCAAGGACTGCTACAACCTGTTTACAGGGTGCCTCGGACTTCAAGGATTACTACCAGTATCCCACAACACCTCCAGGTTGCCATGGACCGCAGTGCTGAACAAAAAAAGCTGGTGGACTTCATCATCACAGCACATCGGACTAAAGAACACCTAAAGGTACAGTATGTTGGCACCTGAAGAAGAATATAATTCAAAGAGTTAAATCATTACCGTTCTCAAGTGGTGTATCTCCTCATCAAACAACAACAAAGATGGCCGACAGCGATACTGCAGCCAAAGCCACGGAGCCTGAGATTGAGGGTGCAGTTACACAGAATGTCCGCAAGAGGGAGCTAACACCCAAGGGATTAGAGGAAAAGTTGAGTAACCTCATAAAAGCCAGGAGATGCAAGCTAGGACAATTAACTGCAAAATCAAACGAAATAGAAAGTCTTCTGGCAAATGAAGAGGAACAGGCCCCTGATATAACTACTGTGCAAAGGGGAATAAGAATGTGTGACACATTCTATCAAGAACTGATTAACCTTAATTACTTGGTGCTGTCATATCTCAGTGAAGAAGAAAATAATGCTGATCAAGAAATGTGGTTTCAGCCTAAAGCAGATAAATGTGAACAATTTATCACAAAAATAGAAGAATGGTTTCAGGCTGCAACATGTAACAATGAGGTGACAAGAAAAGACAGTGTGTCTAATGTAGCCACAGGTGTTTCTTCTACTACAAGTTCGGCGCGCATTAAAGAAGAAGCCACCAGAGCCGCCCTCATGGCACAGAGGACAGCCCTGACAGAAATACAGGCATTAGACAGAAAAGAAGCAAAGCTTAAAGCTGAACGGGAACAGTTAGAGATCAATACAGCTCTAGCAGTATCCAATGCAAAAATCAAAGTGTATCAGGAATCTGAGGAACAGCGGAGCAGCGTGAGCAGGAACAAACGCGCGTCGCCTACGCTGCGCCAGGTAAAATCTGAGTCTGGAGCTGGGTATGGCTGCACGAGTGCCTCCCAACCCACCAAGCCACAAAAGAAAGAAGTGTCCACGTTTCCAGTGAAAAGTACTTCCAAGCAAAGACACGCTCAGCTGAGACCTGATACGGAACAATGTGATGATCATCAACTACACGATGACAGTCCAGAACAAATGGACAGTGCTAGAGAAATATATCGGCTCATGCAGCAACAGACAGACCTCGCTGAAATGCTCGCAAAAAAATAGGAGCTCTCTCGTTTGCCACAAAGAGACGTGCCAGTGTTCAGTGGAGAACCATTAGAGTTCAGATCCTTTATGAGAGCTTTCAATCATGCTATTGATGCACGAGCCGACAGCAGCACTGACAAACTGTACTTCTTAGAGCAGTACACCAGAGGGGAACCACAGGACCTCGTGAAGAGATGCCACCATATGACTGCAGCGCGTGGATATGCAGAGGCAGTGAGGCTGCTTCACGAACATTACGGAGACCCGCTGAAGATTGCCGACTCTTTGATCAACAAGGCTTGCAAGTGGCCGTTGATAAAGTCAGAAGATGGGAAAGCCCTCAGCGCTTTTTCAGTGTTTCTTGTGAGCTGTCGCAACGCTATGGAAGATGTCGATTACATGGAAGAGATGGACAATCCGACGGCCATGAGGGCGGTTGTTGCTAAGCTGCCATTCAAGATGAGAGAGAGATGGAGAGTTCATGCATATGACCTTCAAGAACGCCGTCGGAGGTGAGCCAAGTTTACAGATCTGGTGCGCTTCGTAGATCGCCAAGCAAAGATCACATCTGACCCTCTCTTTGGAGATCTCGACTCTGCAACAGCGGACAAGAAAGATACAAAGAAACCTCAGCACGGAAAGAAAGATCAAAGAGAAGCTAAAAGGGGAAGCAGCTTCGCTACCAGTGCTGAACAAGTGGATGATGAAAAAGGCGAATCATCAAAGTCAAAAGATGCTACATACTTCAACCGTACTTTTACAAAGCCATGTGTGTTCTGTGAGAAAGGTCACACCCTGGAAGAATGTCGCAAGCTAAGAGACAAACCACATAAGGAAAGAGTGGAGTTTCTGAAGAGGAACGGCTTCTGTTTCGGCTGCCTGGTGAAAGGCCACCTTAGCAAGGAGTGTAAAAAGAAAATAACATGTGAACACTGTTCCATGAAGCATCCCAGCATGCTACACTTTGCAAGGCAAGACAAAGGTCCAAAGGAGAAGACAACAGAAGTTGCCTCAAAAGAAGATGAACCCGCCTCCCAAGGAAACGCAGCCAGTACAGAGGAAAACAAAGTGTTAAGTGCCTGCACTGGGGCCGGAGACAACTGCGTGCTCGCCATAGTGCCCGTCAGAGTAAAGAACAAGAAAAGCAACAAAGCTGTGGAGGTTTATGCATTCATGGACCCAGGCAGCTCTGCGACGTTTTGTACAGAGACACTGGCAGAGCGATTGAACATTCAAGGCAGAAAGACGGAGCTAGTGCTAAGCACCATCAATGCAAAGAAGCGAGTGGAGAGTTACATCCTCACTGACTTGGAAGTTAGTGGGTTAGAGGAGAATAACTTCATTGAACTGTCCAAAGTGTTCACACAGAGGAACATCCCCGTCTCCGTGAAGAACGTTCCACAACAAAAGGATGTTGACAAATGGCCGTACCTCAACGAAGTCAGGTTGCCACGCATCAATGCCGAAGTGGAGCTTCTCATCGGAACAAGAGAACACAAGCTGCTAGAGCCGTGGAAAGTGATCCACAGCCAAGCAAACGGATCATATGCGGTCAAAACTGCTCTTGGGTGGATTCTGAATGGTCCACTGGAAGAGCCAACGGACGGACACTACAGCATGTGACGGTGAACAATCAAGTGCTGCAGTGAACAGAATTGCTGTCGAGACTGAGGGTATAGAACGGCTTCTTCTCCAGCAATATAACCATGACTTTCCCGAACGAAACTGTGATGACAAGTTAGAGATGTCACAAGAGGACCATCGTTTCATGGACTTTGTGTCAGGCTCTGCACGCTATGTGGATGGACATTACTACATAAATCTTCCACTGAAGAGAGCGAGTGTCCAAATGTCAAACAATCAAAGTGCTGCTATGCAGCGAGCACTAAACCTCAAGACCAAGCTGAAGAGGAATCCTGAGTTCCATGCCGAGTACACCAGCTTCATGTGTGACATGTTTAACGCAGGATATGCAGTGAAAGTACTAACAAGACTGTTAAGTTGTCAGGATGGAAAAGTATGGTACCTTCCCCATCATGGAGTCTTCCACCCACAGAAGAAAAGGATTCGTGTGGTGTTTGACTGCGCCGCCAGCTACCAAGGAGTCTCATTGAACAGTGAGCTTCTACAAGGACCAGACCTAACGAACACCCTGGTCGGAGTGTTGACTCGCTTCAGACAGGAGCCGGTTGCCATGATGGCTGACATCGAAAAGATGTACTACCAAGTGCGCGTGCCTGATGAAGACACCGATCTCCTGCGCTTCCTGTGGTGGCCCGAGGGAGACATCACCCAGGACATCGATGAGTACAAGATGGTTGTGCACCTCTTCGGTGCGACCTCCTCACCCAGCTGCGCCACATTTTCTCTACAGAGGACAGCACAAGAGAATAGGAACAAGTCTCCACCTGAGGCTGTAGATACAGTTCTCAAGAACTTTTATGTTCTGACTGTCTAAAGTCGGTCTCCAACCAAACGCAAGCTATCGCCCTACGAGCAGACCTCACCGCATTGTGCGCCGACGGAGGTTTTCACCTGACCAAATGGACAAGTAACAGTCGCAGGCTGTTTGCGTCTGTCCCAGACAACGAAAGAGCAAACGAACTGAGAGACCTGGATCTGACCAACGATACTCTCCCTGTGGAAAGGGTCTTAGGAGTGTTGTGGTGCATCGAGTCCGACTCATTCAAGTTCAGGATCAATCTTAAAGACAGACCCGTCACAAGACGAGGAATCCTTTCAGTAACCAGTTCTATCTACGACCCACTGGGTTTCCTTGCCCCAGCAATCCTCCCTGCGAAGATGCTCATGCAGCAGCTGTGCAAAGAAAGGCTTGCATGGGACGACGAAATTCCTAAAAAGTTTGCCCAAAAATGGCCCACGTGGCTGCAAGAGCTTCACCAACTGTCAGAAGTGGGTGTGACCAGATGTGTAAGACCAGTGGACTTCGGACCTGTTGCAGAAGCACAGATTCATCACTTTTCTGACGCGTCCGAAAATGGATATGGGACAGTCTCCTACCTCAGACTGACAAGCAGCAATGGACAGGTTCACTGCGCCTTCATGATGGGACGAGCCCGTGTTGCTCCAACAAAGCAAACTACTATTCCACGAATGGAATTGACAGCAGCCGTAGTGGCCGTGAACACTGACAAGATGTTGAGACGAGAGCTCCAGATGGACCTTCGTGACTCGACATTCTGGACTGACAGCACAACCGTGTTGAGATATATAGAGAATGAAACACTGCGTTTCAAGACCTTCGTTGACAACCGTGTCGCCACCATCAGAGATGCAACGAAAGCGCACCAATGGAAGTATGTCAATACCTCAATCAACCCTTCCGACTGTGCTTCCAGGGGGCTTACACCTACCAAGTTCATGGAGAGCCCTAGCTGGTTTCATGGTCCAGCTTTCCTTCGAGAACCAGAGAGTCAATGGCCGGACAGACCTGCCGAGATGAAGGTCGAAGAGGACGACAGCGAGGTGAGACACGTACATCTTACACACGCAGTCGAAGACACAGATGCTGTGAACAAGCTGATCAACCACTATTCCAGCTGGTACAGACTGAAAAGAGCCGTCGCCTGGATTCTCCGACTGAAGGATATGCTGCTACAGTGCTGTAGGAAGAAGAAGACAGATCTACAAACAGATCCCGATGGTCAAACAAGAACTGACAACCAGAACGACAGCAAGACGATGCCAGACCTGGGCACCTTGACAGTTGAATGTCTAACGAGAGCTGAGATGGAGATCATCAGATTCACTCAAACCCAGCAGTTTCCTGAAGAAGTACTCATGCTGGAGAAAGGAAGCAACGTGAAGAAGAGCAGTCATCTAACAAAGCTTGACCCAGTGATCCAGGATGGAGTTCTGAGGGTCGGAGGCCGTCTCTGTGAATCTGCTATGCCGGAGCATGTGAAGCATCCGGTCATCATCCCAAAGGATTTGCACGTCACTACACTGATTCTGAGAGACACTCATGAGAAAATCGGACACTGTGGAAGAAACTATATGCTCTCACGTTTGCGTCAAAGGTATTGGATCCCCTCAGTGAACTCAATGGTGAGGAAGTTCTTGTCAAGATGTGTGGTCTGCAGAAAAGTCAAAGGCAAGACTCTCGGACAAAAGATGGCGAACTTGCCTCCAGACAGGATAGAACCTGACAAACCCCCTTTCACTAATGTAGGGGTGGATTATTTTGGTCCGTTTGACGTGAAGCAGGGCCGCAGCACTGTGAAGAGATATGGCGTCCTGTTTACCTGTCTCACTACGCGAGCAGTACACATTGAAGTAGCGCACTTGCTTGACACTGACTCGTGTGTGAATGCAATCCGTCGTTTTCTGTGCAGGAGAGGACAAGTGGCAGTTATGCGCTCAGACAATGGGACAAATTTTGTAGCCACTGAGCGTGAGCTGCGAGAGTCGATTCAGCAGTGGAATCAAGCAAAGATTCAAGATGCACTGATGCAAAGAGGAATCAAATGGGTTTTCAACCCACCTGCAGGCTCACATTTTGGAGGAGTCTGGGAGAGACAGATCCGATCTGTAAGGAAAGTAATGAGATCTGTGCTGAAGGAACAAACAGTGAGTGATGAGTGTCTACACACATTGCTGTGTGAAGTGGAATACATACTAAATGACAGACCACTCACAACAACAGACGACCCTTCAGACCTCGAAGCATTGACCCCTAACCACTTACTACTGATGAAGAAGCAGCCAGTCATGCCGCCTGGACTGTTCAGCAAGGAGGATTCATATGCACGCAGAAGATGGAAGCAGATACAATATCTCGCCGACTTATTCTGGAAGCGATGGGTGCGTGAGTTCCTTCCCCAGTTGCAAGAGCGTCAACGATGGACCCAGATCAAGAAGAATCTGTCAGGCGGTTAGGTGGCCGAGCGGAGATTGCGTTCGTCACCAGCCCCGGAGCTGTGAGCTCGATTCGCCTGTTCGAATCCAGCTCACAGCTCCGGGGTTGTCACCAGCTTGGCTGGCCGTCTGCACTGATACAATTGGCTGTATCAGAGGGTGGGAGAAGCTGGCGGGGTGGGTCCGGGTCGTTGTAAACAGCGACTCCTACAGTTCGGTCGGGGCGCCTGCTAAGCGCGGATTGGACGTGAGGGGGATAGTGTGGTCCTCCCACACGCTACGTCGCTACGCCCTCTCAATGAGAATCCGCGCTGCCAGGTGAAAAGAAGCGGTGATTGGCTGGACGTGTGTCGGAGGAAGCACGTGGTAGTCTCCACTCTCCCAGATGATCTGACTGTGGGGGGTAAGTGCGCAGCGACCAGGAAGGGACTGGGAATTGGCATACGACTAACATTGGGATGGGAGAAAATCGGAGGAAAATGGAGGGGGAAAAAGACAAAAAAAAAAAAAAAAAAAAAGAATCTGTCAATTGGAGATGTCGTCATGATCTTGGATGAATCAGCGCCACGGGGCTCATGGTTGCTGGGAAGAGTCGCTCAGATCATTCCTGATGCAAATGGACTTGTGAGGCGTGTGCTGGTCAAGACGAAGACAAACACCCTTGAAAGACCTGTCGACAAGCTGTGTCTCATCTATGAGAAGGACAGTTAAACAAAAGAACTTTGATCTACGTATCCTTTGTACGTTCATTACATTCACGCTAGAATTTGATTAGCATATAGGATAATGCTTTATGTTTGAAATTTACGTTGGCTCTAGTTTGTTTATTGAGTAATTGGCAGCCTGCTTGTCTTCCAATTAGAGGCCGGAATTTGTAAGAGCCAAACCTTGAAAAGTCATATTTTGAATATATTTGTATTTTATATATTTAGTTATTGCATAGAAAACGAGCAGTAGTTTAATTTGTAATGCTGTGGTATGCTATAAGCCATATTTATAGTTTAGTTGCGAATTATTCTAAGAATTAACATTACATGTACGTTAGATGTGTTACTGCGCATGTGCGAGAGTCTTTATATGCAGTGAACTTGAAGTGCCTAGTTTGTAGTGAGACAGTGCCCATGCAGTTTGGAAGCACATACATTTTTGAGCGTAGTCCATGATCCTAGTTCGGTCTATATATCCTATGAAGAATGATGTTGTACTTTGTGACTGCCCAAAGAAACTAAAGAACCTTCAAACGTATTCTGGAGTCCGTGAGTTTGTACATCATAATTGTGGATACAGATTTGTATTAGCCATTGGACACGAGTCTGAAACCTTTTTGCTGCCTGCACTGAAAATGAAATGGTAAACGAAAGTCTAAAGAAATCCTGCCATTACATTGAGTGTATTTCTGTGAAAATGCGTGTGGCGCACGCCTCTGAATCCAACCGGAGCGGAAAAATAACTTTGCTTCCCGCCCGCGATTCATGCACCCACCCACAGCCGTGGTGAACAGCGACGCCCGTTAACCCTTTCACTGCCACACGACAGAAGGTTAACCCTTTACTATCACACAACCATCGGTCGCCGGGTTAAACTTCTGTCGTGTGGCAGTGAAAGGGTTAACTGGCTGTCGTGTGGCAGTAAAAGGGTTAACCTTCTGTGTATTGTCGCAGTGAAAGGGTTAACCGTTTTGGTAGTGCAGTGGTGAAAGGGTTAACATGGGGGCAGTCATGGAAAGAGAGTCAGAGAGAAAGGAGAGAGAGAAAGGAGAGAAAGATAGAAAGAAGGAGAGAAATTGAGAAAAAGAGAGATAGAAAGAGATAGAGATGAGAGAGAGAAAGAGAGCGACAAAAAGAGAGATAAATCACTTACCTTTTCAGTGTGGTCTTGTAGTTCTATGGAGGTAAAGACAGATCAAGTTAAACACTAAACATCCTCAGCATCATTCCCTATGAACTGAAGAGAGACCAGTCCTGACCTGCAGGAAGGAGACGTGTTCAGCGTTCATCTCCTGCTCTATGGCTCTGATTGTGTCTGAAAGGGTTGACATCTCTCTGTCCAGCCCCTCAATCTTCTCCTTCATCGTCTGGCTCTTCTGCTCCTCTTCCTCCTTCAGTGCAGCTACCCTGGCCTCCTTTTCCTCGTGGAGAAACTGGTGAAGCTTCTTAAACTCCTTCTTAATCTGCTTCTCTGTGTGCAGGGCCTGGACCTGGAGATTATAAAATAAGATAAGATATTCCTTTATTGATCCCCTTGGGGAAATTCAGGCAGCATGGGGGATGGGGGGGGGGGCAAGGGCATAATTTAGTTTTCAATGTTGGAGGGGACACATTTGTGGGGCGTGGTCAGTGGCTGTAAGGTCGTAGATAAAAAAATTTAAATGAATCAGTTGTGCAAGTCAATTTTGGTGAGATGTTTCTATATACAATTCACTTATGACAAGTCATAACGCTGCACGAGTCTCGGAACGTGAGAGAGAGAGATCATGCTATTTATTATCTACAATGTATAAAACAACAGGCTAGAGGCTTTTAAATACAACAAGGTCATAGACAGATATTTTCACAGAGACCAAGCAAAGCTGTTGTCACACAGACCATCGTTCAGTTTCACACCAAACTTTCAGGGGAGGGGTGCTATGTATTTGAGCACACCTGACGACATGGCTGTTGTTGTTATGCAAAGACGGCTGTGCTCGGTACTTAGCGCATGCACACAAACATGCGACTCGTCCCTCGCCGGGTGCTCACCTTGTCTTTGCATGTGTAACGGGGAATGTCCACAGTCACGGAAACAGGTGTGTTGATGAGTGACTGTGGCAGTGCGGGCTGGTAAATTAAACTCACTTCCCCATAACAGGGTTAACAGACGCATAGGTACGGTAGTTAGGAGTGAATTCACTTCTTAGTGCAGCGGCCTGTGTCGTCGCCCGCGGACGCGGGAGCCCCCTGTTCGACTCCCCCTCGGGACATTCTCATTTAACATCAAACACAACGCAGACCCAGTATGATCCGTCACAGTGGTGCCCAGTGACCCGGATGTCCTGAGGGGCGTGAGTTTAGGGAGGTGAGTGTAACGGGGAAGCCCGTGGGTATGTCCACAGTCACGGAAACAGGTGTGTTGACGAGTGACTGTGGCAGTGCGGGCTGGTAAATTAAACTCACTTCCCCATAACAGGGTTAACAGACGCATAGGTACGGTAGTTAGGAGTGAATTCACTTCTTAGTGCAGCGGCCTGTGTCATCATGCAGGGGACATGTCCCCTGTGTGTCCCCCCCCCCCCCCCCAGGGGCGTAATTGTGGGGGGGGGACACAGGGGACATGTCCCCTGCATGTTTTCAGAAGGCAGTTATGGTCCCCTGCACTTTTTTACCATCCAAAACAATGTTACACGATAATAAACGGAGACGCGACGGGTACAGGTAGTAAAAACAACACAAGCAGTGTAAACAAATAAGTTTAAGGAAATAAGTAGGGATGCTCGATATTGGCTTTTTTACCGATACCGATATACCGATATTGTCCAACTCTTAATTTCCGATACCGATATCAACCGATACCGATATATGCAGGGTTTCCCCCCCCAAGAAACGGAATAATTTCAGGTAATTAACATTACATATCTCTTGTTGTGGAATTAACACAACATTATGCATACTTTTGACGAATCAGAATTTGTTCTTACTTGCTTGCCTGGGTAAATAAAGGTTATAGAAATGAAAGAAAAAAAAATAACGATACCGATATTTTCCGATACCACATTTTAATGCCGATATCGGCCGATAATATCGGGAGGCCGATAATATCGGACATCCCTAGAAATAAGTCAATATAATTTACTATCTAACTAACTATACAGCATTCACAGTGTCGCATAAGGTAGTGTTATAATTTACTATCTAACTAACTGAAATATACAGTAGGGGGGTTAAAAATCATGTCTCTCCCACAATGGACTACAACAATAGGGCACTTATTTTTACTGTGTGTAGGTTGAGTGCAGCTGCAACCTTACAGTAAATCATTTATCATTAATACAGAATATTTGTACCTTTACGTGTTCTGCTGTGCGGACGCATGTTTGTTTGATTTCTTTAAAGGCCTGTAGCTTGTCACGTAAGGTCTTCAGTGGAGCCTGGAGCTGCTTCTGCAATGGAATTCATTAATTCATTCATTCATGATGTATTTCACTTGAAAGATGTAGGTCTGAGGACTCTGTGCTGCAGCACCGGTTTCAACTCACAGACTGTAGTACGTTTGCCACCCAGGCCACCCTGGACTCCCACACTGCCATTGACTCCCATAATGACATTGACTCCCATAATGACATTGACTCCCACACTGACATTGACTCCCACACTGACATTGACTCTCACACCTCCTACGTTGTGGATAAAAATAAATCAACTCCAACATCAGTGTCTGAATCTAATCCCATCTAATTGTTCTGATTGTCTAATGTTTCTGTATTCATTAACAATGTGACAACAATGTTTACTCTGTGTATTTATTGAGTATAATTAAAGATTGAATAAATTAATATAATAATGATTTTGCCATACCTTGTGATCCTCCGAAGCTTCCTCTATGAGGCAGCAGTTGTGTCTCTTGCGTTTTCTGGAGGACGGACACACCACACAGATGAGCTGGAGTCTGTGCAGACTGCAGAGCACCTCAGAACCTGCTGGAGCTCCCTGGCTTCTCTCCCTGAAGGCCTCACACAGGTTCTTCAAAGCCAAGTTACAAGGAGGATTTAAAATTGAAGAGACTTCCCTACAAAGTGGACAGTTCTTGTCTTCTCTGTCTCTCCAGTATTGATGCAGACAGGCTTTACAGAAGCTGTGGCTACACAACAAGACGACAGGATCTGTGTAGATGTCACGGCACACAGGACAAGACAGATCCTCTTCACAATGAGACGAAGCCATTTTGTCTCTCAGTAACACTCCCTCCTCTGGAAAGCTCCCTGAAGTTTACTTTAACTTTTGTTATAAACTTACTTAGATTCAGTCAGCAGCTGGTTGAAGTCAGTGTTTGATCACTAGTTATGAGGGCCGACGTTCCATTCTACTGGTTAAAGTTGCTTACTCGTGAGTAGTATGTGCGTTGATAAAGACAAATAATGTCCACAGCCGCTCCAGTGTAAAACAAAGATATCAAAATGGTTTATTTCTCTTCCACAGCGAAGTCTTTCTTTACAGAAGCGGTCCCAAAGCTTTTTTCCTAAATATTCACGTTACTACTACAAGGTAAGAAAACTGTTTTTCCCAGTCTCCAAATCACCACCGACTCGACACATGAAGATTCCTCCACACTGGAAAGCCGAAAATCTATGCTGTTTAGTCTATCGGTTCGGTACTGCTCAGCACTGTTTCAAGATGGACACTGACCTGGCAGAGAGAATTGCTGAATATATATAGATACACAAACGTTCTAGAATGTTCGGTCATGACATCATAATGAACATCACCAATGTTCTAGAACATTCGGCTATGAAACTTCACCAATGTTCTAGAATGTTCTATTATGACATCCTACTGTGACATCACAAATGTTCTAGAATGTTCTATTATGACAAATAAGACGGTTCAATGACTTTATCTAAATCCAATCAACATTCCTAATGCCGTTTCAATGTAAGGATATAAAAATAAACATAAACATTCATATATAATATACCATAACCTAAATATATAGCTTTGGCTCCTCTACACTAGTCCTTCCTGTGTTTGTCTAAAGCTAGTCCTACTCCTTCAGTACTAGCTGTGGGTTCAAGATGCACACTGACCTGGCAGCGAGAATTGCTGAATATATATAGATACACAAACGTTCTAGAATGTTCGGTCATGACATCATAATGAACATCACCAATGTTCTAGAACATTCGGCTATGAAACTTCACCAATGTTCTAGAATGTTCTATTATGACATCCTACTGTGACATCACAAATGTTCTAGAATGTTCTATATGACAAATAAGACGGTTCAATGACTTTATCTAAATCCAATCAACATTCCTAATGCCGTTTCAATGTAAGGATATAAAAATAAACATAAACATTCATATATAATATACCATAACCTAAATATATAGCTTTGGCTCCTCTACACTAGTCCTTCCTGTGTTTGTCTAAAGCTAGTCCTACTCCTTCAGTACTAGCTGTGGGTTCAAGATGCACACTGACCTGGCAGAGAGAATTGCTGAATATATATAGATACACAAACGTTCTAGAATGTTCGGTCATGACATCATAATGAACATGACCAATGTTCTAGAACATTCGGCTATGAAACTTCACCAATGTTCTAGAATGTTCTATTATGACATCTTACTGTGACATCACAAATGTTCTAGAATGTTCTATTATGACAAATAAGACGGTTCAATGACTTTATCTAAATCCAATCAACATTCCTAATGCCGTTTCAATGTAAGGATATAAAAATAAACATAAACATTCATATATAATATACCATAACCTAAATATATAGCTTTGGCTCCTCTACACTAGTCCTTCCTGTGTTTGTCTAAAGCTAGTCCTACTCCTTCAGTACGAGCTGTGGGTTTTATCTGGAGCAGGCGGGTGTCGGTCGATGAGGAGTGTAGAAACAATGATGTTTATCACCTGTATATCAATGGTTATAATCCTAGTTATGTCATTACTGGCAAAGCGTCTTGCTTCGCCTATTGGACTATGGTCGCACCTGTGGGCGTTCGTTGAAAACTTTTCATGCATCTACCATTCACCTAGCCACGCCCACCTTTCTAGTATATAACCAGGTGAAGTGGTCACGCCCACCTCTCTAGTATATAACCACACAGTAAATTTCGCAAG
This sequence comes from Notolepis coatsorum, assembly GCF_963971535.1. Classification (NCBI taxonomy): domain Eukaryota; kingdom Metazoa; phylum Chordata; class Actinopteri; order Aulopiformes; family Paralepididae; genus Notolepis; species Notolepis coatsorum. The sequence continues at coordinate 8,036,672 of NC_140168.1, read as the reverse complement.
GTAAATTTTACTCAAACTGAGTACATTTTACTCAAACTCAATTTGAGTAAAATTTACTCAGTTTGAGTCAAATGTACTCTGCAAAATTTACTGTGCAGGTGATGTGGCCACGCCCACCTCTCTAGTATATAACCAGGTGTAGTGACCTCACCTCTCTAGTATATAACCAGGTGTAGTGACCTCACCTCTCTAGTATATAACCAGGTGTAGTGACCTCACCTCTCTAGTATATAACCAGGTGAAGTGACCTCACCTCTCTAGTATATAACCAGGTGTAGTGACCTCACCTCTCTAGTATATAACCAGGTGTAGTGACCTCACCTCTCTAGTATATAACCAGGTGTAGTGACCTCACCTCTCTAGTATATAACCAGGTGAAGTGACCTCACCTCTCTAGTATATAACCAGGTGAAGTGACCACGCCAACCTCTCTAGTATATAACCAGGTGTAGCGACCACACCTTTCTAGTATATAACCAGGTGTAGTGACCTCACCTCTCTAGTATATAACCAGGTGTAGTGACCTCACCTCTCTAGTATATAACCAGGTGTAGTGACCTCACCTCTCTAGTATATAACCAGGTGTAGTGACCTCACCTCTCTAGTATATAACCAGGTGTAGTGACCTCACCTCTCTAGTATATAACCAGGTGTAGTGACCTCACCTCTCTAGCATATAACCAGGTGTAGTGACGTCACCTCTCTAGTATATAACCAGGTGTAGTGACCTCACCTCTCTAGTATATAACCAGGTGAAGTGACCTCACCCCTCTACTATATAACCAGGTATAGTGACCTCACCTCTCTAGTATATAACCAGGTGTAGTGACCTCACCTCTCTAGTATATAACCAGGTGTAGTGACCTCACCTCTCTAGTATATAACCAGGTGTAGTGACCTCACCTCTCTAGTATATAACCAGGTGAAGTGACCTCACCTCTCTAGTATATAACCAGGTGTAGTGACCTCACCTCTCTAGTATATAACCAGGTGTAGTGACCTCACCTCTCTAGTATATAACCAGGTGAAGTGACCTCACCTCTCTAGTATATAACCAGGTGTAGTGACCTCACCTCTCTAGTATATAACCAGGTGAAGTGACCTCACCTCTCTAGTATATAACCAGGTGAAGTGACCTCACCTCTCTAGTATATAACCAGGTGTAGTGACCTCACCTCTCTAGTATATAACCAGGTGAAGTGACCTCACCTCTCTAGTATATAACCAGGTGTAGTGACCTCACCTCTCTAGTATATAACCAGGTGTAGTGACCTCACCTCTCTAGTATATAACCAGGTGAAGTGACCTCACCTCTCTAGTATATAACCAGGTGTAGTGACCTGACCTCTCTAGTATATAACCAGGTGTAGTGACCTCACCTCTCTAGTATATAACCAGGTGTATTGACCTCACCTCTCTAGTATATAACCAGGTGTAGTGACCTCACCTCTCTAGTATATAACCAGGTGAAGTGACCTCACCTCTCTAGTATATAACCAGGTGTAGTGACCTCACCTCTCTAGTATATAACCAGGTGAAGTGACCTCACCTCTCTAGTATATAACCAGGTGAAGTGACCTCACCTCTCTAGTATATAACCAGGTGTAGTGACCTCACCTCTCTAGTATATAACCAGGTGAAGTGACCTCACCTCTCTAGTATATAACCAGGTGTAGTGACCTCACCTCTCTAGTATATAACCAGGTGTAGTGACCTCACCTCTCTAGTATATAACCAGGTGAAGTGACCTCACCTCTCTAGTATATAACCAGGTGTAGTGACCTCACCTCTCTAGTATATAACCAGGTGTAGTGACCTCACCTCTCTAGTATATAACCAGGTGAAGTGACCTCACCTCTCTAGTATATAACCAGGTGAAGTGACCTCACCTCTCTAGTATATAACCAGGTGTAGTGACCTCACCTCTCTAGTATATAACCAGGTGAAGTGACCTCACCTCTCTAGTATATAACCAGGTGAAGTGACCTCACCTCTCTAGTATATAACCAGGTGAAGTGACCTCACCTCTCTAGTATATCACCAGGTGTAGTGACCTCACCTCTCTAGTATATAACCAGGTGAAGTGACCTCACCTCTCTAGTATATAACCAGGTGAAGTGACCTCACCTCTCTAGTATATAACCAGGTGTAGTGACCTCACCTCTCTAGTATATAACCAGGTGAAGTGACCTCACCTCTCTAGTATATAACCAGGTGAAGTGACCTCACCTCTCTAGTATATAACCAGGTGAAGTGACCTCACCTCTCTAGTATATAACCAGGTGTAGTGACCTCACCTCTCTAGTATATAACCAGGTGTAGTGACCTCACCTCTCTAGTATATAACCAGGTGAAGTGACCTCACCTCTCTAGTATATAACCAGGTGAAGTGACCTCACCTCTCTAGTATATAACCAGGTGAAGTGACCTCACCTCTCTAGTATATAACCAGGTGTAGTGACCTCACCTCTCTAGTATATAACCAGGTGTAGTGACCTCACCTCTCTAGTATATAACCAGGTGTAGTGACCTCACCTCTCTAGTATATAACCAGGTGAAGTGACCTCACCTCTCTAGTATATAACCAGGTGAAGTGACCACGCCCACCTCTCTAGTATATAACCAGGTGAAGTGACCACGCCAACCTCTCTAGTATATAACCAGGTGTAGCGACCACACCTTTCTAGTATATAACCAGGTGTAGTGACCTCACCTCTCTAGTATATAACCAGGTGTAGTGACCTCACCTCTCTAGTATATAACCAGGTGAAGTGACCTCACCTCTCTAGTATATAACCAGGTGTAGTGACCTCACCTCTCTAGTATATAACCAGGTAAAGTGACCTCACCTCTCTAGTATATAACCAGGTGAAGTGACCTCACCTCTCTAGTATATAACCAGGTGTAGTGACCTCACCTCTCTAGTATATAACCAGGTGAAGTGACCTCACCTCTCTAGTATATAACCAGGTGTAGTGACCTCACCTCTCTAGTATATAACCAGGTGTAGTGACCTCACCTCTCTAGTATATAACCAGGTGTAGTGACCTCACCTCTCTAGTATATAACCAGGTGAAGTGACCTCACCTATCTAGTATATAACCAGGTGTAGTGACCTCACCTCTCTAGTATATAACCAGGTGTAGTGACCTCACCTCTCTAGTATATAACCAGGTGTAGTGACCTCACCTCTCTAGTATATAACCAGGTGAAGTGACCTCACCTCTCTAGTATATAACCAGGTGAAGTGACCACGCCAACCTCTCTAGTATATAACCAGGTGTAGCGACCACACCTTTCTAGTATATAACCAGGTGTAGTGACCTCACCTCTCTAGTATATAACCAGGTGTAGTGACCTCACCTCTCTAGTATATAACCAGGTGTAGTGACCTCACCTCTCTAGTATATAACCAGGTGTAGTGACCTCACCTCTCTAGTATATAACCAGGTGTAGTGACCTCACCTCTCTAGCATATAACCAGGTGTAGTGACGTCACCTCTCTAGTATATAACCAGGTGTAGTGACCTCACCTCTCTAGTATATAACCAGGTGAAGTGACCTCACCCCTCTACTATATAACCAGGTATAGTGACCTCACCTCTCTAGTATATAACCAGGTGTAGTGACCTCACCTCTCTAGTATATAACCAGGTGTAGTGACCTCACCTCTCTAGTATATAACCAGGTGTAGTGACCTCACCTCTCTAGTATATAACCAGGTGTAGTGACCTCACCTCTCTAGTATATAACCAGGTGTAGTGACCTCACCTCTCTAGTATATAACCAGGTGTAGTGACCTCACCTCTCTAGTATATAACCAGGTGAAGTGACCTCACCTCTCTAGTATATAACCAGGTGTAGTGACCTCACCTCTCTAGTATATAACCAGGTGAAGTGACCTCACCTCTCTAGTATATAACCAGGTGAAGTGACCTCACCTCTCTAGTATATAACCAGGTGTAGTGACCTCACCTCTCTAGTATATAACCAGGTGAAGTGACCTCACCTCTCTAGTATATAACCAGGTGTAGTGACCTCACCTCTCTAGTATATAACCAGGTGTAGTGACCTCACCTCTCTAGTATATAACCAGGTGAAGTGACCTCACCTCTCTAGTATATAACCAGGTGTAGTGACCTCACCTCTCTAGTATATAACCAGGTGTAGTGACCTCACCTCTCTAGTATATACCCAGGTGTAGTGACCTCACCTCTCTAGTATATAACCAGGTGTAGTGACCTCACCTCTCTAGTATATAACCAGGTGAAGTGACCTCACCTCTCTAGTATATAACCAGGTGAAGTGACCACGCCCACCTCTCTAGTATATAACCAGGTGAAGTGACCACGCCAACCTCTCTAGTATATAACCAGGTGTAGCGACCACACCTTTCTAGTATATAACCAGGTGTAGTGACCTCACCTCTCTAGTATATAACCAGGTGTAGTGACCTCACCTCTCTAGTATATAACCAGGTGTAGTGACCTCACCTCTCTAGTATATAACCAGGTGAAGTGACCTCACCTCTCTAGTATATAACCAGGTGTAGTGACCTCACCTCTCTAGTATATAACCAGGTGAAGTGACCTCACCTCTCTAGTATATAACCAGGTGTAGTGACCTCACCTCTCTAGTATATAACCAGGTGAAGTGACCTCACCTCTCTAGTATATAACCAGGTGAAGTGACCTCACCTCTCTAGTATATAACCAGGTGTAGTGACCTCACCTCTCTAGTATATAACCAGGTGAAGTGACCTCACCTCTCTAGTATATAACCAGGTGTAGTGACCTCACCTCTCTAGTATATAACCAGGTGTAGTGACCTCACCTCTCTAGTATATAACCAGGTGAAGTGACCTCACCTCTCTAGTATATAACCAGGTGTAGTGACCTCACCTCTCTAGTATATAACCAGGTGTAGTGACCTCACCTCTCTAGTATATAACCAGGTGAAGTGACCTCACCTCTCTAGTATATAACCAGGTGAAGTGACCTCACCTCTCTAGTATATAACCAGGTGTAGTGACCTCACCTCTCTAGTATATAACCAGGTGAAGTGACCTCACCTCTCTAGTATATAACCAGGTGAAGTGACCTCACCTCTCTAGTATATAACCAGGTGAAGTGACCTCACCTCTCTAGTATATAACCAGGTGTAGTGACCTCACCTCTCTAGTATATAACCAGGTGAAGTGACCTCACCTCTCTAGTATATAACCAGGTGAAGTGACCTCACCTCTCTAGTATATAACCAGGTGTAGTGACCTCACCTCTCTAGTATATAACCAGGTGAAGTGACCTCACCTCTCTAGTATATAACCAGGTGAAGTGACCTCACCTCTCTAGTATATAACCAGGTGAAGTGACCTCACCTCTCTAGTATATAACCAGGTGTAGTGACCTCACCTCTCTAGTATATAACCAGGTGAAGTGACCTCACCTCTCTAGTATATAACCAGGTGAAGTGACCTCACCTCTCTAGTATATAACCAGGTGAAGTGACCTCACCTCTCTAGTATATAACCAGGTGTAGTGACCTCACCTCTCTAGTATATAACCAGGTGTAGTGACCTCACCTCTCTAGTATATAACCAGGTGTAGTGACCTCACCTCTCTAGTATATAACCAGGTGAAGTGACCTCACCTCTCTAGTATATAACCAGGTGAAGTGACCACGCCCACCTCTCTAGTATATAACCAGGTGAAGTGACCACGCCAACCTCTCTAGTATATAACCAGGTGTAGCGACCTCACCTCTCTAGTATATAACCAGGTGTAGTGACCTCACCTCTCTAGTATATAACCAGGTGTAGTGACCTCACCTCTCTAGTATATAACCAGGTGAAGTGACCTCACCTCTCTAGTATATAACCAGGTGTAGTGACCTCACCTCTCTAGTATATAACCAGGTGAAGTGACCTCACCTCTCTAGTATATAACCAGGTGAAGTGACCTCACCTCTCTAGTATATAACCAGGTGTAGTGACCTCACCTCTCTAGTATATAACCAGGTGAAGTGACCTCACCTCTCTAGTATATAACCAGGTGTAGTGACCTCACCTCTCTAGTATATAACCAGGTGTAGTGACCTCACCTCTCTAGTATATAACCAGGTGAAGTGACCTCACCTCTCTAGTATATAACCAGGTGTAGTGACCTCACCTCTCTAGTATATAACCAGGTGTAGTGACCTCACCTCTCTAGTATATAACCAGGTGTAGTGACCTCACCTCTCTAGTATATAACCAGGTGTAGTGACCTCACCTCTCTAGTATATAACCAGGTGAAGTGACCTCACCTCTCTAGTATATAACCAGGTGTAGTGACCTCACCTCTCTAGTATATAACCAGGTGAAGTGACCTCACCTCTCTAGTATATAACCAGGTGTAGTGACCTCACCTCTCTAGTATATAACCAGGTGAAGTGACCTCACCTCTCTAGTATATAACCAGGTGTAGTGACCTCACCTCTCTAGTATATAACCAGGTGTAGTGACCTCACCTCTCTAGTATATAACCAGGTGAAGTGACCTCACCTCTCTAGTATATAACCAGGTGAAGTGACCTCACCTCTCTAGTATATAACCAGGTGTAGTGACCTCACCTCTCTAGTATATAACCAGGTGAAGTGACCTCACCTCTCTAGTATATAACCAGGTGAAGTGACCTCACCTCTCTAGTATATAACCAGGTGTAGTGACCTCACCTCTCTAGTATATAACCAGGTGAAGTGACCTCACCTCTCTAGTATATAACCAGGTGAAGTGACCTCACCTCTCTAGTATATAACCAGGTGTAGTGACCTCACCTCTCTAGTATATAACCAGGTGAAGTGACCTCACCTCTCTAGTATATAACCAGGTGAAGTGACCTCACCTCTAGTATATAACCAGGTGAAGTGACCTCACCTCTCTAGTATATAACCAGGTGTAGTGACCTCACCTCTCTAGTATATAACCAGGTGAAGTGACCTCACCTCTCTAGTATATAACCAGGTGAAGTGACCTCACCTCTCTAGTATATAACCAGGTGAAGTGACCTCACCTCTCTAGTATATAACCAGGTGTAGTGACCTCACCTCTCTAGTATATAACCAGGTGTAGTGACCTCACCTCTCTAGTATATAACCAGGTGAAGTGACCACGCCCACCTCTCTAGTATATAACCAGGTGAAGTGACCACGCCAACCTCTCTAGTATATAACCAGGTGTAGCGACCACACCTTTCTAGTATATAACCAGGTGTAGTGACCTCACCTCTCTAGTATATAACCAGGTGTAGTGACCTCACCTCTCTAGTATATAACCAGGTGTAGTGACCTCACCTCTCTAGTATATAACCAGGTGTAGTGACCTCACCTCTCTAGTATATAACCAGGTGTAGTGACCTCACCTCTCTAGCATATAATGTTAGGTTATGTCTATAACCAAGTTCTGTTAGTATAGCGAAGCTCGGCATCGCTCTCTGCACTATCTCGCATATGTGCACGCGCACTGAATAAAGACCACAATGTACCTTTAATCCCAATATTCGTCTGACCACACCCCTATCAGCTTACCCATATAAGCAGGGGTGGGGCCACCCACTCGCCTCCTTCCCAAGCTTTCGCCACAAGGCGAGGTCAAAGGCTGCAGCGGCGTCGGATGCCGAGCTTCGCTATACTAACAGAACTTGGTTATAGACATAACCTAACGTTCTGTATCGTATCGCTCTCGCTCGGCATCGCTCTCTGCACAAGGGAGGCCGAGCGAGAGCCAACGGCCGACAAATACACCCCGCTGACAGCCCCCCACAAACCATCAGAACAGGGAGGGCCGAGCCCCCCCGACCCACCCTAATGGCGGGCACCCCCCCTATTAGGGGCTTCACGGGAGGGCGACGGACCCGACCGTGCGAAGAGGCACTCAAGCAACTCAACGCACAGGGTGAGCAGACCGTGGCTTGACCCCACGACTACACACACGCACAACCCGCATGCCTCCCGGGAACGAACGGAGGAACAACCTCGTTACTGCCCCCAGAATCACGGGGTCAAGGGCAAACCCAACCCCGTGGCAAGGCCGTAGCAGCGGAGCACGAAGGAAGACCCAGACCCACCAAAAGGACTGGACTCCCTAGAATGGGGGCCCGGAGAAGTCCATGATGCCAGCATCAAGACCCCACCAGGTGGGCACGCAGTGCCCCGCCCCCCACATCGCCAGCGTATTCGGACAAAGGCCCCTCAGTTACTGCACCTGGTATTCCCAGGCGGAAACCCATCCAAGTACTAACCAGGCCAGAACCTGCTTAGCTTCCGAGATCGGACGAGATCGGGCGAGTTCAGGTTGGTATGGCCGTAAGCCGAGCGGGCCCTGTCCCCCCAATAGTACACCGCCTGGCACACTGACCCTGCAGAACAGGCAGTCAGCATGGCCGTAAGCACACAAAAAAGGTTAACCAACGGAAGCAGGCAGCGCACCGGGGAAAAACCAGGCAACAGGCTGTTAACCCTAGCCTGGAGACTGCGGACGAGACAGGCGCCAGAGGGGACAGCTGAACACAGCCGCCCCGGCGGAAGGAGCGTAAGCTGGCGGTGTTGCATGACCAAGCCTCCATTTAAAAACCCCCACCCAGAGGGGTCGAGGCAGAGAAGGCTGACACGATTGGCAGACGTCATGAACGTGCAGGGGCACCCTCAACCGGTGAACCCGGGAGTTGACACTGCTCCAACACACCAGGGAATCAACCACCTCGGTGTTACCCAATGCGGTGGTTGTTCCTATAACCCCTCAAGAAAAAACTCCAAAACACACCTGCGGGTATACACCGGCTATACCGCAGTACAAGTGTTTCAGTTTTCAAAAAAGGGTTAACCCAGGCCTACGGGTCGCAAACATCACTTCGGACCGGGCCTGGCGGTACGGGAAGCACAGGGTCACCAGAGGAGGTCAAAAAACCACCCCCACAGGCCCCTCTTCGCCATGCGTGAGAGAGGAGCGAAAAATAATGGAGAACCAGCCCCTAAGCACACCGTACTTGGTATTCCCAGGCGGTCTCCCAACCAAGTACTAACCAGGACCAACCTGTGTAGCGGCCGAGATCCGACGAGATCGAGCGTGTACAGAATGGCATGGCTGTAAGCCATTACGACAGTGCTGAGTAAAAACGTACCCAACCAGGGTCTCCATAGCGCTTAACCCTGTGACACCCAGACCGACCTGGCATTTTTCCCCCTGAAAAAAGCCCAAGTCCCTCAGGGTACCAGAACAGCAGATCTGCATCCCCGGCGGACAACGGGTTCAACTGATCTGGACCAGCGTGACCAGAACCAGTCCCGTGCCCTAACCACGCCGACATGCCTACTCCAGGAGAAGGGCAGATATGCGTGTTGATCTTAACATGAAAAGAAGGCGCCACCCAGACGTTCGGGCGAACCGCGCCTGGTGGCCCACCCCAAGGGCGTGAGACCCCTCTACATATGTTCAGATCCATTCCGTCATCATCCCCCAGACATGAACGAGAATCCGTCGAAAAACCAACCCAGGTCATGGGATCTGGTCGTCGGAAGAGGAAAAACCCCCATCTCAGTTGCTTTATAAAAACGCTGTTTCAACCACAAGCAACCAAGGCGTGCCAGTCAATCGCCTGTTTACAGCGAGCTAGCACTATACGTGCGTCGGGACACACCCCCATCAATGAACAGGCTATTTAGACCTGTCATTGAATCCCCAAGGCGCCCAGGGGAACGACAAGAGGGGTGTGACACTCCCTAACTCCCACACTTCTGGAATAGAAAAGAAGGAAGCATCAACAGTATGTATCCCAGTCTACACAGCCGGGGTAAAATTTTTTCACATTTTTACATCCCACCACCCTCCCATAGGAAGGAGACGGGGATCCCCAGAGAGACTTCCCACGCGAGCTGTACAGATTGAAAAGAATATATTGCACCTTGAGCCATGTAAAAAATTGGTTTTAGGGCTCTCCGGGGAAGAGGCACTGAACCCATACACACTCAATAAACGAATTGAATCGAATACATATACAATAGAATAGGACCCTACTAGAGGGTCCACTCACTTTGACAATCTGAGGAGGAAGGCTCTGTACTCTGATGGAGACTCCCTCACATGGAAGAAGGAGTCCGAGCTCACAGAAGGCCCGAATAGGCGCTTGGTGAGGAGGAGCCCCGACCACCCCCCTGAAACAGATCCATCACATGGACCTGAACAGCACACGGAAGTCCTACCAACAGAGACGCGCACTGTGACGTACTCTATGGCGGGGGAATTCCTGCGGTGCACACGCCCAATATACCAGGCCGTGGGACCAGGAAACTCCCCCCCCCCCCCGTAACGTGCCGAACCGCCACGTGACGGAAACCTTGAAGGACAGGGGGTGTACCCCTGACCGACAGAAACAAGGGGGAGAGGAAAGGTTACCAATTCACCCCTTTACGACCCCACACCCATGATACGATGTAATGACAAAAAGAGAATATGACACAGTCATAGTCAGCTCTATGAAGCGTTTTACAGCTCCACACAGCGCATGAGCTAACCTGCTATCTGATTTTTACTAAGGAAAAACACAGAATAGAGAGGGCTCTAAGAGCCCCGGTCCAACATACACATGTGCTTCTGTGGCCAGTCCAACCCAGTTGTAGGTCACATGACACACACAACCCATCATCACCTACAAAAAATGGCAAAAAACACTCAACAGAGGAACGCCGTTTCTTCACAATGAGAGAATACATCATTCTCGATTAGTATCGGCCACAGGCCTTGCTAAGCACACATGACAGCGACCAAACCATTTTCTCTTTTAGGAAAATAAAGTTTCTCCAGCAGATTTAGCACAACCTCAGCAAACAAGCTAAGAGTTACATCGCATCCCTACCACACAAAAGACACAATTAGTGCACAAACATGTCTGATAGGAGGATGAAAAAAGTCCCCAGGGAACCGGGGGGAAACACAATCCTCCTATTTTCCCCTCAATACGGCCAGTTAAAACAGGAAAACCTGTTAATATGTGAACACACTGTTCATTGTCATCACAATCTGAGAAAAGAACATTCTTTTACTCACTTGTCACCAAGCATAGCTTCATAGGTTAGTTACCTTAGTTGTGAGTACACGGTACATATAAACACCATGATGTTTCTCACACAACAACCAGATCATTACATCCCGATTTGCACGGAGAAGCTAACTGCCAGTGACAAAAACAGCTCACACATAACCCGCAACGTATCCTAAATGCATTGCAGCAACACACGTTTTGGGAAAAACATCGTTATTCACAATACATTTAGAAAAGTAAAACCAGAAGACGTGTTATAAGGTCTGGTCAAACCCGTTCCTACCCGGAACGCAGATCAGCGAAGTGCAGTCACAGACACCGTAGGAACACAGCCGCTCCTGTGTTGTCCGAACTGGGCAGCGTCACCGCTCCAACCCGTACTACAGTCCTCTGTTGATGCAACCTTGCCGTCCTGGCTCAGGGCAGGGTCGACGAAACATCCCCTGTCAAGGATGACGTCGTAGTCAAGAGTGTAAAACATGTTAAAATCAAAGCACGTTCAACAGAATAGCATCAAGCTAACGGCCGCTCCAACCGTTCGGGTGCTACTGCTTCTGCTCGCGAGACGCCGAGCTAACGACGCACGCGATCAGAAGCGAGCTCACGGCGGCGCGCGAGAAGCTAAGCTACCCCGCGCCAGGCCATGGCCTATAGCAGCAAGCTAACGTTACCTAGCGATCACGACATGCTAGCCCCGCAGCTAACAGCTGACTGGCTAACAGTCGGCCCAACCTGAGCGATCCCAGCAGGCTAACGCAGCAGTTAACAGCTGACTGGCTAACCGTAAGCTAAGCAGCTATCAACTGAACCTGTAACAATGACATAACACTCACCCAGACAGGCCGCCGTTCTGAACCTCTCCTCACTTTTTAAGAGAAAAGAGAAAACAAGATGTCAACACCGCTTCACAATGGTGATTTTACCAACACCCGACGGAATCAGCACAATACCAACTGGCCTGTGTAGCTGACTTGAACATGGATCTTCCGCTATCGAACATCCATGCACATATCCCCTCGTGAAGGAATACTCTCATTTGGATATGAAAGATGGGGCCTTAACACGGTGACAGAGAGAATCCACTCGTCCAAAACACACAGGGATCACCAGTGTTAATGGTCGCGGCCCACTAGTTAAAACTATAATGGTCTTCAGACCAAGGCCTTCTGTCGCCTAGGTGGCTGAACAAAGGACCCTAGCCTGGGGCCGGTTTCCATAAACATTGTCAAGTAGCCCCCATAGCACTAACAGACAAGTGGAGCCTGCCAGCAAAACACTACTCACCCAACCTGGAACGCACCGCTTCTCACAACAGCGGCATGTCCGACAGTTCAGCTGTGGCCTGACAGGTTTCACCCCAACAAACACAGCAAGGAACTGCAGTTGAGAAGCATGCAGCGGCGTGCTCCCAATACGAAAACCGGTGGAGGATTTTTAGAATGATCAACATCTTCCAGACACTCCAGTACGAAGACAATATCGCCGTATTTTCTCGAAAATAGTGAGAGAGAAAATAAAGATATGATGTCAACGTATCCTTGTTTCCCAAAGCTGCTCCTAATCCTTTCCAACATGGTATCAAGTGTGGGGATCTACCGAGGCACTTCTTCCTTGTGGTAAAAGCGAGAAGGAGGCGAGTGGGTGGCCCCACCCCTGCTTATATGGGTAAGCTGATAGGGGTGTGGTCAGACGAATATTGGGATTAAATGCGCGTGCACATATGCGAGATAGTGCAGAGAGCGATGCCGAGCGAGAGCGATACGATACAGAACCAGGTGTAGTGACGTCACCTCTCTAGTATATAACCAGGTGTAGTGACATCACCTCTCTAGTATATAACCAGGTGAAGTGACCTCACCCCTCTACTATATAACCAGGTATAGTGACCTCACCTCTCTAGTATATAACCAGGTGTAGTGACCTCACCTCTCTAGTATATAACCAGGTGTAGTGACCTCACCTCTCTAGTATATAACCAGGTGTAGTGACCTCACCTCTCTAGTATATAACCAGGTGTAGTGACCTCACCTCTCTAGTATATAACCAGGTGAAGTGACCTCACCTCTCTAGTATATAACCAGGTGAAGTGACCTTACCTCTCTAGTATATAACCAGGTGTAGTGACCTCACCTCTCTAGTATATAACCAGGTGTAGTGACCACACCTCTAGTATATAACCAGGTGTAGTGAGTGACCTCACCTCTCTAGTATATAACCAGGTGTAGTGACCACACCTCTCTAGTATATAACCAGGTGTAGTGACCTTACCTCTCTAGTATATAACCAGGTGTAGTGACCACACCTCTCTAGTATATAACCAGGTGTAGTGACCTCACCTCTCTAGTATATAACCAGGTGTAGTGACCTCACCTCTCTAGTATATAACCAGGTGTAGTGACCTCACCTCTCTAGAATATAACCAGGTGAAGTGACCTCACCTCTCTAGTATATAACCAGGTGTAGTGACCACACCTCTCTAGTATATAACCAGGTGTAGTGACCTCACCTCTCTAGTATATAACTAGGTGTAGTGACCTCACCTCTCTAGTATATAACCAGGTGTAGTGACCTCACCTCTCTAGTATATAACCAGGTAAAGTGACCACGCCCACCTCTCTAGTATATAACTAGGTGTAGTGAATTCACCTCTCTAGTATATAACCAGGTGTAGTGACCTCACCTCTCTAGTATATAACCAGGTGAAGTGACCTCACCTCTCTAGTATATAACCAGGTGAAGTGACCTTACCTCTCTAGTATATAACCAGGTGTAGTGACCTCACCTCTCTAGTATATAACCAGGTGTAGTGACCTCACCTCTCTAGCATATAACCAGGTGTAGTGACCTCACCTCTCTAGTATATAACCAGGTGTAGTGACCACACCTCTCTAGTATATAACCAGGTGTAGTGACCTTACCTCTCTAGTATATAACCAGGTGTAGTGACCTCACCTCTCTAGTATATAACCAGGTGTAGTGACCACACCTCTCTAGTATATAACCAGGTGTAGTGACCTCACCTCTCTAGTATATAACCAGGTGTAGTGACCTCACCTCTCTAGTATATAACCAGGTGTAGTGACCTCACCTCTCTAGTATATAACCAGGTGTTGTAACCTCACCTCTCTAGTATATAACCAGGTGAAGTGACCTCACCTCTCTAGTATATAACCAGGTGAAGTGACCTCATCAATAAAAAAGTACACTAGATTACAGTAGATATCATTATATGTTCTTATGCACGCCTGGTGATACTAAATCCAAATTGAACTCGGGCATTTGAAAGATAATATATGTATATATATATATATATAAATGTGCGAATTGGCTATAATAAGGTAATGTATAAGCATCTATTCTATATTCCATAATAATATTTAAAATTGCATTGGTCCGGATGGGAGAATTCAGTACTGTATCTACAGAACCTTCGGTTTTATCATCTTCCCTTTATTAATTTCCTTAGATTTCTTTCTACACATGATCTCAAGAGGGTACTGAACGAGATCAGTTGCAGTTTTTTAAGTTTGTTCATTATTATCATGGTGTTATTCACTGTCAAAGATGCAAAGACAAATCATAATTCATATTCTCCTTTGTTTCATCACAATTTAAGCAAGCCTAGTAATAGACACAATATTTCTGACACTGTGAATACATTCCCTGAGGTCCATAGATGTACCTAGATACCAAGAATATGCAAATAGCCCTTGTAGAAGTGGAGCAATATTCCATTTACCTAGGTATATATTTTATGCGGATTTTCACATCGTGTGGAACAGGTTAAGTCACCTTGTTAATTTGAAACGGTTAGAATCTTAAAGCTGCTATAGATAAAATGTGTACAGTATGTAGACTATTCTTTTTTTCTTTAATAATACATCCACAGAGCTTTTATAAAATATCGCTTTCCCCCCCTCGAATAATTATTGATTCGTGAATTTGTATCATTTAACTGGAAAATCCATTGTAAAGGCCAATGAGTGTTCTTGTTATAGATTATTATTATTATTATTATTATTATTATTATTTAGTATTATTATCTATATATTATATTATATATTGGAACTAGGCACTGTTTTTAGACTGTCTTATTTATGTTTGGACACTAGAGGGCTCACCACCCATTACAGCCCACTCCTATAAATAGCCAAGGTGATCACTGCATTCTTTGTGCACCTGTGTATTAGGATACAATTTTCTACCTGTTTCACTGTTTCACTGTTGGATCTGAGCAATTGACAACTGTTCTGTTTAAACCCTTCATTCACTATCATTTACCTTTGGACAACAATAAACCCTGTAAACCGAACCGGCGGCAACTTTGGACATTCAATTCATTCAACATCACAACTTTGGGACTGAGTAGGATAAGTAATAGCGGGTGCATCGTGGACGCTTGTCTATTCACTGGGGAGCGACAAGCGGCCACTACAAAGTAGAAAATTACCTAATGGAAGAAGGACGTGTGCTGAGTGAGTACAAGGCTGGAAAACTCCTCACGAAAAAAGGACGTGAGTAAAGTATAGGACAATTTTCCTCACGAATGAAAGAGAGGTAAGAAGATTGGAAACCTCTGTGGATTACCCAATGAAGTTCTGGATAAAGGATTTGAAGGAGCTGTAACGGCCTACCATGAAGTGGAATTGTTTGGACTCTGCTGTATTTATGAATGAAACGTGACTCGGGACATTGCTACTTGTTACGCTTCCGTGCGAACGCTGTTGAGTAGTATAACGTAGACTGACAAATTGATTAATGGTGATGCTGTGGATTATGGACGTATTGGACGCCGTAATATTTGGAGAACCATTGCAATTAATGTTGTCAGTCACTCTCGACGTGTGGAAGAACTAGACAGCGGCAGACTAATTGAATTGCAATACTGTGGAATGGATTATGGAACGGACTAGGTGCCGTATTAGAATTAAGTATACCATCGCAATTAATGTCTGGACGTGTGGAAACTAAATGGCGCAATGGACTGATTTTAATTCCGATACAGCAGTGGTTCTCTTGGACATTGTAGATGTGCGGCAAACTAAAGCTATATTACTGCATTCATAAACAGGAAGAAACTCAAACCCTCTTTGAAGGCTCTGACGTCACGCCAAGTGAATGCAACATTCAAACTACAAAGGATAAATAAAAGAATAAATAACATGTCTGAAGCCAAGATGAGGCCAACCAGTCATGGAGGTAGTAAAATAGCCTCTATGATTAGTAAAGCTGAAAAGGCAAGCTTAATGGAACGCCTTGCCAATTTAAATAAAAAGCAAGAGCTTGAGAAACAACAAAGAGATTTGGAATATGAAACTGCCCTTGCCAGTTTAAAGAAAAGACAAGAGCTTGAGAAACAACAAATGTATTTGAAATATGAAACATTGGAAAACAGACAAGCCAAGCAAGCAGCCAAACCGGCCAATGAATATCACAACAATGGTGCTGATGTTTTTACTAATCACTGTGTTGATTTCAGCTCCAAGGTGTGTAGAGACAAACCCTCCCTTGAACTTCGCAAGCCATGGTCGGAGTCCAGAGGAAAGGACAGCGATCAAGAGGAGGGCAATGAGGAAGAGGATGATGATTCGATTCCCTTTCATGTTCCCTCCAGGGAATGGTTGATGGATCATGGCCTGATTGAGGAGGAAGATGATGATGAGGAGGACGAGTCGACCCCCATTTATGTCCCCTCCAGCGAGTGGATGATGAAGAACCACCTGCTGGATCCTTCCCAGAGGGTTCCTTAGAATGAACCAGATGACAATGGTGAGGAAGAGGACGGCG
Source organism: Notolepis coatsorum (assembly GCF_963971535.1). Classification (NCBI taxonomy): domain Eukaryota; kingdom Metazoa; phylum Chordata; class Actinopteri; order Aulopiformes; family Paralepididae; genus Notolepis; species Notolepis coatsorum. The sequence continues at coordinate 8,019,813 of NC_140168.1, read as the reverse complement.
TCGATGATGACGTCGATGATGATGAAGAAGAAGATGACGACAAAGCGGGCGTGCCTCACGTTCCCTCCAAGGAGTGGATTGTTCTTCAGACAGTTCCTCAGAATGAACTAGACGATGATGATGATGATGATGGGGACGGTGAGGAGGAGGACAACGTTGATGAAGAGGAGGACGCCGATGACGAAGGCAGAGAGGAAGAAGCAGTGACAGAGGAAATCACTGTGTCAGACGCTGAGAGGGAGAGGTACAGTGTGGCAGCTGTGGGGGTGAGTGCTGCAGAGGAAATGCAGGAAGAACCTGAAACAGCACCAGCAAAACCAACCATTGACTCTGCTACATGGGCACCTGATGAAGACGAGGATGAGGAGGATGATGAGAGAGAGGAATCAGATGACTCCACAGATGAGGAACGTACTGGGAAACCAGATGATGTGTGCGGCTGCAGCTCCTCAGAGAGTGAGGCAGAGGAGGAGGAAGATGCACATAAGGAAGATGCACACAACAGGGCCACTACTGAACCTCCAGTGTTTAAAACGAGAGCTCTCAGAAGCAGGACAGCAGCAGTCGCAGCCAGTCCAGGAGGGCTGACCGGGCGGCACCGTCCTGAGGAGGAGAGGGACGGCAGCATGGAGGTGCATCTCCCGAGACGTGGCTCTGCTCTGCAAGGACCTGCTGAGGACGGGAGTGTTGGAGGAGATGACGAGCCGGTGGAGGAGCAACTGCCTAAACAAGCTTATCAAGTGAAGCCCATGGAAGCCCATGGTGTTACCGGGGCCGGTGATGGCCAAACACTTTTGGATATGCCAGTTTCCAAAAGGAGAAACTACAAAAGACGACGGCGTAAAGGAAACCTGCAGGGAAGAATGGCTGAAACCTCCTGACCGACTTACCGCAGAAAGTCCTGACGACCCCGATGGAGTCTCACAACCAGTGGACATTGGCTGTATGCCTATCAGAGCTATATGGCTCTGTTTGTTAAAACAAAAACAAAAAAAAACACTTTGAATATTATCATTGAGTTTCCTTGACTGTTATTCGAATTACTAATTAATTTGTTCTTCCCATGCACAGGGACAACGAGCGAAAACCAGAGACCCAGTCAAGCTTCTTCGTGTTTAGAACTATGATTTGAGATTATTGATTATTATTGAGGATTGCAGGCTATAATGAACACTCACCTGACCATGTTATTTGTTTTGTAATTGTGTAGGCACAATTAGGGGCCGGTGTTAAGGCCAATGAGTGTTCTTGTTATAGATTATTATTATTATTATTTAGTATTATTATTATCTATATATTATATTATATATTGGAACTAGGCACTGTTTTATGTTTGGACACTAGAGGGCTCACCACCCATTACAGCCCACTCCTATAAATAGCCAAGGTTATCACTGCATTCTTTGTGCACCTGTGTATTAGGATACAATTTTCTACCTGTTTCACTGTTTCACTGTTGGATCTGAGCAATTGACAACTGTTCTGTTTAAACCCTTCATTCACTATCATTTACCTTTGGACAACAATAAACCCTGTAAACCGAACCGGCGGCAACTTTGGACATTCAATTCATTCAACATCACAACTTTGGGACTGAGTAGGATAAGTAATAGCGGGTGCATCGTGGACGCTTGTCTATTCACTGGGGAGCGACAAGCGGCCACTACATCCATGTTTCAATATACAAATTTAAAAAAAGATCCCGTCCTCAGAGACGTTCTGGAGACAGAGAAGAACTTTAGTATTATTCCCGAATGATGTTTTAACCACCGAGTGTCTCTGATCAGATAGAAGACATACAGCCCTACCAGCTGTGAAAGACATACAGCCCAAATAACTAATATACAGTTATTATTGTCTAGCTTCCAAGAGCAGCTTGGTTTCTGTCCCCGGGGGATGAAACCTTTTTCAAGTACTCAGTACAATGCAAAATCTATCTGGCGTGAATACACAGTATTCATGTACCCAAATACACCCTTTTCTGTAGGGGTCAGGAATTTTCAGACTTCAATATGGTCACATGTCAGCTGTAAACTGGTATTTTTTTGTTTGTTAGCTGTATACATTCCAACAGCCATCACTGGTATAGAGTCTTTGGTCAGTAACATGGGTCTCCAAGTCCCTCTGCTCTGCAGAGAGTCCCGACACTGTGGAAAACCTCCTGTGTGGTCCCTGTCCCCAAGTGCCCGCGTCCCAGCACGTCCAAGGACTACAGGCCGGTGGCTCTAACCTCTCATATAATGAAGACAATGGAGAGGTTAGTCCTGGAGCAACTCCGCCCGGTGACCAAACCCCACCTAGACCCACTCCAGTTCGCCTACCAGCCCCGACTGGGGGTAGAGGATGCTGTCATCTACCTGCTGAACCGAGCCTACACTCACCTAGACAAGCCGGGGAGCACTGTGAGAGTCATGTTCTTTGACTTCTCCAGTGCTTTTGATACCATAAGGCCTGGGCTACTGGGTGAGAAGTTGGAGGCGATGCAAGTAGAGGCCCCCCTGGTGTCCTTGGTTGTTGACTATCTGACGGGAAGACCACAGTACGTGCGCCTACGGAGCTGTGTGTCAGACAGACTGGTCAGCAACACCGGGGCCCCGCAGGGGACAGTCCTCTCTCCCTTCCTCTTCACTGTCTACACCAACGACTTCCACTATCGGTCAGAGTCCTGCCACCTTCAGAAGTTTTCTGATGACTCTGCGATAGTGGGATGTATAAAGGACGGTGACGAGAGGGAATACCGGGAACTGGTAGTGGACTTTATCACATGGTGCGATAAAAACCACCTGCAGCTAAATGTGGCGAAGACCAAGGAACTGGTTGTGGAGCTGGGGAGGAGGAGGAGTGTACCTGTGACCCCTGTTTCCATCAGGGGAGTTGATGTGGACATGGTTGAGGTGTACAAATACCTCTGTGTGCACATCGACAACAAACTGAACGGGTCAAAACATGCAGAAGCACTATACAAGAAGGGCCAGAGCTGACTCTACTTCCTCAGAAGGCTGAGATCCTTCAATGTCTGTACAAGGATGTTGAGGATGTTCTATGAGTCGGTGGTGGCGGGCGCCTTCTTGTACGCTGTGACCTGCGGACTGAGAGCAGTGGACACAACCAGGCTGGATAAGCTGGTCAGGAAGGCCAGCAGCGTGGTTGGGGTGGAGCTGGACTCTCTAGCGAGGGTGGCGGAGAGGAGGAGCCTTGCTAAGCTCCAGGCCATCAGGGAAAACCCCACCCACCCACTATACACAGACTTGGCTGACAGGAGGAGCATGTTCAGTGCTAGGCTCACACTACACAAATGCAGCACTGAACGGCACAGGAAGTCCTTCATTCCAACAGCCATCAGACTATATAATGCATCACTGTGCCTCACTGCATCACTGAGCACAGAGCGGCAGCTCAATAGTGGCAGGGGTCAGCGACGGCTGCCAGACATTGATCTAGGACTTATAGGAACCCAAGGAGGACAATACACTACCTGAAGCATACTGCACCTTATGTGACACTGTGAATACTGTGAATATATATTTCATTTAGTTAGATTTAAATTATAATTATATTGACCAAATTGTTTACACTGCTTCCCCCATGCTCAGTATATTCTTACTGTATTTATTTCTGTATATTTTATTTCATTTCATTTTATTCTATTTGACTCTACTCGTATCCTAGGCAACTTGATTTGTGTTATTATTCTAATTTGTGACCTGTCCTGTCTAAATGTTGAGCGATTTGCAGTGTAAAATTTCCCACGGGATAATAAAAGTATTTCTATTCTATTCTATCAGTAAGATTTAAATAAATTCCCATTCCCACTTTATCCAATCAGGAGAGAGAACTCCTCACTGCAAAAATGGTCTGACAAAAATAAGAAATAAAAACGAGTTTTAAGCACATGTGTCCTTGAAACAAGTAAAATAATCTGCCAGTGCAGTAAGATAATGTGGCTTGGCAAGTATTCTTGAAATAAGTACAAATATGTAGTATTCTCTCTCCTTATTGGATAAAGTTGATTGATTGATTGAAAACTTTAATTAACAGATTACGGAATGGGTACAGTACAGTACAGCTCAATACATACAATTGTTAAGGGGATGCAGACCAGAGAAAGACTTTTGTCTTGTTTACATCAGGGTCCCCCATTTTCAATTCATCTGTACATTGGGGGACGGGGGGACGCCTGTAGCTGTTCCGCAACCGTTCCTATTTCCGGGGTAGGCCTGATTGGCCCCGACAGGCACGTGACCCGCCGCGGCCACGCCCCGCGGCAGCCCCAGGACGCGACGCGGCAACGAGGCTGCTGTGGTTCACCTCACCGCCGCTTTCCGCCTTCAACGCCGCCCGCAGCATTAGGAAGGAGTTCGCGGCGCCTTTCACATCGCAGTCATCAGTCATAATAATATCATCAATCATCTCTAATAATATTAATCACTGTTCAATGTACTAATATACAATACGGCTCACTTTTCCCACTTCAATGACAGAGCCGCTGTTTAATAATATTGTCGCGGCGGAGCTCCGTCGCGGCAGCATTATGTAGCAGTAATCCCCCCTTTTTTACCATCGACAAACTAGCTCAATTGGTAACGCTGCTTGGCTGTGGATCCTATGGTCCGTTTGTGACAAGTTCGATGTTTTTTTTAACGTGCATTGCACTATAGCGTATTGTATATCGCTGCTGTCGGGACAAAACCTCATAACTCCATTTAATTTTTTTTTTATATAAATCAACTCCGTAGATCATCCTCCATATGTGTGTGTGGGTTTTACAAAGTTTAAACAATGGGAAAGCATTAAACCGATCATCTGTCTAAACCCCCTAACTCTATTCACCCTCAAATCTGTGTTCGTTTTTTTCATCTGCTGAAAAGTTGGGTTTTTGGAGTTATGAGGTTTTGTCCCGACAGCAGCGATATTGTATATTGTATGGTACAATTTACAGTAAGGTGTATGCGTTGCAGTGCAAATGCTTCTTACTGTTGCGCTCCAGAGACCGTTACTGTACCATACAATATACAATATACAATACGCTATAGTGCAATGCACGTTAAAAAAAAAAAAAAAATTAAGGGAATCGAACTTGTCACATTGGATTGGGTAGGTGGGGGGGGGGTGGGGGTGGGGGGGGACTGTACATTGGAGGTGGTTGGGTGGGGGGGGGGGGGGGGTTGGGTAGGAGTGGGGGGTGGCACTCCAATGGTGCACCCAATGATTTGAGCAGAAGCGCGTGCACGCACATGCACGGATGTGCACGGCACGCGCGTGCATACAGGAATGCGCTGCACTCGCCAACTCGCTATAATTACCCACCTGGGCTACTTTGCATATCACTAGCGCCGGTCGTCAGGACTCAGGTGTGTTAAATACATTCTCAGATACATTCACACCTAACTTGTGAATGAAATGTGTTACATTCCATTCGTAGAGGCAATTAGGCACTGTCTTTAGTCTGTACAAGTAGATTACCATTTAGATTATGGTTGAATAAACATTGATGCCTAACATTGATTCAATATAAAATCAACTAAAATGTGCATGTAGATTACCATTTTTTAGATGATGGTTGAATCAACATTGATATAGTATCAGTTATGGTTGAAAACCTAACGCTGATTCAATATGTAAGTCATAGACAAGGTTTTGTATAATTTCGATGTCAGGCTTCAACATAGATTCAATATTTCTGCCTAACCCTATTTCAACGTTGATTCACTCATATTTTGCTATCTGGGTGTAAATAACTCATGTACATATACCGATATGCCCTACTTTGTTTACTTGTTTTATTGCACAATGTCGTTCTATTGGATTCTTATTATATATTACTATTGTATTATGCACATCGTTGCGGGCAAGACCCCCCGCATTTCATTGTATACTTATGCCGTGACAAATAAAACTCTTGACTTGACTCGTTTATACTGAAGCTCAAACAAAACAAAAACACACATCAATATGGCCACAAGGTGGCGCCAAAAGACTGAACAAGCTCCAGTTTGGTGTCACCAGTGAACCTCTGCACTGCATCAGAGACACGCCTAACGCTCTGTAGAAACTACACCTACTGAGAAACACAAGAGTTCTCATATACTACAAAGAAAATGATAAAACAAAAATAAAAATAGAGACAAGGGGGGGTGGGGGGGGGGGGGGGTCTAACTGGAGGGTATTTCAGTTCAATACTGTAGTAATAATGTACAACTGCACAAAAATGTACACAAAAATGTAAATGTAATAATGTACAACTGCATTTCCCATGGATTCCTTGTAGCTTCATATTCATATTTCATACACATCCCGTTACACACACACACGCTCTCAGACACCAGTGTTTCCACTACATGTATCTAACCACAGTACCCCCCCCCCCCCCAACACGTGGGGGTCAAGCGGTGCGTCTCAACTCTGACCTCTGACCTCGATGGCGTCGATATCGCTCAGCCGTGGGGGGAAAAAGGGCACATTTATGAACTCTTTCCGTAAAATCACAAGACAATCGCCGCCTCTGTCCTAAAACAAATAAGATACATCCTTGTTCGTAATGAGATAGTTACTGCTTAAAGGGACATTTCACTTTAGTAGAACCTCAAGTTGTCTTCTGTCAACAGCACCGCTCCTGGAGGTGTGGAGGTAAGACCGAGGAAACTAGTGAAACTAAAGTGAAATATCTCTTTAAGGTAAGTAATACCTTACTTAATCTCTTTAAGGTAATACCTGCCAGGCGGTAGAGCCAGAGGAAGGGAAGTGAAGTGGGATCGGTCCCGAACACACACACACACACACACACACACACACACACACACACACACACACACACACACACACACACACACACACACACACACACACACACACACACACACACACACACACACACACACACACACACACACACACACACACACACACACACACACACACACACACACACACACACACACACACACACACACACACACACACACACACACACACACACACACACACACACACACACCTCACTGTCATGACTATATCACAGAGAGAGACACCTCTGATGGGCAGATGTTTATATCAGGGTGTTTGGCATCACCAGCCGGTCCTATATCGAAGTATGGGTAGAGTTTCTCAGTGAAGGTGTGTTCATGAGTGCAGATGTGAGTCATGTCTTCACGGTCGTAGAAGGTCAGCTTCCTCCTGTTATAGTCCAGCTGTACTCTGATCCTCTGGGGGCTCCTTTTCACTGTGAGGATCTGACTCAGACCATTATAGTACTTACCACTACTATAATGTAGAGCCCAGATACCATGTTGTGGTGATGCCACTAGCCCCTCTCTCTTGTTGTCAAATGACTCTTTAGCTACACCTATAGTCCAGTGAGGATGGTCTCCCACCTCCACCTCCCAGCTGTGTGTCCCTGAGCTGAAGCTCTCAGAACCCAGAACAATGCTATACACCATGTTCCTCTCTGGGTTGTCAGGGAGATGCTGCTTTGTGTCTGTGCGTCTCACACTGGTCAGATCATCAGATGTAGAGAGACTGGGTGCTGCAGTGTTTGGGTCCAGAGTGACAGGAGTGAACTTGACCCTCTCCTTCATCTTCTCCCAGACTCTGAAGGCCAGGTTGCCCAGGTGTTTGGCCTCATCTATCAGCGCTCCTGAGACCAGCTGTGGACGAGGCAGGTTGCACTGAGCTCTGGAAGAACATTCAAGAGTCAGTCCTGCTGTGGGCTTAGCTTCAGAGCCGCAGAGAAGAGAGAGATATTGATTTCCATAAAAATAACTGCATTCCATCTCTTCTCCATCATGTTTCCAATACAATCATTTCCACTCAATCAATAAATACACAATACACAATAAATACATACATACATACTATTGTACATTCCACTACCCTCTCAACCTCAGTCACATCATCCAGATCATCCAATTACAACAGCACCTTTAATCTGAGATGCAGATTTAAAAGGAGAGAGAGAGAGAGAGAAAGAGAGAGAGAGAGTGAGAGAGAGAGAGAGACAGACAGAGAGAAAGAGAGAGAGGGAGAGAGAGAGGGAGAGAGAGACAGACAGACAGAGAGAGAGCAAAAGAGAGAGAGAGACAGACAGAGAGAGAGTGGGAGAGAGAGAGAGACAGACAGACAGCAAAGAGAGAGAGAGAGAGCGAGAGAGAGAGAGAGAGGCTCGCGTGGCCGTCCACTTCAGAGCAGAAGCGCACGGAAATGCCTACTATTATTTATATACATATAGAACTGCTCCACATGGATTTTAATATATCATACTTTAAGTACTGTAGTTTTAATGTAGTTGGTGTTTTTTTTATATAGTGGTCTTTTTACTGTAGTTTAAAAAAAAATTTATATAGTGGTGAGTGTCTATGTATTGTGACTGTATGTTTGTCTTTCAACCACTGCACAAATGAAGTTCCGAAAGGAAAATAAAGTAAGTTGAAGTTGAAGTCAGTCCCCGTTTGAAGATTAAAAAAATTAAAATAAAAGATTTCCAGTTCCAGTGTCCATTTTGCATGTATAACCCGTTATTATCTCATTAATTAGAATGTTAGAATGCATTTTAGAATGATGATCAGTGTGATGTACTCCTGATAAAGTATAGTAATATGGTTTATTTGTATTGGGAGAGATACAGACACATTAGCTGGTTGAACAACATCTATATGTGTGGTAATAATGCAGATATTGAGTGTAAGAGCCAAACCTTGAAAAGTCATATTTTGAATATATTTGTATTTTATATATTTAGTTATTGCATAAAAAACGAGCAGTAGTTTGTAATGCTGTGGTATGCTATAAGCCACATTTATAGTTTAGTTGCAAATTATTCTAAGAATTAACATTACATGTACGTTAGATGTGTTACTGAGTCTGCGCATGTGCGAGAGTCTTTATATGCAGTGAACTTGAAGTGCCTAGTTTGTAGTGAGACAGTGCCCATGCAGTTTGGAAGCACATAACCTTTTGACCGTAGTCCATGATCCTAGTTCGGTCTATATATCCTATGAAGAATGATGTTGTACTTTGTGACTGCCCAAAGAAACTAAAGAACCTTCAAACGTATTCTGGAGTCCGTGAGTTTGTACATCATAATTGTGGATTGTAGTGCCGAGAGATGGGAGTCGGAGACGGTAGCTCGAGTTAGAGCGAACAGCATTTATTTGGTACACACATACAACATGCTACAGCTACGTTGCGTGCAGATGACTGACTCGTGGTGGCAGGTAGTGCCACCTCCTATAATGTCCGGGCGGAACTCTTGTTCCTAACAATAGTTCCGTGGGTGAATTATGTACCATTAACAATCACTACACAAGCCCCCCCAGAATTCAACCATGGTCAAAATCTCCACGGCGGGGAGAGACAACGACCCGGCCGCGGCGTGAGCGGACAACCCGGGGCGCGGTGCAAGCGATTGCGCCCTCCACGGCGCCCGGGGGCATGAACCGGCCACGGTGAGTGCGGAAAGCCAGGGTCGGGGAGGTAGGGGCGGCGCAAGCGCCCGTGTCCTCCCCGACACCCGGGGGCACAGACGTCGACGAGGCCAACGGCGGCTCCGTCGTTGGCGGGTCCCGGGGTAGCGGCGGACGGCCTCGGCGGGGGGAGAGGGCCAGCTCCAAGGGCTGGGAAATGTCTACGTGGGCGGGTTCAACCTTGTGGTGGTTGTACCCCACCTCAAAGGCGAGCCTTCGCCAGTCCTCAGGGGCCTGTGGGCTAGGGTGTCCGGTGGACAGGTCACCCAGCAGCGTCGGACCCGCGTGACCAATCGCGACGTCCTCCAGGCGTAGCCTGGAATCTGCAGTCCCGAGGGCCTGGATGTCGTGGTCGGAGGCCTGTTCCGAGCCCCTGTTGACGTAGTCGAGGTCCGGCTGTACAGCTCCGATGACGACGTTGGGCTTCTCGGCGACGTGTCTTGACTCAGAAAACGTGAGGGGTTCGTGGTCGGTGAAGGCTGTAAGAAGGCCGCCGTATGTCGCCTCATCGCGGACACATGCCAACGAAGCCCGTGTCTGTGCGTTTATTAGGCGGCCATGTCTAATGTCCACGAGGAGACCGTGTGCACCCAGGAAATCTGCCCCCAGTAGTGGGAACGAAATGTCGGCCGTGATGCAGTCCCACGTGAACCGCTGGCCCCCAAAACACAGTTCCACGGTCCTTGTACCGTAGGTGCGGATAGGGGTATCGTTGGCGGTCGTCAGGCGTGGACCTCTATCATCGCCGGCGATGTCCTCTCTCGTAGCTGGCAGGACGCTCCTCTGAGCTCCGGTGTCGCAGAGGAATTTGCAACCGGAGAGTGTGTCTCTAATGAAAAGCAGCCGGTTCGACATACCTGCGCTCCACGCTGCTACTGGGCGCAGGTGTCTGCGTTTATGCGTTATGCCGAAAGTGCAAGGGGAACGGCATCTCGTCGCCCTCGCGCCGAAACGTGCGTGGTAATAACACCGGCCTGCGGCAGCGCTGCTCCTGATCTTCCTCGCCCCTCCCCCCTGCGGCGTGTAACCGCATGTCGAGGCTATTAGCCCTGGGGCAAAGTGTCGAGTGGCCAGGTAGAAGCGATCTGCCTCCTCTGCCAGAGCACGGGGATCCACAATGTTCGTATTGGCCAGTGCCGTCTGTACCCGTGGCGGCATGTGCCTGAGGAACAGCTCTTTAAATAAAAAGTTCGGCTGCTCGGCGCCCAGCAGGTTCAGCATCATCTCCATATGCGCCGACGGCTTGCTGTCTCCCAAGCCACGTATATCCAGCAAGCGTCGGGCCCGCTCAGACGGCGACAACTCAAAAATCCTGAGTAGGTGCGTCTTAAACGCCTCATATTTATACCGGGCAGGCGGAGCTGTTATGAAGCCTACCGTCCTCGCCGATGTCGTGCTCCCGAGGCTCGAGACGACGTGGTAATATCTCGCGGCGTCGTCGTCAACCCCTCGTAGGGCGAACTGCGCCTCTGCCTGCGCGAACCACGCCGCCGCAGAATGCTCCCAAAACTCCGGCAATCGAATAATAACGGCATCGTTTGCCATGTTCGGTCCGGTCCCTGATACTTCAGCGAGACCAATGTCGGGGTCACCAGTGTAGTGCCGAGAGATGGGAGTCGGAGACGGTAGCTCGAGTTAGAGCGAACAGCATTTATTTGGTACACACATACAACATGCTACAGCTACGTTGCGTGCAGATGACTGACTCGTGGTGGCAGGTAGTGCCACCTCCTATAATGTCCGGGCGGAACTCTTGTTCCTAACAATAGTTCCGTGGGTGAATTATGTACCATTAACAATCACTACAGGATACAGATTTGTATTAGCCATTGGACACGAGTCTGAAACCTTTTTGCTGCCTGCACTGAAAATGAAATGGTAAACGAAAGTCTAAAGAAATCCTGCCATTACATTAGTCAAAAAGTTGTCTAACCAAGAGGAAATATTGCTATTGACATTGTTATCAAGAAAATAAACTGGCTATTGGAAGAGTTAGTTAAAGAAGCCCCTCGTTGACGACGAAAGCAGGAGCTAACAACGATCAGCATGTGTGACGTGACGGCAGCTATAGAAACTAACGTTACTTTGCTGAGCTAAACTGGATGACGACGCTGCTAATAGCAAAGGCAAGAACAGAAAAACGAAACAAATAAGAACATTGTGCACGTCAACTGAATAAAGAAAAGTGTCTGGATCTTTATCAAAAGTGTCTCAAGTGACACCTGAAGAAGAATATAATTCAAAGAGTTAAATCATTACCGTTCTCAAGTGATGTATCTCCTCATCAAACAACAACAAAGATGGCCGACAGCGATACTGCAGCCAAAGCCACGGAGCCTGAGATTGAGGGTGCAGTTACACAGAATGTCCGCAAGAGGGAGCTAACACCCAAGGGATTAGAGGAAAAGTTGAGTAACCTCATAAAAGCCAGGAGATGCAAGCTAGGACAATTAACTGCAAAATCAAACGAAATAGAAAGTCTTCTGGCAAATGAAGAGGAACAAGCCCCTGATATAACTACTGTGCAAAGGGGAATAAGAATGTGTGACACATTCTATCAAGAACTGATTAACCTTAATTACTTGGTGCTGTCATATCTCAGTGAAGAAGAAAATAATGCTGATCAAGAAATGTGGTTTCAGCCAAGAGCAGATAAATGTGAACAATTTATCACAAAAATAGAAGAATGGATTCAGGCTGCAACATGTAACAATGAGGTGACAAGAAAAGACAGTGTGTCTAATGTAGCCACAGGTGTTTCTTCTACTACAAGTTCGGCGCGCATTAAAGAAGAAGCCACCAGAGCCGCCCCTCATGGCACAGAGGACAGCCCTGACAGAAATACAGGCATTAGACAGAAAAGAAGCAAAGCTTAAAGCTGAACGGGAACAGTTAGAGATCAATACAGCTCTAGCAGTATCCAATGCAAAAATCAAAGTGTATCAGGAATCTGAGGAACAGCGGAGCAGCGTGAGCAGGAACAAACGCTGCGCCAGGTAAAATCTGAGTCTGGAGCTGGGTATGGCTGCACGAGTGGCGCCCAACCCACCAAGCCACAAAAGAAAGAAGTGTCCACGTTTCCAGTGAAAAGTACTTCCAAGCAAAGACACTCTCAGCTGAGACCTGATACGGAACAATGTGATGATCATCAACTACACGATGACAGTCCAGAACAAATGGACAGTGCTAGAGAAATATATCGGCTCATGCAGCAACAGACAGACCTCGCTGAAATGCTCGCAAAAAAACAGGAGCTCTCTCGTTTGCCACAAAGAGACGTGCCAGTGTTCAGTGGAGAACCATTAGAGTTCAGATCCTTTATGAGAGCTTTCAATCATGCTATTGATGCACAAGCCGACAGCAGCACTGACAAACTGTACTTCTTAGAGCAGTACACCAGAGGGGAACCACAGGACCTTGTGAAGAGATGCCACCATATGACTGCAGCGCGTGGATATGCAGAGGCAGTGAGGCTGCTTCACAAACATTACGGAGACCCGCTGAAGATCGCCGACTCTTTGATCAACAAGGCTTGCAAGTGGCCGTTGATAAAGTCAGAAGATGGGAAAGCCCTCAGCGCTTTTTCAGTGTTTCTTGTGAGCTGTCGCAACGCTATGGAAGATGTCGATTACATGGAAGAGATGGACAATCCGACGGCCATGAGGGCGGTTGTTGCTAAGCTGCCATTCAAGATGAGAGAGAGATGGAGAGTTCATGCATATGACCTTCAAGAACGCCGTCGGAGGTGAGCCAAGTTTACAGATCTGGTGAGCTTCGTAGATCGCCAAGCAAAGATCACATCTGACCCTCTCTTTGGAGATCTCGACTCTGCAACAGCGGACAAGAAAGATACAAAGAAACCTCAGCACGGAAAGAAAGATCAAAGAGAAGCTAAAAGGGGAAGCAGCTTCGCTACCAGTGCTGAACAAGTGGATGATGAAAAAGGCGAATCATCAAAGTCAAAAGATGCTACATACTTCAACCGTACTTTTACAAAGCCATGTGTGTTCTGTGAGAAAGGTCACACCCTGGAAGAATGTCGCAAGCTAAGAGACAAACCACATAAGGAAAGAGTGGAGTTTCTGAAGAGGAACGGCTTCTGTTTCGGCTGCCTGGTGAAAGGCCACCTTAGCAAGGAGTGTAAAAAGAAAATGACATGTGAACACTGTTCCATGAAGCATCCCAGCATGCTACACTTTGCAAGGCAAGACAAAGGTCCAAAGGAGAAGACAACAGAAGTTGCCTCAAAAGAAGATGAACCCGCCTCCCAAGGAAACGCAGCCAGTACAGAGGAAAACAAAGTGTTAAGTGCCTGCACTGGGGCCGGAGACAACTGCGTGCTCGCCATAGTGCCCGTCAGAGTAAAGAACAAGAAAAGCAACAAAGCTGTGGAGGTTTATGCATTCATGGACCCAGGCAGCTCTGCGACGTTTTGTACAGAGACACTGGCAGAGCGATTGAACATTCAAGGCAGAAAGACGGAGCTAGTGCTAAGCACCATCAATGCAAAGAAGCGAGTGGAGAGTTACATCCTCACTGACTTGGAAGTTAGTGGGTTAGAGGAGAATAACTTCATTGAACTGTCCAAAGTGTTCACACAGAGGAACATCCCTGTCTCCGTGAAGAACGTTCCACAACAAAAGGATGTTGACAAATGGCCGTACCTCAACGAAGTCAGGTTGCCACGCATCAATGCCGAAGTGGAGCTTCTCATCGGAACAAGAGAACACAAGCTGCTAGAGCCGTGGAAAGTGATCCACAGCCAAGCAAACGGATCATATGCGGTCAAAACTGCTCTTGGGTGGATTCTGAATGGTCCACTGGAAGAGCCAACGGACGGACACTACAGCATGTGACGGTGAACAATCAAGTGCTGCAGTGAACAGAATTGCTGTCGAGACTGAGGGTATAGAACGGCTTCTTCTCCAGCAATATAACCATGACTTTCCCGAACGAAACTGTGATGACAAGTTAGAGATGTCACAAGAGGACCATCGTTTCATGGACTTTGTGTCAGGCTCTGCACGCTATGTGGATGGACATTACTACATAAATCTTCCACTGAAGAGAGCGAGTGTCCAAATGTCAAACAATCAAAGTGCTGCAATGCAGCGAGCACTAAACCTCAAGACCAAGCTGAAGAGGAATCCTGAGTTCCATGCCGAGTATACCAGCTTCATGTGTGACATGTTTAACGCAGGATATGCAGTGAAAGTACTAACAAGACTGTTAAGTTGTCAGGATGGAAAAGTATGGTACCTTCCCCATCATGGAGTCTTCCACCCACAGAAGAAAAGGATTCGTGTGGTGTTTGACTGCGCCGCCAGCTACCAAGGAGTCTCATTGAACAGTGAGCTTCTACAAGGACCAGACCTAACGAACACCCTGGTCGGAGTGTTGACTCGCTTCAGACAGGAGCCGGTTGCCATGATGGCTGACATCGAAAAGATGTACTACCAAGTGCGCGTGCCTGATGAAGACACCGATCTCCTGCGCTTCCTGTGGTGGCCCGAGGGAGACATCACCCAGGACATCGATGAGTACAAGATGGTTGTGCACCTCTTCGGTGCGACCTCCTCACCCAGCTGCGCCACATTTTCTCTACAGAGGACAGCACAAGAGAATAGGAACAAGTCTCCACCTGAGGCTGTAGATACAGTTCTCAAGAACTTTTATGTTCTGACTGTCTAAAGTCGGTCTCCAACCAAACGCAAGCTATCGCCCTACGAGCAGACCTCACCGCATTGTGCGCCGACGGAGGTTTTCACCTGACCAAATGGACAAGTAACAGTCACAGGCTGTTTGCGTCTGTCCCAGACAACGAAAGAGCAAACGAACTGAGAGACCTGGATCTGACCAACGATACTCTCCCTGTGGAAAGGGTCTTAGGAGTGTTGTGGTGCATCGAGTCCGACTCATTCAAGTTCAGGATCAATCTTAAAGACAGACCCGTCACAAGACGAGGAATCCTTTCAGTAATCAGTTCTATCTACGACCCACTGGGTTTCCTTGCCCCAGCAATCCTCCCTGCGAAGATGCTCATGCAGCAGCTGTGCAAAGAAAGGCTTGCATGGGAGGACGAAATTCCTAAAAAGTTTGCCCAAAAATGGCCCACGTGGCTGCAAGAGCTTCACCAACTGTCAGAAGTGGGTGTGACCAGATGTGTAAGACCAGTGGACTTCGGACCTGTTGCAGAAGCACAGATTCATCACTTTTCTGACGTGTCCGAAAATAGATATGGGACAGTCTCCTACCTCAGACTGACAAGCAGCAATGGACAGGTTCACTGCGCCTTCATGATGGGACGAGCCCGTGTTGCTCCAACAAACCAAACTACTATTCCACGAATGGAATTGACAGCAGCGGTAGTGGCCGTGAACACTGACAAGATGTTGAGACGAGAGCTCCAGATGGACCTTCGTGACTCGACATTCTGGACTGACAGCACAACCGTGTTGAGATATATAGAGAATGAAACACTGCGTTTCAAGACCTTCGTTGACAACCGTGTCGCCACCATCAGAGATGCAACGAAAGCGCACCAATAGAAGTATGTCAATACCTCAATCAACCCTTCCGACTGTGCTTCCAGGGGGCTTACACCTACAAGTTCATGGAGAGCCCTAGCTGGTTTCATGGTCCAGCTTTCCTTCGAGAACCAGAGAGTCAATGGCCGGACAGACCTGCCGAGATGAAGGTCGAAGAGGACGACAGCGAGGTGAGACACGTACATCTTACACACGCAGTCGAAGACACAGATGCTGTGAACAAGCTGATCAACCACTATTCCAGCTGGTACAGACTGAAAAGAGCCGTCGCCTGGATTCTCCGACTGAAGGATATGCTGCTACAGTGCTGTAGGAAGAAGAAGACAGATCTACAAACAGATCCCGATGGTCAAACAAGAACTGACAACCAGAACGACAGCAAGACGATGCCAGACCTGGGCACCTTGACAGTTGAATGTCTAACGAGAGCTGAGATGGAGATCATCAGATTCACTCAAACCCAGCAGTTTCCTGAAGAAGTACTCATGCTGGAGAAAGGAAGCAACGTGAAGAAGAGCAGTCATCTAACAAAGCTTGACCCAGTGATCCAGGATGGAGTTCTGAGGGTCGGAGGCCGTCTCTGTGAATCTGCTATGCCGGAGCATGTGAAGCATCCGGTCATCATCCCAAAGGATTTGCACGTCAATACACTGATTCTGAGAGACACTCATGAGAAAATCGGACACTGTGGAAGAAACTATATGCTCTCACGTTTGCGTCAAAGGTATTGGATCCCCTCAGTGAACTCAATGGTGAGGAAGTTCTTGTCAAGATGTGTGGTCTGCAGAAAAGTCAAAGGCAAGACCCTCGGACAAAAGATTAATTAATTAATATCTACCCAAATCAAAAGCCCTGGGTAGACAAATCCGTCCGTGAGGCTCTGAAAGTGCGCACATCAGCATACAACACCGGGCTGGTGACAGGCAACATGGAAGAACACAAGATGGCAAGATACAACGTCAGGAGAGCAGTAATAGAGGCAAAACGGCGTTACAGGGATAAAGTTGAACTTCAGTTTGAACAGGCTGACTCTAGAGGCATGTGGCAGGGCCTCAGAACAATGACAGACTACAAAGGAACCCCCCTCAAACTGAACAGTGACATCTCCTTAGCAAATGATCTCAACTCCTTCTATGCGAGGTTTGAGGCTGTGAATAACAACACCAGCCTACAAACCACGGCAATGGGGGGGGGGGGGTCTGCTGATGGAGACTCAGTGTTCAGGGTAACAGAGCATGAGGTGAGACGGATCTTTAAAAAAGTGGATATCAGGAAGGCAGCAGGACCGGACGGCATCCCCGGCCGCGTCCTAAAAGTCTGTGCCGACCAACTGGCCCCGGTATTCACTGACATCTTCAACCTGTCCTTGGAACAGGCCGTCATCCCCACCTGTCTGAAGAAGTCCACCATCATCCCTGTACCCAAAAAATCTACGCCCGCTTGCCTCAACGACTACCGCCCTGTAGCCCTCACCTCCATAGCCATGAAGTGCTTTGAGAAGCTAGTGAAGGGCTACATCTGTTCCTCCCTCCCCATCAACCTGGACCCTCTGCAATTTGCATATCGCCCCAACAGGTCCACGGAGGACGCCATAGCCCATGTGCTGCACACAGCAGCATCACATCTGGACAAGAGGAAGGGGAACTATGTGAGAATGCTGTTCATCGACTACAGCTCAGCATTCAATACCATAGTCCCCTCCAAACTCATAGCCAAGCTCAGGGACCTGGGCTTGAACTATGACCTGTGCCAGTGGGTCCTGGACTTCCTGACGGGCAGACCCCAGGTGGTAAGAGCCGGCAACTGCACCTCCTCATCCATCACGCTCAACATAGGGGCCCCCCAGGGCTGTGTTCTGAGCCCCCTCCTCTACTCCCTGTACACACATGACTGCGTAGCACAGCGGAACAACAACACCATCATCAAATTTGCTGATGACACAGTAGTGGTGGGCCTGATCTCTGCCAACGACGAAAGGGCCTACCTGGAAGAGGTAGAGAACCTGTCACAGTGGTGTCAGGAGAACTGCCTCTCCCTGAACGTCAGCAAAACAAAAGAGATGATTGTGGACTTCAGGAGGTCGGGGGTCAAGGACTACAGCCCCCTCAGCATCGACGGGGCACCAGTTGAGAGAGTGAACAGTTTCAAGTACCTCGGAGCCCACATATCCGAGGACTTGACATGGACCACACACATTGACAGTGTTGTGAAGAAGGCACGACAACGCCTCTACTTCCTCAGGCGCCTAAGGAAGTTCCAAGTCAGTCAGAAGATCCTTAGGAACTTCTACTCATGTACAATAGAGAGCATCCTGACCGGCAACATCACCTCCTGGTTTGGGAATAGCACTGCACAAGACCGTAGCAGACTACAAAGAGTGACACGTTCAGCCGAACGCACAATTAGAGGGGGGCTTCCCACCCTCCAGAACATTTACAACAAGCGGTGCAAGGGGAAGGCTAAGAGAATTATTAAGGACTCGAGCCACCCGAACAACTGCCTCTTTGAACTGCTGCCGTCAGGCAAGCGATACCGGAGTCTTATGGCGAGCACAGAAAGACTCAGAAGGAGCTTCTATCCCCAGGCCATCAGGCTGCTAAACGAACAATAATCGCTAAACGAACAATAATCACTATGCAACAACCATCAAATGCACACAGCACACACACCCACAAGCACACACTCACTCAAACAAACAACACACTGCAGCACCCACTCTCCACACTTTAGATCACACAAACACACTTACACTTTATATTTATTGATAAAGGATTTGCACTACAACTCGTACACCTACTGTGAATTGTACCTAAACTGCACCTCGTCCATTTATGCCTTGCACTATATAGAATTGTATATTAGTACACTGCACAGTATTGTATATTGTATGGTAACTACGTCTACGAACATTGTACATATGTCTAAACTGAACACTGTGACCTCTTTTTTTACTGCTAATTTTTACTATGTTTTTATTTCATACTTATCTTGTCATGCACAGTCTCTGGAGCGCAACAGTAAGAAGCATTTTGTACAAAAGTATTCTGTACTTCTGTATGACAACTATTAAAGAAACTTGAACTTGAAACTTGAAGATGGCAAACTTGCCTCCAGACAGGATAGAACCTGACAAACCCCCTTTCACTAATGTAGGGGTGGATTATTTTGGTCCGTTTGACGTGAAGCAGGGCCGCAGCACTGTGAAGAGATATGGCGTCCTGTTTACCTGTCTCACTACGCGAGCAGTACACATTGAAGTAGCGCACTTGCTTGACACTGACTCGTGTGTGAATGCAATCCGTCGTTTTCTGTGCAGGAGAGGACAAGTGGCAGTTATGCGCTCAGACAATAGGACAAATTTTGTAGCCACTGAGCGTGAGCTGCGAGAGTCGATTCAGCAGTGGAATCAAGCAAAGATTCAAGATGCACTGATGCAAAGAGGAATCAAATGGGTTTTCAACCCACCTGCAGGCTCACATTTTGGAGGAGTCTGGGAGAGACAGATCCGATCTGTAAGGAAAGTAATGAGATCTGTGCTGAAGGAACAAACAGTGAGTGATGAGTGTCTACACACATTGCTGTGTGAAGTGGAATACATACTAAATGACAGACCACTCACAACAACAACAGATGACCCTTCAGACCTCGAAGCATTGACCCCTAACCACTTACTACTGATGAAGAAGCAGCCAGTCATGCCGCCTGGACTGTTCAGCAAGGAGGATTCATATGCACGCAGAAGATGGAAGCAGATACAATATCTCGCCGACTTATTCTGGAAGCGATGGGTGCGTGAGTTCCTTCCCCAGTTGCAAGAGCGTCAACGATGGACCCAGATCAAGAAGAATCTGTCAATTGGAGATGTCGTCATGATCTTGGATGAATCAGCGCCACGGAGCTCATGGTTGCTGGGAAGAGTCGCTCAGATCATTCCTGATGCAAATGGATTTGTGAGGCGTGTGCTGGTCAAGACGAAGACAAACACCCTTGAAAGACCTGTCGACAAGCTGTGTCTCATCTATGAGAAGGACAGTTAAACAAAATAACTTTGATCTACGTATCCTTTGTACGTTCATTACATTCACGCTAGAATTTGATTAGCATATAGGATAATGCTTTATGTTTGAAATTTACGTTGGCTCTAGTTTGTTTATTGAGTAATTGGCAGCCTGCTTGTCTTCCAATTAGAGGCCGGAATTTGTAAGAGCCAAACCTTGAAAAGTCATATTTTGAATATATTTGTATTTTATATATTTAGTTATTGCATAAAAAAAACGAGCAGTAGTTTAATTTGTAATGCTGTGGTATGCTATAAGCCATATTTATAGTTTAGTTGCGAATTATTCTAAGAATTAACATTACATGTACGTTAGATGTGTTACTGCGCATGTGCGAGAGTCTTTATATGCAGTGAACTTGAAGTGCCTAGTTTGTAGTGAGACAGTGCCCATGCAGTTTGGAAGCACATAACTTTTTGAACGTAGTCCATGATCCTAGTTCGGTCTATATATCCTATGAAGAATGATGTTGTACTTTGTGACTGCCCAAAGAAACTAAAGAACCTTCAAACGTATTCTGGAGTCCGTGAGTTTGTACATCATAATTGTGGATACAGATTTGTATTAGCCATTGGACACGAGTCTGAAACCTTTTTGCTGCCTGCACTGAAAATGAAATGGTAAACGAAAGTCTAAAGAAATCCTGCCATTACATTGAGTGTATTTCTGTGAAAATGCGTGTGGCGCACGCCTCTGAATCCAACCGGAGCGGAAAAAGAACTTTGCTTCCCGCCCGCGATTCATGCACCCACCCACAGCCGTGGTGAACAGCGACGCCCGTTAACCCTTTCACTGCCACACGACAGAAGGTTAACCCTTTACTATCACACAACCATCGGTCGCCGGGTTAAACTTCTGTCGTGTGGCAGTGAAAGGGTTAACTGGCTGTCGTGTGGCAGTAAAAGGGTTAACCTTCTGTGTATTGTCGCAGTGAAAGGGTTAACCGTTTTGGTAGTGCAGCGGTGAACGGGTTAACATGGGGGCAGTCATGGAAAGAGAGTCAGAGAGAAAGGAGAGAGAGAAAGGAGAGAAAGATAGAAAGAAAGAAAGAGAGAAATTGAGAAAAAGAGAGATAGAAAGAGATAGAGATGAGAGAGAGAAAGAGAGCGACAAAAAGAGAGATAAATCACTTACCTTTTCAGTGTGGTCTTGTAGTTCTATGGAGGTAAAGACAGATCAAGTTAAACACTAAACATCCTCAGCATCATTCCCTATGAACTGAAGAGAGACCAGTCCTGACCTGCAGGAAGGAGACGTGTTCAGCGTTCATCTCCTGCTCTATGGCTCTGATTGTGTCTGAAAGGGTTGACATCTCTCTGTCCAGCCCCTCAATCTTCTCCTTCATCGTCTGGCTCTTCTGCTCCTCTTCCTCCTTCAGTGCAGCTACCCTGGCCTCCTTTTCCTCGTGGAGAAACTGGTGAAGCTTCTTAAACTCCTTCTTAATCTGCTTCTCTGTGTGCAGGGCCTGGACCTGGAGATTATAAAATAAGATAAGATATTCCTTTATTGATCCCCTTGGGGGAAATTCAGGCAGCATGGGGGGGGGGGGCAAGGGCATAATTTAGTTTTCAATGTTGGAGGGGACACATTTGTGGGGCGTGGTCAGTGGCTGTAAGGTCGTAGATAATTTTTTTTAAATGAATCAGTTGTGCAAGTCAATTTTGGTGAGATGTTTCTATATACAATTCACTTATGACAAGTCATAACGCTGCACGAGTCTCGGAACGTGAGAGAGAGAGATCATGCTATTTATTATCTACAATGTATAAAACAACAGGCTAGAGGCTTTTAAATACAACAAGGTCATAGACAGATATTTTCACAGAGACCAAGCAATGCTGTTGTCACACAGACCATCGTTCAGTTTCACACCAAACTTTCAGGGGAGGGGTGCTATGTATTTGAGCACACCTGACGACATGGCTGTTGTTGTTATGCAAAGACGGCTGTGCTCGGTACTTAGCGCGTGCACACAAACATGCGACTCGTCCCTCGCCGGGTGCTCACCTTGTCTTTGCATGTGTAACGGGGAATGTCCACAGTCACGGAAACAGGTGTGTTGACGAGTGACTGTGGCAGTGCGGGCTGGTAAATTAAACTCACTTCCCCATAACAGGGTTAACAGACGCATAGGTACGGTAGTTAGGAGTGAATTCACTTCTTAGTGCAGCGGCCTGTGTCGTCGCCCGCGGACGCGGGAGCCCCCTGTTCGACTCCCCCTCGGGACATTCTCATTTAACATCAAACACAACGCAGACCCAGTATGATCCGTCACAGTGGTGCCCAGTGACCCGGATGTCCTGAGGGGCGTGAGTTTAGGGAGGTGAGTGTAACGGGGAAGCCCGTGGGTATGTCCACAGTCACGGAAACAGGTGTGTTGACGAGTGACTGTGGCAGTGCGGGCTGGTAAATTAAACTCACTTCCCCATAACAGGGTTAACAGACGCATAGGTACGGTAGTTAGGAGTGAATTCACTTCTTAGTGCAGCGGCCTGTGTCGTCATGCAGGGGACATGTCCCCTGTGTCCCCCCCCCAGGGGCGTAATTGTGGGGGGGGGGGACACAGGGGACATGTCCCCTGCATGTTTTCAGAAGGCAGTTATGGTCCCCTGCACTTTTTTACCATCCAAAACAATGTTACACGATAATAAACGGAGACGCGACGGGTACAGGTAGTAAAAACAACACAAGCAGTGTAAACAAATAAGTTTAAGGAAATAAGTAGGGATGCTCGATATTGGCTTTTTTACCGATACCGATATACCGATATTGTCCAACTCTTAATTTCCGATACCGATATCAACCGATACCGATATATGCAGGGTTTCCCCCCCCCAAGAAACGGAATAATTTCAGGTAATTAACATTACATATCTCTTGTTGTGGAATTAACACAACATTATGCATACTTTTGACAATAAATAAAATCAGAATTTGTTCTTACTTGCTTGCCTGGGTAAATAAAGGTTATAGAAATGAAAGAAAAATAAATAACGATACCGATATTTTCCGATACCACATTTTAATGCCGATATCGGCCGATAATATCGGGAGGCCGATAATATCGGACATCCCTAGAAATAAGTCAATATAATTTACTATCTAACTAACTATACAGCATTCACAGTGTCGCATAAGGTAGTGTTATAATTTACTATCTAACTAACTGAAATATACAGTAGGGGGGTTAAAAATCATGTCTCTCCCACAATGGACTACAACAATAGGGCACTTATTTTTACTGTGTGTAGGTTGAGTGCAGCTGCAACCTTACAGTAAATCATTTATCATTAATACAGAATATTTGTACCTTTACGTGTTCTGCTATGCGGACGCATGTTTGTTTGATTTCTTTAATGGCCTGTAGCTTGTCACGTAAGGTCTTCAGTGGAGCCTGGAGCTGCTTCTGCAATGGAATTCATTAATTAATTCATTCATGATGTATTTCACTTGAAAGATGTAGGTCTGAGGACTCTGTGCTGCAGCACCGGTTTCAACTCACAGACTGGAGTACGTTTGCCACCCAGGCCACCCTGGACTCCCACACTGACATTGACTCCCACACTGTCATTGACTCCCACACTGCCATTGACTCCCACACTGACATTGACTCCCACACTGCCATTGACTCCCATAATGACATTGACTCCCACACTGACATTGACTCCCACACTGACATTGACTCTCACACCTCCTACGTTGTGGACAAAAATAAATCAACTCCAACATCAGTGTCTGAATCTAATCCCATCTAATTGTTCTGATTGTCTAATGTTTCTGTATTCATTAACAATGTGACAACAATATTTACTGTATTTATTGAGTATAATTAAAGATTGAATAAATTAATATAATAATGATTTTGCCATACCTTGTGATCCTCCGAAGCTTCCTCTATGAGGCAGCAGTTGTGTCTCTTGCGTTTTCTGGAGGACGGACACACCACACAGATGAGCTGGAGTCTGTGCAGACTGCAGAGCACCTCAGAACCTGCTGGAGCTCCCTGGCTTCTCTCCCTGAAGGCCTCACACAGGTTCTTCAAAGCCAAGTTACAAGGAGGATTTAAAATTGAAGAGACTTCCCTACAAAGTGGACAGTTCTTGTCTTCTCTGTCTCTCCAGCATTGTTGCAGACAGGCTTTACAGAAGCTGTGGCTACACAACAAGAGGACAGGATCTGTGTAGATGTCACGGCACACAGGACAAGACAGATCCTCTTCACAATGAGACGAAGCCATTTTGTCTCTCAGTAACACTCCCTCCTCTGGAAAGCTCCCTGAAGTTTACTTTAACTTTTGTTATAAACTTACTTAGATTCAGTCAACAGCTGGTTGAAGTCACTGTTTGATCACTAGTTATGAGGGCCGACGTTCCATTCTACTGGTTAAAGTTGCTTACTCGTGAGTAGTATGTGCGTTGATAAAGACAAATAATGTCCACAGCCGCTCCAGTGTAAAACAAAGATATCAAAATGGTTTATTTCTCTTCCACAGCGAAGTCTTTCTTTACAGAAGCGGTCCCAAAGCTTTTTTCCTAAATATTCACGTTACTACTACAAGGTAAGAAAACTGTATTTTCCCAGTCTCCAAATCACCGCTGACTCGACACATGAAGATTCCTCCAAACTGGAAAGCCGAAAATCTATGCTGTTTAGTCTATTGGTTCGGTACTGCTCAGCACTGTTTCAAGATGCACACTGACCTGGCAGAGAGAATTGCTGAATATATATAGATACACAAACGTTCTAGAATGTTCGGTCATGACATCATAATGAACATCACCAATGTTCTAGAACATTCGGCTATGAAACTTCACCAATGTTCTAGAATGTTCTATTATGACATCCTACTGTGACATCACAAATGTTCTAGAATGTTCTATTATGACAAATAAGACGGTTCAATGACTTTATCTAAATCCAATCAACATTCCTAATGCCGTTTCAATGTAAGGATATAAAAATAAACATAAACATTCATATATAATATACCATAACCTAAATATATAGCTTTGGCTCCTCTACACTAGTCCTTCCTGTGTTTGTCTAAAGCTAGTCCTACTCCTTCAGTACTAGCTGTGGGTTCAAGATGCACACTGACCTGGCAGCGAATTGCTGAATATATATAGATACACAAACGTTCAAGAATGTTCGGTCATGACATCATATGATGACATCACCAATGTTCTAGAACATTCGGCTATGAAACTTCACCAATGTTCTAGAATGTTCTATTATGACATCCTACTGTGACATGACAAATGTTCTAGAATGTTCTAGTATGACAAATAAGACGGTTCAATGACTTTATCTAAATCCAATCAACATTCCTAATGCCGTTTCAATGTAAGGATATAAAAATAAACATAAACATTCATATATAATATACCATAACCTAAATATATAGCTTTGGCTCCTCTACACTAGTCCTTCCTGTGTTTGTCTAAAGCTAGTCCTACTCCTTCAGTACGAGCAGTGGGTTTTATCTGGAGCAGGCGGGTGTCGGTCGATGAGGAGTGTAGAAACAATGATGTTTATCACCTGTATATCGATAGGTTATGTAGATAACCTAGTTATATTAGTATTGGCTGAGCGTCCCGCTCTGAGCCTTATGAGATATCCCTATCTCCTATGATACCTATTGTATCTCCCACGAACAAAAAACTACATGCACCCCACCTGTATGGGGCTCCGCCCCCATGGTGGCACCGCCCATATAGCAGTGACTCTGGTCACCACACATCCTTCCTCGCCAAAAAACCCGTCCCAGGAAAAGATTCCTCAAGAGGGAACTCAGGGCCGCGCAGAGCGGGACGCTCAGCCAATACTAATATAACTAGGTTATCTACATAACCTATCGTTATATGCCGTATTTGCTATCGCGTCCCGCTCTGAGCCTTATGAGATATGGGGAAGAGCGGACGCGAAGCCCGACAAATGTACCCCCTGAGGACCCGTAAGCCCACATCAAGGGGTGCGGGGAGCCCTGTCACCCCATCCTTCCTAACGAAGGGGGGGCGCAGTCAACTCCACCTGAATGCGAACAAGAGGGAACTAGAACCCCTTGAACACACCATACAGGCGGAACCACGTGTGACCCAACACACTGTGGCCCATACCCATACACTCCTGCTACCCGACCAAAGGACGGGAAGCAGGAAAGGCCACAGACCCCAGAACCGCCTGGGAGACAGAACCCCCGGTCATGTCCATGAGGTAAAACCTTACAAAGAGGCCCGGGGAGGACCATGAAGCTGCAGCACAGATGTCCTCCACCGAGGCCCCACCCAGGAGAGCGGCAGAAGCAGCCACCCCACGAGTGGAGTGCGCCCTGACGCCCCCAGGGGGATCCTGCCCAGCCAACGTGTAGCAGAGGGTAATGCCCTCGCACAACCAATGGGACAGGCGCTGCTCCGACAGTGCCTTACCAGCACGAGCCCCACCGTAACAGACAAAGCTGGCCGGTAACCCTGAGGTCCTGAGTACGGCTGAGGTAAAACCCCAAGCACGGACTGGACATGACAGGTGAAGGCCCGCATCTAACTCACTAGTGTGAGGAGGAGGACGAAACACCTGAACCACAATATCCCGGGAGCGGAAGGAACTCCGGATATTCTTAGGCACGAAAGCAGGATTAGGTCGCAGAGTGACACCGCAATCGGCCCGAAAAGACAGGCACTCTGGACGTACCGAGAGAGCACAGAGCTCACCTACGCGTTTAGCGGAAGTGACAGCCAGTGGGAACGCGGTCTTGAAGGACAGCTGTCCCAACGGCGCCTGCTCGAGCGGCTCAAACGGGGCCAAGGACAACCGACCGAGGACCAATTGAAGATCCCAAGTCGGAGCCAAGGAGCGTTGCACCGGCTTAACGCGTCGAGCGCCAAGCAGGAAACGCTTCACAAGAGGGTGGCTGAACAAGACATCCCCTCAAACCCCTCATGATAGGAGGATATAGCCGCCGCATATACCCTCACCGTCGAAGCCGACAGTCTATCAAGGAGAGACTGGAGGTAACTAAGGACAGCATCCAGGGGGCAGGAGACTGAGTCCCGGCCCCCCGCCTTACACCACACTTGGAACATACGTCATCTGCCCGCGTAAGCGCGACAGTGGAGGGAGCATGCGCATTCCAGATGGTAACACCATCAGGATCAAGAACCTGCGCCCCTCAACGTACCCGTCCCAACAACTGACCTAACAGATGTATGGGGAAGAATCCCTGGCGGCACGGCATCGGTCCCAGACCTGCCTGGCCATGTCCAGACGTAATCCTCACCCGTCAGGATGAGGACCGCCCCGCGACAGTACCTCTGCACCCACATTCTCCCTGCCGGGGATGTGGGGAGCCCTCAGGCCGCGCAGATGGAGGACGCCCATAGCCAGCCGCCCGCCGCCTGGTGCAGTGTTGACCAGAGCTGTCACTGCTGGAGACCCTGACAAACCAAACCTGAAAACGGGTGGGGTTGTGTAAACACAAGTCCCCGCCTCAGCGTTCTCTCCATCCACCTCGACACTGGTACTGGTACTGCCGTAGTCATATGTGACGACACTCCCAACGCACCCGCCGTCACGTGGCGCAGGTCCGCCAGGAACTGTAGATAGTTGGCCCGGTCCCCCCGCTGTGCGTAGACAACCCTGGAACCGTGCGAGGAGCGCGTTCCGTGTCGGAACACCTGACCCTGACACCACCCACGAGGCAATCGCACCCAAGGGGGAACCCCGACAGAAAGGGCCGGTCTGATACGGGGGGCTTCCGATGAAAAAAGCCCCCCCACTGAACACCCCTCCAGAACATGCTGAAGGAGTTGTTCTGCAGCCGGACATGCAAGGTGTAAGGCCCCCATGGGTTCCTACACACCGTAGCCCTGCAGTGATATTACTACCACCCCAAATCATGTGAGCTGCGACCACTTGCCAATATTTCAGGAGTGGGAGGCACCAACATGATACCTGGCCTGGCGAAGGCGAGGCCGGGGAAGCCTGCACTGTGTGCCTCAAAAGGTTTCGAGCCCCCCTGCTGACAACACTTAAGTTGACAGACGTAACACCAGGCTCAACCAACACAGATCAAGGTGTGGGAGCCGCTTGACAGCACAACATTCTCACGGACAGACCCAGGCTCAGCCATAAACTGGGTGTCAGCCCCTGTCCCCATGAGAAGCGAAAAGGGGGGCCGCCCGCGCATCAACGAAGGCACGCGGCCCGCAGCCAAAGGAAACAATCAGAGCCCACTTCTTCCGCTGGTGTTGGGGAAGGGAGCGATCGGAGAGCGGGCTGCTCGCGGCAGGACGGTGACGGCTTGTTTGTTCAAGCCGAACCCATCCTACATGGCCGATCCCTCGGCCGCCAAGGCTGTCGGCCTTGTGGACACCTGTCGAATCAACGCCCAGGATACCTCTGGCGGGGGAAAAACATGGCCGCCTGTCGAGGGCCCCGTCATCGCCGCTGACGAGGCCGTGCTCTCTCGTCTTCTGGCTGCGTGGTGTGAGGCGGTGTAGGGCCTAGGACAAAACCGCCCGCGCTCCAGCAGAAGACCAAAAATCCCCTGCGGAGAGGGGAACCCTGAGCGGTTATAGCTTGCGGCTGGGTCAAAGCTAATAACGTCAACAACCTCGCGCGATGTGTCGACGTCAGCTGGCCCTCAAGGCCCCTCCACCAGACACCATTTTTTTAATAGAAAAAAACAGCAATTCGAACACAGTTCTAATCGTTGCCAATTCCATACCGTGGCGGTACAAGCCTTAACAGCCCACCAGCCACTCGCCAGGCCGACCCACCCATGGCGTCGGCCGGGCGGGGCATTGTTTCAATATGTCAAAAACAAAGGACTGATGTTAACACGGAGCACCAGTGGTGATTGCAAACAGCAACCTCCACTGTGGTGTGCACCATGAAAAGGTTAAATGAATAAAAGAACTAAACCACAAAATACTGTAGAATGAGCAAACCCATACACACAAAGTTAAGGGGAGACGGACCAGAGCGAACTAGTCCCGCCTTCATTCCAAATATTCACAACAGGACACCAGCCCTAGTTTAGCCCATTTACCAAAAAAGGTAAACAAAGCCCCCCCCTGCACTACTCCCCCAGTATACCGATTGACCGTCAGTATGAATGGTTGAGAGGAGAGAAAACTGTAGCAGGACAGACCTTCTCATAGCAGAGTGACAAAACGAAACAATAGCCCACTACACAGGGCCGCCTCAGGGGGTGGGGGGCCTCGTGTCTAAAAACGCACAGGGCCTCACATTTCTCCCAGGCGGCCCTGCCCTTATACTACTGCAGCCTGGCGCGAGGCGATGTGGGACCCAAAACAACAATTGCCTGCGCACAGACACGCAACATGTTTACCATGTCGGCTGGACCCATAGCCCCACTACCCGACGCCAACCCAGATGGGAACACCGTTCAACAAACCCCGCCGGAACACAAAGTAACATACCTGGCTAGGAACCTAGCCACGGCCTACCCTGTTGTCAACCCATTTACCCGAAAAAAGGTAAATAGGACTCAGCAAAAAAACCCACAACAGCTACCGACTGACCTTCATTGATGAACCGGGCAAGAGGAGGGAGAGTGACAACATCTCACGGCGGAGACATTAGAACAGCGTAGCAATTAGCAGTAGTAATAGCATGCGGCATTAGCGATAGCATGTAGCATAGCATTAGATGTTTTAGCAGCACGCCCAAGACAGCTTGGAAACCGTTCCCTGCAGTGAACGTTCACCAAACCATCCTGCCCCCGGCGCCAACACACAACACGGTTGTGTAACAAAACAAACCAGCATTACTAACACTAATACCCATGCCTGAAAGACACAGGGCCTACCTGAGTACAAGCTGGCCCGACAGCCAGTCTTGTACAGCTGAACCTCGATGTGCTGTCATCAACGAGGAACATCAACATAGGCCCGTCGTGTCGCCGAAAACATGCGTCGAAGATGCCAGGGGCCAGCAACCTCCGGTAAGCCCTCAACATTACGAACCTTCCTTAATCTTTTCATCCTACTAGTTATCGTATGGTGCACGCATCCAAGTACGCTGGGACGAAAATAGAGGAAGGATGTGTGGTGACCAGAGTCACTGCTATATGGGCGGTGCCACCATGGGGGCGGAGCCCCATACAGGTGGGGTGCATGTAGTTTTTTGTTCGTGGGAGATACAATAGGTATCATAGGAGATAGGGATATCTCATAAGGCTCAGAGCGGGACGCGATAGCAAATACGGCATATAACAAAGGTTATAATCAGTGGTGCGTTCCTGAAATCAACTGGGATTGCACTCGCTATTTGCATATCAATAGCGCCGGTCGTGTTAAATACGACCGGCGCTATTGATATGCAAATAGCGAGTACTTATCTGGGCTTGCACTTAGTGCACCCCCGTCCCATGAAGAACGCATGCCTGGTTATAATCCTAGTTATGTCATTACTGGCAAAGCGTCTTGCTTCGCCTATTGGACTATGCTCGCGCCTGTGGGCGTTCGTTGAAAACTTTTCATGCATCTACCATTCACCTAGCCACGCCCACCTTTCTAGTATATAACCAGGTGAAGTGGTCACGCCCACCTCTCTAGTATATAACCACACAGTAAATTTCGCAAGGTAAATTTTACTCAAACTGAGTACATTTTACTCAAACTCAATTTGAGTAAAATTTACTCAGTTTGAGTAAAATGTACTCAATTTGAGTAAAATGTACTCTGCAAAATTTACTGTGCAGGTGAAGTGACCACGCCCAGCTCTCTAGTATATAACCAGGTGTAGTGACCTCACCTCTCTAGTATATAACCAGGTGTAGTGACCTCACCTCTCTAGTATATAACCAGGTGTAGTGACCTCACCTCTCTAGTATATAACCAGGTGTAGTGACCTCACCTCTCTAGTATATAACCAGGTGTAGTGACCTCACCTCTCTAGTATATAACCAGGTGAAGTGACCTCACCTCTCTAGTATATAACCAGGTGAAGTGACCTCACCTCTCTAGTATATAACCAGGTGAAGTGACCTCACCTCTCTAGTATATAACCAGGTGAAGTGACCTCACCTCTCTAGTATATAAACAGGTGTAGTGACCTCACCTCTCTAGTATATAACCAGGTGTAGTGACCTCACCTCTCTAGTATATAACCAGGTGTAGTGACCTCACCTCTCTAGTATATAACCAGGTGAAGTGACCTCACCTCTCTAGTATATAACCAGGTGTAGTGACCTCACCTCTCTAGTATATAACCAGGTGAAGTGACCTCACCTCTCTAGTATATAACCAGGTGTAGTGACCTCACCTCTCTAGTATATAACCAGGTGAAGTGACCTCACCTCTCTAGTATATAACCAGGTGAAGTGACCTCACCTCTCTAGTATATAACCAGGTGTAGTAACCTCACCTCTCTAGTATATAACCAGGTGAAGTGACCTCACCTCTCTAGTATATAACCAGGTGAAGTGACCTCACCTCTCTAGTATATAACCAGGTGTAGTGATCTCACCTCTCTAGTATATAACCAGGTGTAGTGACCTCACCTCTCTAGTATATAACCAGGTGAAGTGACCTCACCTCTCTAGTATATAACCAGGTGAAGTGACCTCACCTCTCTAGTATATAACCAGGTGAGGTGACCTCACCTCTCTAGTATATAACCAGGTGTAGTGACCTCACCTCTCTAGTATATAACCAGGTGAAGTGACCTCACCTCTCTAGTATATAACCAGGTGAAGTGACCTCACCTCTCTAGTATATAACCAGGTGAAGTGACCTCACCTCTCTAGTATATAACCAGGTGTAGTGACCTCACCTCTCTAGTATATAACCAGGTGTAGTGACCTCACCTCTCTAGTATATAACCAGGTGTAGTGACCTCACCTCTCTAGTATATAACCAGGTGAAGTGACCTCACCTCTCTAGTATATAACCAGGTGAAGTGACCACGCCCACCTCTCTAGTATATAACCAGGTGAAGTGACCACGCCAACCTCTCTAGTATATAACCAGGTGTAGCGACCACACCTTTCTAGTATATAACCAGGTGTAGTGACCTCACCTCTCTAGTATATAACCAGGTGAAGTGACCTCACCTCTCTAGTATATAACCAGGTGAAGTGACCTCACCTCTCTAGTATATAACCAGGTGAAGTGACCTCACCTCTCTAGTATATAACCAGGTGTAGTGACCTCACCTCTCTAGTATATAACCAGGTGAAGTGACCTCACCTCTCTAGTATATAACCAGGTGAAGTGACCTCACCTCTCTAGTATATAACTAGGTGAAGTGACCTCACCTCTCTAGTATATAACCAGGTGTAGTGACCTCACCTCTCTAGTATATAACCAGGTGTAGTGACCTCACCTCTCTAGTATATAACCAGGTGTAGTGACCTCACCTCTCTAGTATATAACCAGGTGAAGTGACCTCACCTCTCTAGTATATAACCAGGTGAAGTGACCACGCCCACCTCTCTAGTATATAACCAGGTGAAGTGACCACGCCAACCTCTCTAGTATATAACCAGGTGTAGCGACCACACCTTTCTAGTATATAACCAGGTGTAGTGACCTCACCTCTCTAGTATATAACCAGGTGTAGTGACCTCACCTCTCTAGTATATATCTAGGTGTAGTGACCTCACCTCTCTAGTATATAACCAGGTGTAGTGACCTCACCTCTCTAGTATATAACCAGGTGTAGTGACCTCACCTCTCTAGCATATAACCAGGTGTAGTGACGTCACCTCTCTAGTATATAACCAGGTGTAGTGACCTCACCTCTCTAGTATATAACCAGGTGAAGTGACCTCACCCCTCTACTATATAACCAGGTATAGTGACCTCACCTCTCTAGTATATAACCAGGTGTAGTGACCTCACCTCTCTAGTATATAACCAGGTGTAGTGACCTCACCTCTCTAGTATATAACCAGGTGTAGTGACCTCACCTCTCTAGTATATAACCATGTGTAGTGACCTCACCTCTCTAGTATATAACCAGGTGTAGTGACCTCACCTCTCTAGTATATAACCAGGTGTAGTGACCTCACCTATCTAGTATTGTGCAGCTTTCTATTGTGGTGGTGGAGTTTAGGTGCACTTTAGTCTGTTATGGCCTGGATGGAATCGCCCGAGCAGGCAAGGTCGTTAGCCCAAAGCAGCTTCAAAAGTTCTTCCCAGAGGTCAAGACAGAGGAGCTGGTCCGGCCAGAGAAGATCGAGCTCTTGATCAGCCACCGGGAGGGTCGGCTTGCTCCACAGCGGATGAAAAGAGTGGGAGACCTGGTGCTGTGGGACGGCCCACTAGGGAAGACTGTGGGGGGAGCGCACCCTGATCTGTTTGAGGAGATGGAGATGTCAATTCACAACTCGAGGACTCATTTTGCACGCTCTATGAGAACAAAGGCAGTCAAGGTGGAGGAGATCTCCTGTGAGCTGGTAAACACCAGAAAAGGGGCTCAGGGCCCGGAGCAAGAAAGTGAGGAGGTCAGAAACACAGCCACGACCAGCAAAGAAGTTCTTGAATGGTGGAGGTGGGATAGCATCGGAGCCGCCTGCGATCCAAAGTGCGGGGGATGTCGGTGCAGGACTTGCCAGCCAGGGGGAAAGGAGATGACTCTAGTAGAAGAAAGGGAACTAGAAAAGATCAAAGAAGGTCTGTCCTATGTGACCACTGACAACCATAGCAACTCACCTCACTGGGATGCAGGATACCCCTGGACAGAAGATCCTGTTTCGCTTCCATACAACAGGAAGGTGGTGGAAGCGACGTTCCTGAGGACCGAAAAGCGCCTCATGAAGGACCCATTATGGAGAACGGCGTATACAGCACAAGTTCATGAGATGGTGGAAAGAGGAGCAGCCATCGAGTTGGAGAAGAACATGATCAGCAGTTGGAGAGGGCCTGTTTGGTACGTGAGTCATCTAATCGCACCAAACCCACATTCTGTCACTACGCCAGTGCGCCTTGTCTGGAACAGCAGCCAGGAGTTCAAAGGGACGAGTATGAACAGCATTCTGCTGAAGGGTCCAGATGTTCTAAATCCCATCCGGGCAGTCCTGCTCAGGTTCAGGACAGGAGAGCATGCGGCCATAGGAGATATTAGAAAGATGTATAATTCTGTGTGGTTAAATGAAAGAGAGGTCCACCTTCATCGGTTCCTCTGGAGGGACTCACCAGAGGAAGAGATCAAAGATTTCGCCATCACTCGGGTCAACATCGGAGACAGGCCAGCTGGGTGCATAGCACAGCTGGCTATGAGGGAAACGGCGAGGCTTCCCAAGTTCTCTCACATGGATGAGGAGAGGAGGGTCCTTGAGGAGGACAGCTATGTGGACGATATCCTCACATCCCACAATGACCGAGGGAAGCTGGACAAGATCACGAGAGGAGTGGAAGAGATCCTCACCGCTGGAGGCTTTTCTCTCAAGCCATGGGTTTGGTCCGGTCAAAGTGGGAGGCGTGAAAGAAGTCAGCCCAAGCAATCTATTGAGACTCCGAATATGGCGCTCCAAACCCTGGTGTTGCCCAACCAGCTAGGGCAGGAAGACAACAAGGCCCTCGGCGTTGGCTACTATGTTGATAGTGACAGGCTCTTCCTGATGGTCTCGATAAATTTCTCCAAAAGAAAGCAGAAGATGAGGACAGGGGTCGACCTTCTTGAGGGGGAGGTCAGAGAGCAGACGCCAGATCCTCTGACCAGAAGGGAGCTCCTGAGTCAGGTGGCAGGGCTCTATGACCCTATCGGGCTTGCTACCCCGGTCAAAGAGAAAGGGGCCATTCTGGTGAGGAGAGCTTTCCAGGTGGCTAGGGGAGGGGGCTCGAAGAAAGACACGTGGGACCATCCTCTTCCAGCAGACCTCCGAACAGAAGCTATCAAGCTCTTTGAGGAGTACAGTCGACTTCGTCAAGTTGGTTTTGAGAGAAGCCTCACTCCTTCCGGATGGAGAGGGAGGCCGTGGGGTGTGACATTTTCTGATGGAAGTGATGATGCTTTCGGAGCTGTCCTGTATCTGAGGTGGGAGACATCAGCAGGGGTGGACACTCGTCTCGTCGAGTCGAAGGCCAAGCTGACACCCCTTGACCAGAAGGGTGATGTAATCAAAGCAGAGATCTGTGGTGCAGTCTTTGCAGCCAGATTGAAAGGGTTCTGGGAGAGGCAAGGCCGTCTGGAGGTAGAGAAGTGGTTTCACTTTGTAGACAGCCAAACTATACTGGGAGCAAGCCAAACTATACTGGGAGCAATTCAGAGGGAGAGTTACGGGTATCAGACGTTCTTTGCTAACAGGGTTGGGGAGATTCAGAAGGCAGGGCCAGTAGCCGACTGGTGGTGGATCCCAGGGGATCTGAATGTCGCTGACCTTGTCACTCGAGGATGTCCCCCGGAAGACCTGGATGAAGGTTCCAAGTGGCAAAAGGGACCCGAGTTTCTAATGAGGCCTGTGGAAGAGTGGCCCATGAAGTCCGCGGCAGAGGTAGCGGCTAACACCAGAGAGGCTGTGTGTAGGCTCCAGAGGAGGGCGTTCACAGCAGTTCTTACTCGAGCCCAGCTGAAAAAGGCGTCAAGTTCGTCCGAGAAATCTCCGAACGTGGCGGACAAGGCTCCCGGGCTCTCTAAGAAAGGAGAAAAAGAGCCCTCTAGCGAGTCTGGAAGCGAGGAAAAGCTCTGGGGGGCAGCCATCGTCAATCTCGTCAAACCTGAGAAGTTCAGCAGCTTGACCAAGCTCTGTGGAGTGATCAGCTGGGTCCGCCGAGCGGTGAACAAGTGGCTAATCCGAGGAAGAGCCATAGAGAGAGCAGAGTGGGAGGCCAAGCACTCAAAAGAGAAAGAGGGCAAGCCTGTCCTCGACGCATGGGAGCTTGGGGCCGCTTTCCGAGAACTTTGTTTGGCAGCTCAAAAAGGGGTAGCATTCCCTGAGTCAACACTGAACAGGCTCGTGGTAGTCAGGGAGGAGGTGTCTGGGCTTCTGGTGTGCTTTGGAAGGGCCCGGGCAGTGGGGGAGTCAGGAGTGCCTCTGGTTCCCTATAGAGCTTGGGTCAGCACCCTCGTGGCGCGAGAGTCTCATGAAACCAACCATGAGGGAGTCGTTGGTACTATGTTGCGGATGAGGAGGAAGGCTTGGGTGGTTCAGGCTCAGCGGGTTGCAAGGAAGGTTGGCGACTGTTGCGTCTCCTGCCGGAAGACCAGAGCAAAGATGTGCCAGCAGGTTATGGCTGACCTTCCCTCCGAGCGGACTGAGCCGGCTGCCCCATTTGAGTTTACAACTCTGGATCTGTTTGGCCCATACATGGTCAGGGATGTGGTAAAGAAGAGGTCTAGGATGAAAGTCTGGGGTGTGGTGTTCTCTTGTATGGCTTCTAGAGCTATGCACGCCGATATGGTGGAGGGACTGTCCACAGAGAGCTTCATGGGCACTTACCAGAGATTCACAGCGCTCAGAGGACACCCGAAGAAAATCTGGTCAGACCGGGGCACAAACTTTGTTGGAGCTCGGCCTGCACTGAAGGAACTCTATGTTTTCCTAGAAAGTCTCGACAAGGATGAAGTAAGGGGAAAGGCTGCCAGACAAGGAACCGAGTGGATCTGGGTGTTCCACTCAGCCGACTCACCTCACAGGAATGGTGCGGCGGAAGCAGCAGTCCGCATTCTCAAGCAAGCGCTGAGTAATGTGGGAGGTGGCGGGGACCTCACAGGACTAGAGTTCCAAACTATGCTCTACATGGCAGCCAACTTATCGAATGAGAGACCGATCGGCGCCAGACTCCAGGTCCAAGATGACGCGGTAGAGGTGATCACACCCAACACCCTGCTACTGGGGAGGGCTGGACCCACAGGGGACTCACGGAGCTACGAGTTCCAGGGCTACCCATTTGTGAGATTGAGAGCAGTCCAGACTGAAATAAACAAGTTCTGGCAGCGGTGGAGCCAGCTTGCTGGACCAGGCTTGTTTATCAGGCCTAAGTGGCATAGTAAGGCTCGCAATGTGGCAGTCGGAGATCTTGTTTGGCTTGCCGATCAGAACGCGCTAAGGGGTCAGTTCAGACTGGGCCGGGTTGTGGAGGTGGCCCCTGACGTGAAT
This sequence comes from Notolepis coatsorum, assembly GCF_963971535.1. Lineage (NCBI taxonomy): Eukaryota > Metazoa > Chordata > Actinopteri > Aulopiformes > Paralepididae > Notolepis > Notolepis coatsorum. The sequence continues at coordinate 7,982,684 of NC_140168.1, read as the reverse complement.
GGGGTCGTCCGTGATGTCAAAGTGAGAACGTGCCCCAGCTGTCCAGTGGCCTCGGGCAAGCGTCCGGAGAAGATCAGCAGCGATCATAGACTCTCTATTGTCCTCAGCAGAGACGTCCGAAGACTCGTGGTGCTCTTACCTGTAGAAGAGCAATAACAGCACCCCATGAGAAGGTTGATCCGAAGATTCCACCGCCAAAGGAGAGCGGTTATTTGTTGTGGTCTCCTTGGGTCTAAAGTCCAGGATACCAAGTGGGAGGTGTGCAGCTTTCTATTGTGGTGGTGGAGTTTAGGTGCACTTTAGTCTGTGTGTGTAAATAAGTAATGTTTTGTGGTGTTTTTTATGCTGTGCGTTTATGTGAATGTTGATAGTAGTGGTAGTTGAGCTATGATTATAATTATGTTTTCATTTTCGGATGTATGGAGGCACTGTATGCTTGATTAAAGTTGTGAATGGAGATGTAGTCATTTCACATGTGATCCAGGGGAACGTAGCGAGGAGTGGGCTGTAATTGGTCGAGATACGTCACGTGGTGTCAGTGAAACTGTATACAGGAAGTTGCGGGGAATTTGACAGCAGCGAAGGGAGACGATTGAGAACCGGTGAGTGGATGTGTGTAAGCGATTTGTTTTAAGAATGATGGTAGTATTGTGGTAGTTATTGATTGAATGTGTGTCTTGTTTCAAGGTTTGTAACCTGTTGGAGGAAGAATTAAAAGCTTTTTGCAACTGAGTGGCATCCTGTTCATCCCTTCACCCCAGCTGCGGGTGTAAAGCAGCACAAGTATATAACCAGGTGAAGTGACCTCACCTCTCTAGTATATAACCAGGTGAAGTGACCTCACCTCTCTAGTATATAACCAGCTGTAGTGACCTCACCTCTCTAGTATATAACCAGGTGAAGTGACCTCACCTCTCTAGTATATAACCAGGTGTAGTGACCTCACCTCTCTAGTATATAACCAGCTGTAGTGACCTCACCTCTCTAGTATATAACCAGGTGTAGTGACCTTACCTCTCTAGTATATAACCAGGTGAAGTGACCTCACCTCTCTAGTATATAACCAGGTGAAGTGACCTTACCTCTCTAGTATATAACCAGGTGAAGTGACCTCACCTCTCTAGTATATAACCAGGTGTAGTGACCTCACCTCTCTAGTATATAACCAGGTGTAGTGACCTCACCTCTCTAGTATATAACCAGGCGTAGTGACCTCACCCACCTCTCTAGTATATAACCAGGTGAAGTTACCTCACCTCTCTAGTATATAACCAGGTGTAGTGACCTCACCTCTCTAGTATATAACCAGGTGTAGTGACCTCACCTCTCTAGTATATAACCAGGTGTAGTGACCTCACCTCTCTAGTATATAACCAGGTGTAGTGACCACGCCCACCTCTCTAGTATATAACCAGGTGAAGTGACCTCACCTCTCTAGTATATAACCAGGTGTAGTGACATCACCTCTCTAGTATATAACCAGGTGTAGTGACCTCACCTCTCTAGTATATAACCAGGTGAAGTGACCTTACCCCTCTAGTATATAACCAGGTGTAGTGACCTCACCTCTCTAGTATATAACCAGGTGAAGTGACCTCACCTCTCTAGTATATAACCAGGTGAAGTGACCTCACCTCTCTAGTATATAACCAGGTGTAGTGACCTCACCTCTCTAGTATATAACCAGGTGTAGTGACCTCACCTCTCTAGTATATAACCAGGTGAAGTGACCTCACCTCTCTAGTATATAACCAGGTGAAGTGACCACGCCCACCTCTCTAGTATATAACCAGGTGAAGTGACCACGCCCACCTCTCTAGTATATAACCAGGTGTAGCGACCACACCTCTCTAGTATATAACCAGGTGTAGTGACCTCACCTCTCTAGTATATAACCAGGTGTAGTGACCTCACCTCTCTAGTATATAACCAGGTGTAGTGACCTCACCTCTCTAGTATATAACCAGGTGTAGTGACCTCACCTCTCTAGTATATAACCAGGTGTAGTGACCTCACCTCTCTAGTATATAACCAGGTGTAGTGACCTCACCTCTCTAGCATATAACCAGGTGTAGTGACGTCACCTCTCTAGTATATAACCAGGTGTAGTGACCTCACCTCTCTAGTATATAACCAGGTGAAGTGACCTCACCCCTCTACTATATAACCAGGTATAGTGACCTCACCTCTATAGTATATAACCAGGTGTAGTGACCTCACCTCTCTAGTATATAACCAGGTGTAGTGACCTCACCTCTCTAGTATATAACCAGGTGTAGTGACCTCACCTCTCTAGTATATAACCATGTGTAGTGACCTCACCTCTCTAGTATATAACCAGGTGTAGTGACCTCACCTCTCTAGTATATAACCAGGTGTAGTGACCTCACCTATCTAGTATATAACCAGGTTAAGTGACCTCACCTCTCTAGTATATAACCAGGTGAAGTGACCTCACCTCTCTAGTATATAACCAGCTGTAGTGACCTCACCTCTCTAGTATATAACCAGGTGTAGTGACCTCACCCACCTCTCTAGTATATAACCAGGTGAAGTGACCTCACCTCTCTAGTATATAACCAGGTGTAGTGACCTCACCTCTCTAGTATATAACCAGGTGTAGTGACCTCACCTCTCTAGTATATAACCAGGTGTAGTGACCACGCCCACCTCTCTAGTATATAACCAGGTGTAGTGACCACGCCCACCTCTCTAGTATATAACCAGGTGAAGTGACCTCACCTCTCTAGTATATAACCAGGTGTAGTGACCTCACCTCTCTAGTATATAACCAGGTGTAGTGACCTCACCTCTCTAGTATATAACCAGGTGAAGTGACCTTACCCCTCTAGTATATAACCAGGTGTAGTGACCTCACCTCTCTAGTATATAACCAGGTGAAGTGACCTCACCTCTCTAGTATATAACCAGGTGAAGTGACCTCACCTCTCTAGTATATAACCAGGTGAAGTGACCTCACCTCTCTAGTATATAACCAGGTGTAGTGACCTCACCTCTCTAGTATATAACCAGGTGTAGTGACCTCACCTCTCTAGTATATAACCAGGTGTAGTGACCTTACCTCTCTAGTATATAACCAGGTGTAGTGACCTCACCTCGCTAGTATATAACCAGGTGAAGTGACCTCACCTCTCTAGTATATAACCAGGTGTAGTGACCACACCTCTCTAGTATATAACCAGGTGTAGTGACCTCACCTCTCTTGTATATAACCAGGTGAAGTGACCTCACCTCTCTAGTATATAACCAGGTAAAGTGACCACGCCCACCTCTCTAGTATATAACTAGGTGTAGTGACCTCACCTCTCTAGTATATAACCATGTGTAGTGACCTCACCTCTCTAGTATATAACCAGGTGAAGTGACCTCACCTCTCTAGTATATAACCAGGTGAAGTGACCTTACCTCTCTAGTATATAACCAGGTGTAGTGACCTCACCTCTCTAGTATATAACCAGGTGTAGTGACCACACCTCTAGTATATAACCAGGTGTAGTGAGTGACCTCACCTCTCTAGTATATAACCAGGTGTAGTGACCACACCTCTCTAGTATATAACCAGGTGTAGTGACCTTACCTCTCTAGTATATAACCAGGTGTAGTGACCACACCTCTCTAGTATATAACCAGGTGTAGTGACCTCACCTCTCTAGTATATAACCAGGTGTAGTGACCTCACCTCTCTAGTATATAACCAGGTGTAGTGACCTCACCTCTCTAGTATATAACCAGGTGTTGTGACCTCACCTCTCTAGTATATAACCAGGTGAAGTGACCTCACCTCTCTAGTATATAACCAGGTGAAGTGACCTCATCAATAAAAAAGTACACTAGATTACAGTAGATATCATTATATGTTCTTATGCACGCCTGGTGATACTAAATCCAAATTGAACTCGGCATTTGAAAGATAATATATGTATATATATTAGAGCTGGGCCGTTAACGGCGTTAACGTGCTGCGTTAACGCTATACTAGTATCGCGCGATAATATAATTAACGCATTAATCTAAAAAAAAAAGATTTTTTTTTTTTTTTTTACATTTTTTTTTTTTTTACCTTTATTTACCCAGGGTAGGTTCGCTGAGCACAGATGCTCTTTTTCAGGAACGCCCTGCTTCACATTCACACAGTTCCATTCACACCTGGGAGCTGCCCAGTACAACCACAGTTGACACCATTGGCCACTGAGAAACTCCACTGGAGCAGTTGATTCAAGCCATGTCACATAGTTCAAGTTTGAAATGATTCTTTCTGTTTTGCTCCTGAGAGTGTGCTAGATACTGTACTGTACTGGTAATATTATTTATTTGTGTTAACTTCTGAATAAAACAACTTATTAAACACAAGTACATCTTATTGAACATTATTTTGATATTTCATTACCAATTATCATAGCAAAACAGCTTTTTCAAACAGTCTGTAATGCATTTTGGAAACGGGAGATGGGCTCATGGTGTAATGGGCCACCTGGCCTGAGAAACATAAGGAGGAAAGAAAAAGTAAGGACTTACTTCTGGTCATTATTTGGGTAGAACACACATATTTTGAATGCCTTCGGCAGTTTTTTTTTTTTTTTTTTAGCCATTTTAATCTAGATTAATCTAGATTAAATCCAGGATTGCAGATAGATTAATCTAGATTAATAAAATTAATCTATGCCCACCTCTAATATATATATATATATATATATATATATATATATATATATATATATATATATATATATATATATATATATATATATAATGTGCGAATTGGCTATAATAAGGTAATGTATAAGCATCTATTCTATATTCTATAATAATATTTAAAATTGCATTGGTCCGGATGGGAGAATTCAGTACTGTATCTACAGAACCTTCGGTTTTATCATCTTCCCTTTATTAATTTCCTTAGATTTCTTTCTACACATGATCTCAAGAGGGTACTGAACGAGATCAGTGGCAGTTTTTTAAGTTTGTTCATTATTATCATGGTGTTATTCACTGTCAAAGATGCAAAGACAAATCATAATTCATATTCTCCTTTGTTTCATCACAATTTAAGCAAGCCTAGTAATAGACACAATATTTCTGACACTGTGAATACATTCCCTGAGGTCCATAGATGTACCTAGATACCAAGAATATGCAAATAGCCCTTGTAGAAGTGGAGCAATATTCCATTTACCTAGGTATATATTTTATGCGGATTTTCACATTGTGTGGAACAGGTTAAGTCACCTTGTTAATTTGAAACGGTTAGAATCTTAAAGCTGCTATAGATAAAATGTGTACAGTATGTAGACTATTCTTTTTTTCTTTAATAATACATCCACAGAGCTTTTATAAAATATCGCTTTCCCTCCCTCGAATAATTATTGATTCGTGAATTTGTATCATTTAACTGGAAAATCCATTGTAAAGGCCAATGAGTGTTCTTGTTATAGATTATTATTATTATTATTTAGTATTATTATTATCTATATATTATATTATATATTGGAACTAGGCACTGTTTTTAGTCTTATTTATGTTTGGACACTAGAGGGCTCACCACCCATTACAGCCCACTCGTATAAATAGCCAAGGTGATCACTGCATTCTTTGTGCACCTGTGTATTAGGATACAATTTTCTACCTGTTTCACTGTTTCACTGTTGGATCTGAGCAATTGACAACTGTTCTGTTTAAACCCTTCATTCACTATCATTTACCTTTGGACAACAATAAACCCTGTAAACCGAACCGGCGGCAACTTTGGACATTCAATTCATTCAACATCACAACTTTGGGACTGAGTAGGATAAGTAATAGCGGGTGCATCGTGGACGCTTGTCTATTCACTGGGGAGCGACAAGCGGCCACTACAAAGTAGAAAATTACCTAATGGAAGAAGGACGTGTGCTGAGTGAGTACAAGGCTGGAAAACTCCTCACGAAAAAAGGACGTGAGTAAAGTATAGGACAACTTTCCTCACGAATGAAAGAGAGGTAAGAAGATTGGAAACCTCTGTGGATTACCCAATGAAGTTCTGGATAAAGGATTTGAAGGAGCTGTAACGGCCTACCGTGAAGTGGAATTGTTTGGACTCTGCTGTATTTATGAATGAAACGTGACTCGGGACATTGCTACTTGTTACGCTTCCGTGCGAACGCTGTTGAGTAGTATAACGTAGACTGACAAATTGATTAATGGTGATGCTGTGGATTATGGACGTATTGGACGCCGTAATATTTGGAGAACCATTGCAATTAATGTTGTCAGTCACTCTCGACGTGTGGAAGAACTAGACAGCGGCAGACTAATTGAATTGCAATACTGTGGAATGGATTATGGAACGGACTAGGTGCCGTATTAGAATTAAGTATACCATCGCAATTAATGTCTGGACGTGTGGAAACTAAATGGCGCAATGGACTGATTTTAATTCAGATACAGCAGTGGTTCTCTTGGACATTGTAGATGTGCGGCAAACTAAAGCTATATTACTGCATTCATAAACAGGAAGAAACTCAAACCCTCTTTGAAGGCTCTGACGTCACGCCAAGTGAATGCAACATTCAAACTACAAAGGATAAATAAAAGAATAAATAACATGTCTGAAGCCAAGATGAGGCCAACCAGTCATGGAGGTAGTAAAATAGCCTCTATGATTAGTAAAGCTGAAAAGGCAAGCTTAATGGAACGCCTTGCCAATTTAAATAAAAAGCAAGAGCTTGAGAAACAACAAAGAGATTTGGAATATGAAACTGCTCTTGCCAGTTTAAAGAAAAGACAAAAGCTTGAGAAACAACAAATGTATTTGAAATATGAAACATTGGAAAACAGACAAGCCAAGCAAGCAGCCAAACCGGCCAATGAATATCACAACAATGGTGCTGATGTTTTTACTAATCACTGTGTTGATTTCAGCTCCAAGGTGTGTAGAGACAAACCCTCCCTTGAACTTCGCAAGCCATGGTCGGAGTCCAGAGGAAAGGACAGCGATCAAGAGGAGGGCAATGAGGAAGAGGATGATGATTCGATTCCCTTTCATGTTCCCTCCAGGGAATGGTTGATGGATCATGGCCTGATTGAGGAGGAAGATGATGATGAGGAGGACGAGTCGACCCCCATTTATGTCCCCTCCAGCGAGTGGATGATGAAGAACCACCTGCTGGATCCTTCCCAGAGGGTTCCTCAGAATGAACCAGATGACAATGGTGAGGAAGAGGACGGCATCGATGATGACGTCGATGATGATGAAGAAGAAGATGACGACAAAGCGGGCGCGCCTCACGTTCCCTCCAAGGAGTGGATTGTTCTTCAGACAGTTCCTCAGAATGAACTAGACGATGATGATGATGATGATGATGATGGGGACGGTGAGGAGGAGGACAACGTTGATGAAGAGGAGGACGCCGATGACGAAGGCAGAGAGGAAGAAGCAGTGACAGAGGAAATCACTGTGTCAGACGCTGAGAGGGAGAGGTACAGTGTGGCAGCTGTGGGGGTGAGTGCTGCAGAGGAAATGCAGGAAGAACCTGAAACAGCACCAGCAAAACCAACCATTGACTCTGCTACATGGGCACCTGATGAAGACGAGGATGAGGAGGATGATGAGAGAGAGGAATCAGATGACTCCACAGATGAGGAACGTACTGGGAAACCAGATGATGTGTGCGGCTGCAGCTCCTCAGAGAGTCAGGCAGAGGAGGAGGAAGATGCACATAAGGAAGATGCACACAACAGGGCCACTACTGAACCTCCAGTGTTTAAAACGAGAGCTCTCAGAAGCAGGACAGCAGCAGTCGCAGCCAGTCCAGGAGGGCTGACCGGGCGGCACCGTCCTGAGGAGGAGAGGGACGGCAGCATGGAGGTGCATCTCCCGAGACGTGGCTCTGCTCTGCAAGGACCTGCTGAGGACGGGAGTGTTGGAGGAGATGACAAGCCGGTGGAGGAGCAACTGCCTAAACAAGCTTATCAAGTGAAGCCCATGGAAGCCCATGGTGTTACCGGGGCCGGTGATGGCCAAACACTTTTGGATATGCCAGTTTCCAAAAGGAGAAACTACAAAAGACGACGGCGTAAAGGAAACCTGCAGGGAAGAATGGCTGAAACCTCCTGACCGACTTACCGCAGAAAGTCCTGACGACCCCGATGGAGTCTCACAACCAGTGGACATACAGCCAATCAGAGCTATATGGCTCTGTTTGTTAAAACAAAAACAAAAAAAAACACTTTGAATATTATCATTGAGTTTCCTTGACTGTTATTCGAATTACTAATTAATTTGTTCTTCCCATGCACAGGGACAACGAGCGAAAACCAGAGACCCAGTCAAGCTTCTTCGTGTTTAGAACTATGATTTGAGATTATTGATTATTATTGAGGATTGCAGGCTATAATGAACACTCACCTGACCATGTTATTTGTTTTGTAATTGTGTAGGCACAATTAGGGGCCGGTGTTAAGGCCAATGAGTGTTCTTGTTATAGATTATTATTATTATTATTTAGTATTATTATTATCTATATATTATATTATATATTGGAACTAGGCACTGTTTTATGTTTGGACACTAGAGGGCTCACCACCCATTACAGCCCACTCCTATAAATAGCCAAGGTGATCACTGCATTCTTTGTGCACCTGTGTATTAGGATACAATTTTCTACCTGTTTCACTGTTTCACTGTTGGATCTGAGCAATTGACAACTGTTCTGTTTAAACCCTTCATTCACTATCATTTACCTTTGGACAACAATAAACCCTGTAAACCGAACCGGCGGCAACTTTGGACATTCAATTCATTCAACATCACAACTTTGGGACTGAGTAGGATAAGTAATAGCGGGTGCATCGTGGACGCTTGTCTATTCACTGGGGAGCGACAAGCGGCCACTACATCCATGTTTCAATATACAAATTTAAAAAAAGATCCCGTCCTCAGAGACGTTCTGGAGACAGAGAAGAACTTTAGTATTATTCCCGAATGATGTTTTAACCACCGAGTGTCTCTGATCAGATAGAAGACATACAGCCCTACCAGCTGTGAAAGACATACAGCGCTACCAGCTGTGAAAGACATACAGCCCAAATAACTAATATACAGTTATTATTGTCTAGCTTCCAAGAGCAGCTTGGTTTCTGTCCCCGGGGGATGAAACCTTTTTCAAGTACTCAGTACAATGCAAAATCTATCTGGCGTGTATACACAGTATTAATGTACCCAAATACACCCTTTTCTGTAGGGGTCAGGAATTTTCAGACTTCAATATGGTCACATGTCAGCTGTAAACTGGTATTTTTTTGTTTGTTAGCTGTATACATTCCAACAGCCATCACTGGTATAGAGTCTTTGGTCAGTAACATGGGTCTCCAAGTCCCTCTGCTCTGCAGAGAGTCCCGACACTGTGGAAAACCTCCTGTGTAGTCCCTGTCCCCATGTGCCCGCGTCCCAGCACGTCCAAGGACTACAGGCCGGTGGTTCTAACCTCTCATATAATGAAGACAATGGAGAGGTTAGTCCTGGAGCAACTCCGCCCGGTGACCAAACCCCACCTAGACCCACTCCAGTTCGCCTACCAGCCCCGACTGGGGGTAGAGGATGCTGTCATCTACCTGCTGAACCGAGCCTACACTCACCTAGACAAGCCGGGGAGCACTGTGAGAGTCATGTTCTTTGACTTCTCCAGTGCTTTTGATACCATAAGGCCTGGGCTACTGGGTGAGAAGTTGGAGGCGATGCAAGTAGAGGCCCCCCTGGTGTCCTTGGTTGTTGACTATCTGACGGGAAGACCACAGTACGTGCGCCTACGGAGCTGTGTGTCAGACAGACTGGTCAGCAACACCGGGGCCCCGCAGGGGACAGTAATCTCTCCCTTCCTCTTCACTGTCTACACCAACGACTTCCACTATCGGTCAGAGTCCTGCCACCTTCAGAAGTTTTCTGATGACTCTGCGATAGTGGGATGTATAAAGGACGGTGACGAGAGGGAATACCGGGAACTGGTAGTGGACTTTATCACATGGTGCGATAAAAACCACCTGCAGCTAAATGTGGCGAAGACCAAGGAACTGGTTGTGGAGCTGGGGAGGAGGAGGAGTGCACCTGTGACCCCTGTTTCCATCAGGGGAGTTGATGTGGACATGGTTGAGGTGTACAAATACCTCGGTGTGCACATCGACAACAAACTGAACGGGTCAAAACATGCAGAAGCACTATACAAGAAGGGCCAGAGCTGACTCTACTTCCTCAGAAGGCTGAGATCCTTCAATGGCTGTACAAGGATGTTGAGGATGTTCTATGAGTCGGTGGTGGCGGGCGCCTTCTTGTACGCTGTGACCTGCTGGGGCAGCGGACTGAGAGCAGTGGACACAACCAGGCTGGATAAGCTGGTCAGGAAGGCCAGCAGCGTGGTTGGGGTGGAGCTGGACTCTCTAGCGAGGGTGGCGGAGAGGAGGAGCCTTGCTAAGCTCCAGGCCATCAGGGAAAACCCCACCCACCCACTATACACAGACTTGGCTGACAGGAGGAGCATGTTCAGTGCTAGGCTCACACTACCCAAATGCAGCACTGAACGGCACAGGAAGTCCTTCATTCCAACAGCCATCAGACTATATAATGCATCACTGTGCCTCACTGCATCACTGAGCACAGAGCGGCAGCTCAATAGTGGCAGGAGGCCGCGACTAGCGGCCTCCAGGCTCCACAACAGGGGGCAGCGACGGCTGCCAGACATTGATCTAGGACTTATAGGAACCCAAGGAGGACAATACACTACCTGAAGCATACTGCACCTTATGTGACACTGTGAATACTGTGAATATATTTCATTTAGTTAGATTTAAATTATAATTATATTGACCAAATTGTTTACACTGCTTCCCCCATGCTCAGTATATTCTTACTGTATTTATTTCTGTATATTTTATTTCATTTCATTTTATTCTATTTGACTCTACTCTTATCCTAGGCAACTTGATTTGATTTGTGTTATTATTCTAATTTGTGACCTGTCCTGTCTAAATGTTTAAATGTTTAAATGTTGAGCGATTTGCAGTGTCAAATTTCCCACGGGATAATAAAAGTATTTCTATTCTATCTATTCTATTCTATCAGTAAGATTTAAATAAACTGTACATTGGAATACTGACAAAGCCATACTTGGTCATTTACTGTTCAACTGGGTTAGGACATTTGTAGGGTCCAGTTTCGAATTGCAGTCTCCCGTAGGTGTTCTTTGAGAGTGCTTTTGAAAATGGGTAGTGATTCACATTCCTTTACAGCTTTGGGTAGGGCGTAATTGATGTGGCATAATTGCGAAACGTGTTTAGTCCCTTGTTTGTGGGAATGTATTTTCTGTTCACTGCAGAGCGGAGGGACTGGGAGATCCATGTTACTGACCAAACACTATATCAGTGATGGATGTTGGAATGTAGAGCTATTTAACATATATTTATTAAAAAAGAAATATAAAAAAAAGCACCTTTAACACATTAACTGCCACGCTTCTATCCATCAATCACTGCTACCAGTCTAAGCCTATGGAGATGTTCACCTTCTTTGCAGGGCTATAACTTTTTAAATTGTATTGCTAAATTGACATTACTATGGCCCATTCAACATCGATTATCTATCGTTCAGGATGTAGAAACGTTATACTTTTTCATTCATAGATTCATACAAAAATACCGTCTAGAATATAAATATATTTTTATCGTTTTCTGCAGTAATTCCTAGAACGCTAGTTATAGGCCTAAACGCATAATATAGATGATCGATTGCAGTTTATTTGCGATACACGCTATATTAAAAAATCCATCTGAATACAATCCTAAAAAAACTAATCAGCTGAAGCCTGATGCGGTTCCCTCGGTCTTCGACAGACAGACCGGCCCAGGCCGTTCAACCAGCGTCGCGGAGCATTTAGTGTGCTGGCTACCTAGCTACGGTTCAGCTAACTAGCTACATGCATCATTTAGCGTGCTGGCTACCTAGCCAGGATTCAAAGCCAACTAGCCGGCTAACCCAACTTGCTAAATGCTGCATGTAGCTAGTTAGCTGAACCGTAGCTAGGTAGCCAGCTCGCTAAATGCTGCATTAGGCTAGTTAGCTGAACCGTTAGCTGAACCGTTAGTGGTCTTCTGGACAAACCTCCCACCCTCAACAACATAATCCGAGGCAATGAAGTGTTCGCTGCAGATCTTCATTCCCTGTCCAACAGGCTGATCCGAAGATCGCGCCGCTTGAGTGCAGCCAGCCAACGTGCCAACAACACTGTTTTTCACTGGTAGTTTGTGGAAATTAACCAACTTTCCTCTCTTTCACACGGTAAAATTAGTTTGAACAGCCAGGAGCAATACAAAAAGAACCACCGCGGTCCCGTTGTTTGGTAGGCAACGTTGCATTTACTGACTGACCTTCAAGACACTCCATGTTTACTAGGCAGCTAACCAGCAGTGTAAACCAGGAGCCAGACCAAACCAACACCGTGACGTCAGCAACAAAATGGCGGCGCACATGATCATAAATGCTACATAAATGGACATAACAAATCGTTTTTTTTCTTAGAAACGCCTTATTTTTATAACGTGATTTTTTCGGTGGTTTATCTAAATACTAATTTGATGCTATGATGACTATGTTTATATCGCTATGCTTCATCTCCCATTTAAGGTTAGGGTTAAGGTTAGGGTTAGGGTTAGTTGGTTAAGGTTAGGGTTAAGGTTAAGGTTAGGGTTAGTAGGTTAAGGTTAGGGTTAGGGTAACAGCCTGCTGGCGCGATTGTTAGGAGTAACGCAATTAGCGCTGAAAAAAACGTCAGTGGCCAATCAGATCGCGCAAACCGAACGCGGAAGTGAAACTCCGTTGGGGAAAATATACACGCGTTGCAGACGCGTGATTTTTTCCCGTAGCATATGTGTGCGAAGACGCTCTCTGATTGGTTTAGCGCCGAAGGGTATCTTCCGCCTTGTACATATATTCTCTGCTTCAAAGTGGTTATGCTTTGGCCCTCTTTCGAAGTGGGTTATGCTTAGAGTTAGGGTTAAGGTTAGGGTTAGGGTTAAGGTTAGGGTTAGGCGGAAGAGACCCTTCTGCGCTAAACCAATCAGAGAGGGTCTTCGCTGTACCCGTCTAGCCAATCAGAGAGCGTCTTCGCACACATATACTTCCTTCCGCAAGCCGCATCCGCACGTACGCATTGGTGCGCGTGACGTCATTTGTGTAGGGGCGACAGTGGCTCGGGAGGTAGAGCAGTCGTCTGGCAATCCGGAGGTTCCCGGTTCGATTCCCGCTCCTCCCGGGCAGCATGTCAATGTGTCCTTGAGCAAGACACTTAACCCCTAATTGCTCCCGATGAGCAGGTTGGCACCTTGCATGGTCGCCTCCGCCGTCGGTGTGTGAATGTGTGAGTGAATGGGTAAAATGTGAGTAACAAATTGTAAAGCGCTTTGGATAAAAGCGCTATATAAAAAAGCAGCCATTTACCATTTAATGGCCCCAAACAGAGCTGGATGCGAGCATAGATATATATAGAACACTAGATAGCTTACCTGTGCTGCCGGCCAATGGAGAGCGACGTCGTCGTAGGGCGGCCATCTTGCCCCAGGCAGCTCAGCTACTGATAACATTAATGTCTATGGTGCATGTACTATTTAAATAACCATAGATTGCTCAATTCTTTACCGATTTTCAAACGGGTTGGTTTGCTATAAACATCAAAGATGTAGTTATGATACTGCCCAGATAGCAAAAGGTGTTAATTCAATGTTGATTTATGGTCAAAATGCTTGATTTTTGGTTAAGGTCGACGATTGATGGTGAATCACCCATTAACCGCTGAAGCAATTGACTAATGTTGAAAACATATCATTGAATCAATATTGTTTTGTGGTTGCATTTTAATGATTGAAATGCCAAACATCTAATAAATGTTGAATCAACGTATGCTGTTCAACGTATGCTGTTTGTCGTCATTACGTTGGACCGATCCGAATTCCCCCCCCCAATTTAAACAGATATGGTACGTCCCAGCATGCAGCTGAGCACTCTCTCAATGTGAACTGCATGGCAACAGAACAGCACGTCTGGTTCCCCCGGATTTGATTCTACTGAGTGCTTTACAGTAAGTTTTGGCTATATTACTTTTATCTTAACTGTGTTCTGTGAAAAATAACGTTATTGTGAGTGTGACCAGTGGATCTTGACGGCGTTGTGCATGTGCTTATGCTGCAGTTTGGTAGGTAAATATATATATACGTCAACTAAGATAAATATTCATGAATATTCGTTAGCGTGTGCTTAATATAACTCTGGAGAGTGTGCAAGTGGAATCGTACGGTTGTTTAAGTTATTTCGATGTAAATATTCTAGCGCCAAACGAATAGAAATTGCGTGGTCCAATTGCGTGCGTTGGTACTGAATGACGTTGTGCGACTCAGCCAATCAAAAGCATGCTTATTGGGTGAACAGGAAGTAGTCAAGGAAGCACGCGCTAGCTGGCCTAGTAAACACGTGGATCCGTAAATGCAACGTTGCCTACCAGACAACGGGACCGCGTGTTTCTTTTTGTATGGCTGTTCAAACTAATTTTACAGTTCTGCTAGCTACATGCAGTATTTAGCGAGCTGGGTTAGCCGGTTAGTTGGCTTTGAATCCCGGCTGCGGCTAGGTAGCCAGCTAGCTAAATGCACCGCGACGGTGATGTCACCAAACAAAATGGCGGCGCCCATGTTGATAAAGCGCTTCACATAACAAATCGTTTTTTCTTAGAAACTGCTTATTTTTATAACGTGATTTTTTTCTGTGGCTTATCTAAATACTAATTTGATGCTATGACTATGTTTATATCGCTATATGCTTCATCTCCCCTTGCACTCTTTCTAAGTTGGTTAAGGTTAGAGTTTGTCTTAGAGCATGGCGATAGAACGCCAGGTAGTTTGCAGGCTGTTTGGCGTGCCACTGGTCCTGCTAATGTTGAATGAATGAATGAAAACTTTATTTAACAGATTGCAGAAGGGGTACAATACAATATGGCTCAATACACACAATTGTTAAGGGGATGCAGACCAGAGAAAGACGTTTTTGTCTCGTTTACATCAGGGTCCCCCATTTTCAATTCATAGTGACATTTATGACATACACATGATGACATTTATGGCATAGGGAGGGACATGCATGACATACAGATAGTATATAGTTAGACGTTTGGTTATATGCACGGTATTTTCTAATGAACAATATAACAATAATATAATAATGAACTCTCTTGATATTGATCAAAATGTAGAATTATGCAAGCGTTTCACCCTGCACATTGCAATGCAGAACATTAATCAGGACCCTCCCCCCTTTTTTCTTTCTTTTTCCAGAATCACGTACCAGTTTCAAGAAGCCGCATGTTGCAGCAATTGAAGCAAAGACTTAATTGTTCTAGCCAAGTAAATACCACAATTTATGTACCATTACATTGACTATATAGTTAGACATTTGGTTATATACATGGTATTTTCTAATGAACAATATAACAATAATATAATAATGGACTCTCTTGATATTGATCAAAATGTAGAATTATGCAAGCGTTTCACCCTGCACATTGCAATGCAGCACATTAATGTCGACCCTCCCCCCTTTTTTCTTTCTTTTTCCAGAATCACGTACCAGTTTCAAGAAGCCGCACGTTGCAGCAATTGAAGCAAAGACCTGTTCTAGCCAAGTAAATAGCACATGTATGTACCATTACATTGACTACAGCACCTCATCACTATGTCATCTTATTCTCGGGCTAAAAGACGTAGAGTCAACAAATTAGTGAGAGAGACAGAGCAGGCTATCCTCACTGATTATAAGTTAATTGTTGCTGCTAATTCAAGGACAAACCATCACTCTTTAGAGAACACAGATCCTGTCACAGCCTATACTGAGTGCCTGCTCGATTTACCAAAGACAGACTTGCCACTAGATTTAACAACTAGATCAGACTTGCCACTAGATTTATCAACTTCAGACTTGCCACTAAACAGACCACTAACTATCAGTGATCAAAGTGAAAATATTGACTGCACATTTTGAAAGTATAGCTGGGGATGACGAAATTGAACCTGAACATGTCTTTGACAGTGATGAGCATAATGAAGATTTCCTCATGACAAGTTTAAAATATTGGGCAACATCCTATTCAGTCTCTCTGGTTGCACTATCATCTTTGCTGTCCTTTTTGAAGATGTTTCACCCCACCCTTCCTAAAGATGGAAGAACATTGCTAGGAACACAAAAACATGTGCCTACCACTAAGATTGAAGGGGGAGAATACTATCATTTTGGTTTAGTCAAAGGGGTGCTTTCACGGTTGGCATGTTTGATTTTACCGGCAACTCTGACAACTCTTAATTTACAGTTTAATATAGATGGTTTACCTTTATTCAAAAGTTCTAAACTTCAGTTTTGGCCCATACTTGGAAGTCTCAAATGTGACTACACAAAGTCCCCATTTGTTGTTGGCATTTTTTGTGGTCTAAGCAAGCCAAAGAGTGTTTTTGAGTACCTAGAGCAGTTTGTCAAAGATCTTCAGAATGTACTGTCTAATGGCATTATTTATAATGACAAGCAATTTGATGTACAGATTTCTTCTTTCATTTGTGATGCCCCGGCTAGAGCTTATATTAAGCAGACCAAGGCATTTAATGGCTATTCTGGTTGTGACAAGTGTTTTCAGGAGGGTGTATGGAGAAATAAAATGACATATCCTGAAACAAAAGTCAGACTTAGGACAGACTCCAGTTTCTCAGACATGGTTGATGAGGCACATCACAATGGGACGAGCCCTTTAACAGGTTTAGTTAAGATGGTTTCTATGTTTCCAACTGATTACATGCATCTCTGTTGTCTCGGAGTTACAAGGAAACTGCTTAATATATGGTTAAAGGGGAAGAATTTGGCAACAAGGGTCCCTTCCAAAACTGTACAAGCCATTTCAGGTAAACTGCTAAAGCTACGTCCCTACATGCCTTGTGAATTTAACCGTAAACCAAGGGAACTGTCAGAGTTAGATCGCTGGAAAGCTACTGAGTTGCGATCCTTCATGTTGTATTGGGGTCCTGTTGTTTTGAAGGATTCCCTCCCCAGTGAGCTGTATGACAACTTCATGTTGTTTTCTGTTGGAATGTACTTGTTGCTGTCCCCTAGTATTTCTGAGGAAATGTTGGCCTTTGCGCACAAGTTGATGGTTTCTTTTGTTGAACACTTTGGGACAGTGTATGGAAGAGGTGAAATTGTGTACAATGTACACCAGCTTATTCATTTGGCTGAGGAATACAGGAAGTTTGGCACTCTAGATAATATCTCAGGATTCCCTTTTGAGAACTATCTTGGACAAATTAAGCATCTTCTACGCAAGCCACATCAGCCTCTACAACAGGTAGTGAAAAGGTTGTCTGAAATTCCACATGTTGGATCCCCATGTCCCACAGATGATCCAATTTTGCGTAATATTCACACTGATGGGCCTGTCCCCCCACAGTTTACTTCTTCACAACAGTACAGGAAGGTCTCCACTCATCGGTTTACTTTGTCCACAAAGAAAGGAGACAATTGTATTGAGGTTGGAGATGGATTTGCATTAGTAGAGAATATTCTTAAATCAGAGGAAGAGGTATATATAATTTACAGAAAGTACAGACACAAACAGCCATACTACATGTATCCCTGTGAATCATCATACATTGGTACATACAAGGTCAGTGGCTTGCAAGAAGATATAGGGATAGGTAAACTTCGCTATATCAAGCGCAAATGTCTTCTCTCTCCAGACGGAGATGGTGCCATTGCAATACCACTACTTCATTTAACAGCATAACCATACTGCCCTACAAAGCTAAAGTGCAGTAACTATATTGACACACTGACTCTAACGTCGGATTTCGGGGCATAACTTACCTCATTAATAAATACACAATTAGTACAATATTACATGTACACAGATAACATGTTTGGCTGGCCAATTGAAACGCTTAAAGGAAAACTCCAACATTTTGTGAAATTAGCTTATTTAACATCTTCCCTGGAGTTGGACAAGAAGATGCATACCTTTTTCGTCTCTCTGCATGCTTTGGGCTTAGGGAACGCCTGGACCGTTAGCCTAGCTTAACTTCATCACTGGAAGTGGGGCAGACATCTAGCCTAGTTCACTACAGTCAGGAAATATACTCCAAATACAACTCCCAAACGTTCCTGTAAACATGTTGTGACCTGTGTGTTTACCCCGTCTCCCAGTCACACAAGTCACACGAGTCTCCCAGTCACATGAGTCTCGTGTGACTGGAAGACTTGTGTGACTTGGAGACTTGTGTGACTTGTGTGACTTGGAGACTTGTGTGACTTGTGTGACTTGTGTGACTTGGACTTGTGTGACTTGTGTGACTTGTGTGACTTGGAGACTTGTGTGACTTGGAGACTTGTGTGACTTGTGTGACTTGGCGACTTGTGTGACTTGGACTTGTGTGACTTGTGTGACTTGTGTGACTTGTGTGACTTGGAGACTTGTGTGACTCGTGTGACTTGGAGACTTGGACTTGTGTGACTTGTGTGACTTGGAGACTTGTGTGACTTGGAGACTTGTGTGACTCATGTGACTTGGAGACTTGTGTGACTGGGAGACTTGTGTGACTTGGAGACTTGTGTGACTCGTGTGACTTGGAGACTTGGACTTGTGTGACTTGTGTGACTTGGAGACTTGTGTGACTTGGAGACTTGTGTGACTCGTGTGACTTGGAGACTTGGGCTTGTGTGACTGGGAGACTTGTGTGACTTGGAGACTTGTGTGACTCGTGTGACTCGTGTGACTTGGACTTGTGTGACTTGTGTGACTTGGAGACTTGTGTGACTCGTGTGACTTGGAGACTTGGACTTGTGTGACTTGTGTGACTTGGAGACTTGTGTGACTTGGAGACTTGTGTGACTCATGTGACTTGGAGACTTGTGTGACTGGGAGACTTGTGTGACTTGGAGACTTGTGTGACTCGTGTGACTTGGAGACTTGGACTTGTGTGACTTGTGTGACTTGGAGACTTGTGTGACTTGGAGACTTGTGTGACTCGTGTGACTTGGAGACTTGGGCTTGTGTGACTGGGAGACTTGTGTGACTTGGAGACTTGTGTGACTCGTGTGACTCGTGTGACTTGGACTTGTGTGACTTGTGTGACTTGGAGACTTGTGTGACTCGTGTGACTTGGAGACTTGGACTTGTGTGACTTGTGTGACTTGGAGACTTGTGTGACTTGGAGACTTGTGTGACTCGTGTGACTTGGAGACTTGGACTTGTGTGACTTGTGTGACTTGGAGACTTGTGTGACTTGGAGACTTGTGTGACTCGTGTGACTTGGAGACTTGGGCTTGTGTGACTTGTGTGACTTGTGTGACTTGGAGACTTGTGTGACTTGTGTGACTGGGAGACTTGTGTGACTTGTGTGACTGGGAGACTTGTGTGACTTGTGTGACTGGGAGACGTGGTAAATACACAGGTCACAACATGTTTACGGGAACGTTTGGGAGTTGTATTTTGATTGTATTTGGAGTATATTTCCTGACTGTAGTGAACTAGGTTAGATGTCTGCCCCACTTCCAGTGATGAAGTTAAGCTAGGCTAACTGTCCAGGCGTTCCCTAAGCCCAATGCATGCAGAGAGACGAAAAAGGTATGTATCTTCTTATAACTCCAGGGAAGATGTCAAATAAGCTAATTTCACAAAATGTTGGAGTTTTCCTTTAAATGCTTCAAAAATGCAATGTGTGCGGACTAATTAGGAGGCGGCTGTTACAAAGGGTCAGATTAAACCGAATATATATATTTATTACTTGAGATATATTGTATAGTATTTGTATATCGTCTGATATCCCTTGTATATTCTTTGTACATATACACGGAATATCCCTTTACCTAGTACAGGCCAGACCATAATATTCGTTCTCCTATTGGACAGCGACCCCCCTAGGCGCCACGGCCATACCCCCAATGTCTAGTTCAAAGTCACCGCTAAGACGTATAAATACGTTGCAGGTGGATACAGCAGTTAGTTACCCCAATAAGTTGAAGCCTTCACCACGATACAACGTGCTGTGAAGTGTGCCCGTTTTGCCCCAAAATAGAGCCTTGAGACCGCGTGCAAATTGATAGCTGAAGTGTCAGAGTTTAAAGCTGTATCGTCGAGTTCGACCTATTCTATTATTAAGTATTAGTCTATTATGTATAGTGTATCGTGCGGCTACCGTTCTACAGTGACCAGCATTACCAACGTTTCCTCGTACCAGCTAGTGTGCTTATCCAGGCTGGGCTGCTTACCCTGGCGCTTTCACCCGAGGAGCCCTAGACGAGAACTGTGTGGATATGTACACTGGATAACCTACACCGACGACTACAGACAGAAATAAGGCTGGTACTATAGATTATTCACCTTACGTATAAATACGTTGCAGGTGGATACAGCAGTTAGTTACCCCAATAAGTTGAAGCCTTCACCACGATACAACGTGCTGTGAAGTGTGCCCGTTTTGCCCCAAAATAGAGCCTTGAGACCGCGTGCAAATTGATAGCTGAAGTGTCAGAGTTTAACGCTGTATCGTCGAGTTCGACCTATTCTATTATTAAGTATTAGTCTATTATGTATAGTGTATCGTGCGGCTACCGTTCTACAGTGACCAGCATTACCAACGTTTCATCGTACCGAGCTAGTGTGCTTATCCAGGCTGGGCGGCCTAACCTTGTGCCGCCATCCGAGGAGCCCTAGACGAGAACCGTGTGGATATGTACACTGGATAACCTACACCGACGACTACAGACAGAAATAAGGCTGGATTATATTAGTTTAGGACGGTATGGGAATGGCTTGTAAGGAGAGATCATTATGAGTACCGTAAATTCTCATTTCAGCCCTTTGAAGATGAATGGTGAGGTGGTTCCCAAATGGTGGGACAGCAGTAGTTCTAGAGAGCTGGTTTAATGCTAAAGACCAGACTGTGTTATGGCCCCCTAAACACATAAAGCTCACAAAAGCCCTTCGAGATGGACTGCAACCAGATGATAAATGGATCACCTATAAGGATGTACGTGAGCTTACTACGTGTGGTGAGTATTTCGTGCAACACATACACAAAAAGTGAGGACGCAAATTGTGACGATGCACATATGATAAGAGGTACATATATTTTTTCGTTAAACACTGGACTGCAGATATGTTAATTGTCATTTTCTCTCTGCTCTTTCCAGAGACCCATGATGAGGCCAAAAAACGAGAGACCAAGTACACCTCAACTATGTGTCCAACCTCTGAAATTGAATCTGAGGACGAAGGAGATCTCCGCCAGAAAAGAAGATCCAGGTACAGTGTTCACTTTGTTAAAGGGACAACTCTCCCTAGGGTGTTGTAAATAATGGCACTGCTGTTGTAGTTGCAAGTAGTGCTAAAAGGATAACACACAGTGGCCTGAGGGCCTATGTATTCAGACTTTAGCCTTGACTAATAAACGTAGTATCATAACTACATTTATTTATATGTGTGTATATATATACTTTTTTTTAGGCCAAATCAGCAGTATGTGCACTCGGACTCTGATGACTCGAGTGGCGACGCCAAAAGAAAACGTTTTGCCAAAGCACCTGATGTGGGTTTCCCAGGTATTGATGCAATGCATTTATTTTATTTAGGCACTTTGGAAATGATCACTGCTACAGTTAATAATAATAATAATAATAATAATAATAATAATAATAATAATAATAATAATAATAATAATAATAATAATAATAATAATAATAATAATAATAATAATAATAATAATAATAATAATAATAATAAACAGTTAAACAAATTAGTCTGACCATGTACCGACAAATTGAGCATTTTAATTTGATTGGACTTCTGCATTTCTTGCAGTTATTCTATAGTTGGCCCAAAATATATACATTGTGAATAACATGCCAACTAAAATATGTTGTAGGACAGACTCCAAAATCGAGCCGGTCTCGTAAGGCGCTAAGATCCGGCAACCCTCCAGTTGTTGGCCAAGAGCCTACAATGAATGGTATGTTGCTATGAATGTTAAAATGCCAACTAGATGACTGTTTAAACATGATTTGTAGCATCTTCAATTCTCACCCTGGCTTACCTTTTTTAGATTCTTTGGATGGTGGCATGATCTACAGCTATTTAGATTCGTTGCAGACTCCTGATCCAAATAACAGTAAGTGAACCCATATCTGTGTTCTTGTGAGGAGCTTGCTGGCAGGTCGCTGGCATCATGCATGCAACAGAATACATGTTTACAATGTGCATGCCAGCCCACTACAAAAATTCAAAGCCTTCACAACTTGCAAGCAATGTCACAATAAAAATGTGTAGTTGTACATAATGCTTTTATATTGAGCACAATTTCCACCATGTTTGAGTCGCAACTTATTTTACATTTCCCCTTTGTAGATCTGGTTACTAGCAACTACCGGCAATCGCTAACTCAACATAATGGTGAGTTATCAAGCAATCTCATAACATAATATTCTGGCATGTTTAAAATATCTGTATTGTCTCGCATTGTCTTTGATATTTTTATTAAAGTAGTATTTGGCAGTGCACGTGAAATCAGCTGAATGGAAATCAAACATTTTCTCACATGGGGGATTACAATAGCGTCATTTGCTAATAACTTTGTGTATTTCCTACTGTGTTTCAGCCGAGATGCCAGGATTTGATATTGTACAGTATCACCAGCAGCAGCAGGCCTCACATGTCCAGCAGCTGCAAGATCGACAAAGTGCAAGTAGTGGTATGATACTGTACTCTTTCAGTAACAGTGTTTTGAGAGACGGGGATACAACTCCTTACACCCCTTCCTGACATAGAGCGACGCGAGCGAGCGAGAAAAAGTGATTAAAATGTATTCGTTTCAATCAGACTATCCTGACCTGCCGCGAGCGACAGTGAACTGAGCAGCGATGTCGTTCACCCCTCAAATATTCGCTCGCTGTGTCTCTAGTTGAGCGATTACGCGGCCGAGTCCCGCCCCTAAACACTTTTTATTGGTCGAGAATCCAGGTAACACACACTCGGACACGCGCTGCGTCATATCAGGACAGTGTCGTGTGCGATTTCGTCTCCAGTTCGCTCGCTTGCTGCCTGTCAGGAACCGGTGTTAGTGATTATGACATGTATGTTAATTTGACTGACAAGTCAGATTTTGTATTTTTAAATATAATGATTTGTTTCTACAGGGATGTCGGGATGCAGCTCGGGGCAATACTACAGTCCCCCTGGTCTCTCACAAAATGGTATGGCATTTTAGAGGGAACTACCACCAGTTTGATCCAATGCAGTCAAACTATAGTGAAATATATAACTATGATTTTGTTTCTACAGCGATGTCAGGACACAGCTCAGGGCAATCTGGTGTTTCACAGCGTAGACAGATGGCCGGCGATGACGGGCAGCTTATGAAAGGCAAGTCTATTGGACATGGTGTAATTCCTCGTGTGATTTGCTGCTTATTTTTATTTCTCACTTAATGATTTTAACTCTTCTTCTGAAGACCTTACCATCCAGAAGAATAATTCAATGCTTGCTGAATTACTTGTCGTGGTGAAGGATCTATCCAGAGATGTGCAGTTCATCAAGACCGAGTTGGCTGAGGGCAACATATCTGGTGGGACCAGGGGACACGGGGTGGCCACCACAACCACTATGCTCCCCTTCCAGCTGCCAATCGCCAGTGAACAAGACTTCAATGAGGCAGAATCATTACTGATGGAGCAATCAGTCCGTCAAAAGATGGTAATTTACATTTTACATTTATCAAATGTAGATCGTTTCAGTGTGGTCTTGTTCAGGGGAAAAATGTGTTTAGCACTTTCTAGTTCAAAACGTGTTAGAGCTTGTATATCTGCTATTTATGAAACGTTTTGAAATTGTTCAAATATACCGTTTACATATGGACAGGAGGGTTAATGTGGTTAAACCTAATGACTGGCATGGGCTGGAATATCAGTGCATGCATAAAGTGTGTGTATAAACAAGTTGGTTGCTCTGTGTTCATAAAATAAACGTTATGCTGTTTCTAACGCAGGGCCTTCATTTTCTTCTCTCTGATTTAGATTTCTCGCCTGGCTTTGGTAGGAGGCACCAATTCAGAGAACCTGATCAGACTGATGTTGAAAACTGCTATGACCAACGCCCTGGCCAGTGGGTTCAACTGGGCTGGAAAGAAAGACAAGCGTTGTTCAGAAAGCAAGAAGCCATTCAAGCACACCACACTACAAGCCTGCATGTTTGGTGAGCTTCCTCCCCTGCAAACTACTTCATAGGTTAAGTTTAGGTAGTGAGGTGGTGATGCTGGTGATGCTGGTGATTCAGAATATAATTATGCTGTTGCAAAAACTTTAAAAAAAAGTGTTATGTTGGAATAAAGTGATGAAAGTGCAACCTATAAGAAATGGACAACGTAATTGGTGAGCTTTAGAGGTGCATGGATACACATTGTATTGCCTAGATGGTGTCAGGCTAGGCGATTGCTTAATTCTCTTTCCTGTCCAGTCTAACTGGATGCTGACTGTAGCTTGTTACTGTAGACCTACAGAGTGAGTAATTGAGTGATTAAAAAAAATCGCACTCGTGTGAAGTGAGGGGTGCTCTTATCATCGTACATCATCTCACCCACCTCTCTTCCTCACTTTTTTATTTTTGTGTCTATCAGCTGCTGCTCGACAGTTTGACCCCAAGCTGACCGACCAGGACTACAGCGAAACTGTCAAGAAGTGGCTTCGTTATGCGCCAGACCGGGAGGGAGGCATCTCAAGGAACCGAAGTGACCCAAACTTAAGTCAAGCGAACCAGAGTCAAACTTAGGGTACCCCAGCACAGCACACACTGTTTCCCTGGTTCATACAGTACAAGGAATTACCCTCATGGACACTGTTCTTCCATGGACGGCATCTACTTGAATGACTTATGCTGCTTCAGCCTGTTCTTGGAACCGAAGTGACCCAAACTTAATTGTCAAGCGAACCAGAGTCAAACTTGGGGTACCCCAGCACACTGTTTCCCTGGTTCATACAGTACAAGGAATTACCCTCATGGACACTGTTCTTCCATGGACGGCATCTACTTGAATGACTTATGCTGCTTCAGCCTGTTCTTGCAGTGTTTATTTTTTTTATTTTTTATTTTAACCTTTATTTACCCAGGGTAGGTTCGCTGAGCACGGATGCTCTTTTTCAGCTACGCCCTGCTTCACATTCACAGAGTTCCATTCACACCTGGGAGCTGCCCAGGCCTAACAAAATTAATAGTTGGTTTCAGGTTGCCGACCGACCCTGCCGATTTAGGTGCGACCCAATATATTTTATGAGTTTTTAGAAAAAATTATATAAAAAAAAAAAATCCTTTTTTTTTTTTTTTTTTAATAAAGTTTCATAGAAATCTTAGTCAAACATTTAGTATTATGGATATTAAACATGCTGGCAGAGTACATGCATCCATGTTGTTGTGAACATTTTAATTAAATAAAGAAATTCCCTATCCATAGTCGCCGTGGGAACGAATAAAATAAAAAAATAAAATAAAATAAATTCCCTACCTACCCATGGCCAAACTGACAACCAACCTGAAACCAACTATTAATTTTGTTAGGCCCCAGTACAACCACAGTCTGACACTGTTGGCCACTGAGCAACTCCACTGGAGCAGTTGGGGGTTTAGTGCCTTGCTCAAGGGCACTTCAGCGGTTGGTGTTAAGGGTATGGGAGAGAGTTATATGGGAGAGAGTTATAGAAACATTAGGGTTGTAACGGTACACAAAATCCACGGTTCGGTACGTACCTCGGTTTTGAAGACACGGTTCGGTATTATTTTCGGTACAGTGGGGGGGGGGGGGGGGGGGGGGGGGCGGGGGGGGCGGGGAATCCAAAAAAAATTGCTTTTCATTTATCTATTTATTTAACTGTATTAAACAATATAAAACGAATTGGCCATAATTGACTGAGCAAACTAATGCTTACTGCTGTAACCTACTAATAACACTTAAGTAAATCTGAAGATTATTATATAGCAGATGCCTTGGAGGATAAGTCGTGGACAACTGTAATCATCTAAGCTCCACTGTGTTTAAATTCAAATCCTATGCCATTGTTATTTAACCCTTGTGTCTGAAAACTAAAGTATTATACTCTTATTAGGGGACTAAATTGAAAAACTCCATAAAAAGATTATGTTGAAATAATTTCCCACTTTCTTTTCCATAAATATTTTATTCAACTTCAGCCCTGATCATAACCATTTTTTATATTATTTTTGTAATGAAATACTCCCACTTTTCTGAAAAGAGTTGTTAAATATGACAAAAAAAAGAATATGTGGTGGTTATGATCGGGCTGAAGTGGAATAAACAATTTATGAAGAGTAAAAAAAAAATACAAGATAATTAAAAGATTATGCCACATATTATGTTGGCTACAAACATAATCACTGCAAAGTTATCAAACAAATACGAATCTGATCAGACACAAGGGTTAAGTTGTTGTTCCCTTTCTAATTTCCTCAAACATCTAGTCTAGTTAATGTGATCAATATTATTTGACAATTGATGCTTTTTGTTGGACATTTCAGTCAGTAGTGAGCTCATACTTTGAGCTCATAAATTTATAGTTAAAATGATTGAGACAACGCAATCTTGTCTTCGTTGTGCATGAATGCGTGTGCTCACAACACACAATATGTGTGTCACTATTCTGGCAGTGGCTATATATGTATTGTTAATGAAAGCCTGTTATAAGGTCTGTTATTTTTTTTTGTGTAAAAGGTATGGTCACTGGAAGTATGATACCCTAGAAAAAAATAAATTTTCATATTAAAGCCATGTTGTCATTTTTGTTCACACATTTTTGGAAATATGGTCATATAAGAATTTTATTATTATTTATTTAACAATAGTGTGTTTAACAGCAGGAAAAAAACATGTAATGTTATGATGTATACATATCAGCAGCAATATTTTAATGTAAAATGTACATTAATCAGTATTGATTCCTTAACTTTACAAGTTACAAGTAGATGTACAAGTTACAAATGTACAAGTAGAGTACCATTTAGATTATGGTTGAATAAACATTGATGTCTAACATTGATTCAATATAAAATCAACTAAAATGTGCATGTAGATTACCATTTAGATGATGGTTGAATCAACATTGATATAGTATCAGTTATGGTTGACACCTAACGTTGATTCAACATGTAAGTCATAGACAACGATCTGTATAATTTCGATGTCAGGCTTCAACATAGATTCAATATTTCTGCCGAACCCTATTTCAACGTTGATTCACTCATTTTTTGCTATCTGGGTGTATACTTATAAAAATGTATTTTTCTTTAAAGATGTTTTTTTACAATTGAATTATAGCCACGTTAATAATGCTTGTAATAAACCAAACCGTTTGTAAATCCGGCAATATTTCAGCGAGTTATGAGTATTTTTGTCTGTGCAGATCACTCACCCTCCAACAGCGGGAGCATGTCTATGTTCCCCGGGTTCTATCAGTAGCGGCTCGTGGGATGCTTCGCCACTAGGGGCGCTATACCAAACATTTTGCAAACATGTACAAGGCACGTATTGGCGAATATTATCACCATTGCCATCGATCAATATCACAGTCAGTCAAATGCAAGGTCCACGTTTCCAATAGCCCAACACAAACACGCATATCTCTCTCTCTCTCTCTCTCTCTCTCTCGCTCTCTCTCTCTCTCTCTCTCTCTCTCTCTCTCTCTCTCTCTCTCTCTCGCTCTCTGCTCTCTCTCTCAGATGATGTCAGGTCCATTCAATAATAATCACATTTGTATATCTCGTCATTTTAAACAAGTTACCATTCATTGTCTGAGTGGTTTATGCCCCACACGCGGCGAAATTAGAGAGAGAGAGAGAGAGAGAGAGAGAGCGAGAGAGAGAGCGCGAGAGAGAGAGAGAGAGAGAGAGAGAGAGAGAGAGAGAGAGAGAGCGAGAGAGAGAGAGAGAGAGAGACCCACGGCGGTGGTGCAGCATAACAGAAGAGAGAGAGAGAGAGAGAGAGAGAGAGAGAGAGAGAGAGAGAGAGAGAGGAGAGCGTTAGTTAAGCATTAGCTGAGTGGCTAACAGCAGCTAAAGTTAGCTGAGTTGGCTAAGAGAGAGAGAGAGAGAGAATTAACTCACTTTGTTTAATTGAAACGTGGTCCAAAAAGTGTATGTCCACCTGACTGTCCCCCCAGACTGTTGTCGATGTATATCCATTCCACTCACTGCCCACTGTCCAGACTCCAGACTGAATCACAAGTTCACAACACAGTCAGTCCTTGAATAAACCGAAGGCGTCCTTTCTCTTTTTCTCTATTGTGAACTGGTTGCTGTTGTTGTTGACTGAGTCGACTGAACTGCTGTGCTCCGACCAAGAACTACCTCCTCCTGGCGCATTCTCTCTAAGCCAACCCGAGAAATGCGGGCTACGGAGAAAAAAAGTACTGGCATCGCGTCGGCAATCAGAGAGCGTCTCCACGAAAATGCGGCTACGGAAATTCTCTTCACGCTGCTGCCTAGACCCGCTTCAAATCGCGCCGGGATTCCACGCACTGATTGGCTGTGACGGATACAGCGATCAAACTGTGACACGCACTCAGAGCGCTATCGCGTCTAGCCCGGGCCGAGAAATACGAAAAAATAAAAAAATTTAAAAAAGTGCGTCACTTCCTGCTCAGGAAAACGAGTGTTTTTTATTTTAAATAATAACGTTATATTGTGCATTGGAAATACAAACATACTTAAAACGAGTAAATATTATTCATTTTAAACATGTTTATATTATTTATAGGGATATAAACAAAAAACGAAAAAGTTTTTTTTCTTCTTCTCTGATTTAACAGGTGGGTCAACAGGTGGGTCGGCGCCCTAGCGCCCTAGTGGTAGAGCCGCCACTGGGTTCTATGTTCCCCGCTTTGATGATTGATTGATTGAAAATTTTAGACCACCAGCCCTGATTCCAAACTCTAACCGTACCAACTTCGAAAGAGGGCTAAGCTTAACCAGTCCGAAACAAGGCGGACATTTAAATTAATAAAATAATAAAAATTTATAAAAATGTCAATCTATTAATCAATCAAGCGGGGAACATTGGACCCGGGGAACATAGGACCCGGGGAACATAGGGATGATCCCCCAACAGCTACCATAGAACATAACAGAAAGGCTGACTGGGGCAAGATGGCGGCGGTTCAGCGACGCTGGTGACTGTGCCTTAAGCTATCTAGTGTTCTATATATATCTATGGATGCGAGGTCCGTGCGGACGAGCGCGCTGAACAAATACGTCACGCGCACCAATGCGCACATCGGATGCGGCTTGCGGAAGGAAGTATTGAGCTTTCATAGTCGATCGTACCTCAGCGGACCTCCACGGACCAATTTCCTACATGTCTCGCACCAGTTTACAGATACATACAGCTAGTGGCGCCAGCTTTTTATAGTCCCGGAGTGATGTATGAGGGATGCGTTCTTCATGGGACGGGGTGGCACTCCGTGCACCCAAAGATTTTAGCAGAAGCGCGTGCACGCACATGCACGGATGTGCACGGCACGCGCGTGCATACAGGAATGCACTGCACTCGCCAACTCGCTATAAGTACCCACCTGGGCTACTTTGCATATCAATAGAGCCGGTCGTCAGGTGTGTTAAATACGTTCTCAGATACATTCACACCTAACTTGTGAATGAATGTGTTACATTCCATTCGTAGAGGCAATTAGGCACTGTCTTTAGTCTGTACAAGTAGATTACCATTTAAACATTGATGCCTAACATTGATTCAATATAAAATCAACTAAAATGTGCATGTAGATTACCATTTAGATGATGGTTGAATCAACATTGATATTGTAGGAAAGCCCTGTTAATAAGACTACTTTGTTCTGTAATAGCCCTTTAATATGTTGTTGTTGACAGGAAAGGGTAATTGATTTATGCCAGTGTAATCGTTCAGCGTGATGTGCTCCAGCTAGTGTCGCACTCTAGTCTTCTGATAATGTTACTGGCCCTTTAAGAGTTTCTCCTTCGAACGTGTGCGCAAGCTGTTCTCTGTGCTGCTGCCTGATGGTGCGGCTGCGGCAGTAGTAAGATCTGTCCCTTTGAGGAACGTGTGCGTAAATGACACGTGAGTACAGTACTTATGTTTAGTCCTGCCTAATTCATTCCTTCAGCTTACTCTACCCTTACAGTATGTTCACATTGATCTATTTCTGTTGACGTTGTTTCTCTCTGTTATTGAAACGCTGCGCCGTTAGCTTAGCTGCACGTTAGCCAGCCTAGGTTGCCCCTGCTATGATATGCTGCTGCGCTGCGTGGTTAGCTTAGCCGCACGTTAGCTAGCCTAGGCTATATAACTATAACTCACTCATTACCCCTAGTGAATTGAATGTATCTTTACACCTGGTTTACAGTCCGCCTACCTATATTGTTTACATGCATTGCATGAGTAATTCCCTGCATAGGCTATGTAGGTTATATATAATAACTCTGGTTAAGTGAATGTCTTAGTTACTAGTTGCACTATATTCAGGGGTGCAGTCGTAATATGGGCGGAGGCCAAACGGTATCCTATTATTATGCAAAGTCTAGGCACTTATCACCTAGACTTTGCATAATAATAGGATGCGCGCACTTCGAAGCCCAAACGCCGTTTGACCGCGGTTGCCCAGCACTGCACCACTGACTATATTACTAATGAATATTATTGTAGCTATAGACCACATGTTTATGACATTATGTTTATGTACGTCACTACTGTGTTTACTAATGTATACTGTATTGTATTCCTTTGTGTTTACTAATGTATACTGTATTGTATTCCTTTGTAGACAACCACACACACATGCAAATTCCCAAATACAACCACATTAACTGCAGCACGCCTGTGTGATTCTCTAATCGGAGTCACAACCCCATAGTGTCCGCCAGCTCTATCAAACGCACCCTGTGGAGGCCCTAGCCCTCCGTTTCAGATATAGTATCAGTTATGGTTGAAAACCTAACGTTGATTCAATATGTAAGTCATAGACAACGTTTTGTATAATTTCGATGTCAGGCTTCAACATAGATTCAATATTTCTGCCTAACCTCATATTTTGCTATCTGGGTGTAAATAACTCATGTACATATACCGATATGCCCTACTTTGTTTACTTGTTTTATTGCACAATGTCGTTCTATTGGATTCTTATTATATATTACTATTGTATTATGCACATCGCTGCGGGCAAGACGCCCCGCATTTCATTGTATACTTGTATGCCGTGACAAATAAAACTCTTGACTTGACTTGACTTGACTCGTTTATACTGAAGCTCAAACAAAACAAAAACACACATCAATATGGCCACAAGGTGGCGCCAAAAGATTGAACAAGCTCCAGTGTGGTGTCACCAGTGAACCTCTGCACTGCATCAGAGACACGCATGACGCTCTGTAGAAACTACACCTACTGAGAAACACAAGAGTTCTCATTTACTACAAAGAAAGTGATAAAACAAAAATAAAAATAGAGACAAGGGGGGGGTTCTAACTGGAGGGTATTTCAGTTCAATACTGTAGTAATAATGTACAACTGCACAAAAATGTAAATGTAATAATGTACAACTGCATTTCCCATGGATTCCTTGTAGCTTCATATTCATATTTCATACACATCCCGTTACACACACACACGCTCTCAGACACCAGTGTTTCCACTACATGTATCTAACCGCAGTACCCCCCCCAACACATGGGGGTCAGTGCGTCTCAACTCTGACCTCTGACCTCGATGGCGTCGATATCGCTCAGCCGTGGGGGAAAAAGGGCACATTTATGAACTCTTTCCGTAAAATCACAAGACAATCGCCGCCTCTGTCCTAAAACAAATAAGATACATCCTTGTTCGTAATGAGATAGTTACTGCTTAAAGGGACATTTCACTTTAGTAGAACCTCAAGTTGTCTTCTGTCAACAGCACCGCTCCTGGAGGTGTGGAGGTAAGACCGAGGAAACTAGTGAAACTAAAGTGAAATATCTCTTTAAGGTAAGTAATACCTTACTTAATCTCTTTAAGGTAATACCTGCCAGGCGGTAGAGCCAGAGGAAGGGAAGTGAAGTGGGATCGGTCCCGAACACACACACACACACACACACACACACACACACACACACACACACACACACACACACACACACACACACACACACACACACACACACACACACACACACACACACACACACACACACACACACACACACACACACACACACACACACTCTTAGCTGTCCATCGTGTTCGATGATGACGCTTGCTCCAGGGATGGGGAGAGGGGGGGGTGGGGGGGGGGAGTTAGCGACGCTGCCGCTGGTGCCACTTCTCGTGGGCGTTGAGTCCGATCCTTGAGCCGCACACCCGTCCACAGATGGCGCAAGGGAAGCCATATACCTGGGGGATGCCAGCCGCCCGCTGGTGTCGTTGCGTGCGCCTCTCAGATCTTCGGTCTTGGTTCGTTTGGTGTATTTGGGAAACTGCAGTGGCACAAGTGACTTGCCAGGCTGATCTGTCGAGTGCCAGAGTTTCAAGCTGCGTGATGTTTGCACACTTTAGGAGGTCCCTGGTGTAGTCCTTAAAGCGTCTCTTTTGGCCTCCAGCAGCCCGCTTTGCTCCTCTCAGTTGGCCATAGAGGACTTGGCGGGGCAGGCGGTGGTCAGGCATACGTATGGTGTGCCCTATCCAACGAAGATGTTTTTTGGCCACAGCTGCGGCCATACAGATTGAGTTGGTGTTGTTGAGGATGTCTGTGTGGGGGACTCGATCTTCCCAGGTCTTCCCCCACACACACACACACACACACACACACACACACACACACACACACACACACACACACACACACACACACACACACACACACACACACACACACACACACACACACACACACACACACACACACACACACACACACACACACACACACACACACACACACACACACACACACACACACACACACACACACACACACACACACACACACACACACACACACACACACACACACACACACACACACACACACACACACACACACACACACACACACACACACACACACACACACACACACACACACACACACACACACACACACACACACACACACACACACACACACACACACACACACACACACACACACACACACACACACACACACACACACACACACACACACACACACACACACACACACACACACACACACACACACACACACACACACACACACACACACACACACACACACACACACACACACACACACACACACACACACACACACACACACACACACACACACACACACACACACACACACACACACACACACACACACACACACACACACACACACACACACACACACACACACACACACACACACACACACACACACACACACACACACACACACACCTCACTGTCATGACTATATCACAGAGAGAGACACCTCTGATGGGCAGATGTTTATATCAGGGTGTTTGGCATCACCAGCCGGTCCTATAGCGAAGTATGGGTAAAGTTTCTCAGTGAAGGTGTGTTTATGAGTGCAGATGTGAGTCATGTCTTCACGGTCGTAGAAGGTCAGCTTCCTCCTGTTATAGTCCAGCTGTACTCTGATCCTCTGGGGGCTCCTTTTCACTGTGAGGATCTGACTCAGACCATTAGTGTACTTACCACTCCTATAATGTAGAGCCCAGATACCATGTTGTGGTGATGCCACTAGCCCCTCTCTCTTGTTGTCAAATGACTCTTTAGCTACACCTATAGTCCAGTGAGGATGGTCTCCCACCTCCACCTCCCAGCTGTGTTTCCCTGAGCTGAAGCTCTCAGAACCCAGAACAATGCTATACACCATGTTCCTCTCTGGGTTGTCAGGGAGATGCTGCTTTGTGTCTGTGCGTCTCACACTGGTCAGATCATCAGATGTAGAGAGACTGGGTGCTGCAGTGTTTGGGTCCAGAGTGACAGGAGTGAACTTGACCCTCTCCTTCATCTTCTCCCAGACTCTGAAGGCCAGGTTGCCCAGGTGTTTGGCCTCGTCTATCAGCGCTCCTGAGACCAGCTGTGGACGAGGCAGGTTGCACTGAGCTCTGGAAGAACATTCAAGAGTCAGTCTTGCTGTGGGCTTAGCTTCAGAGCCGCAGAGAAGAGAGAGATATTGATTTCCATAAAAATAACTGCATTCCATCTCTTCTCCATCATGTTTCCAATACAATCATTTCCACTCAATCAATAAATACACAATACACAATAAATACATACATACATACTATTGTACATTCCACTACCCTCTCAACCTCAGTCACATCATCCAGATCATCCAATTACAACAGCACCTTTAATCTGAGATGCAGATGTAAAGGAGAGAGAGAGAGAGAGAGAGAGAGAGAGAGAGAGAGAGAGAGAGAGAGAGAGAGAGAGAGAGAGAGAGAGAGAGAGAGAGAGAGAGAGAAAGAGAGAGAGAGTGAGAGAGAGAGTGAGAGAGAGAGATAGAGAGAGAGAGAGAGGAGAGAGAGAGGGAGAGAGACAGACAGACAGAGAGAGAGCAAAAGAGAGAGAGAGAGAGTGAGAGATACAGACAGAGAAAGAGAGAGAGAGGGAGAGAGAGAGACAGACAGCAAAGAGAGAGAGAGAGAGAGGCACGCGTGGGTTTCGTGCGAGACCAGCTCGCGTGGCCGTCCACTTCAGAGCAGAAGCGCACAGATTTACATTGGAACAGCTGTAAATACCTACTATTATTTATATACATATAGAACTGCTCCACATAATAATAACTTTATTTAATGGATTTTAATATATCATGCTTTAAGTACTGTAGTTTTAATGTAGTTGGTGTTTTTTTATATAGTGGTCTCTTTACTGTAGTTTAAAAAAGAAATATATGGTGGTGAGTGTCTATGTATTGTGACTGTATGTTTGTCTTTCAACCACTGCACAAATGAAGTTCCGAAAGGAAAATAAAGTAAGTTGAAGTTGAAGTCAGTCCCCGTTTGAAGATAAAAAAAATACAAATAAAAGATTTCCAGTTCCAGTGTCCATTTTGCATGTATAACCCGTTATTATCTCATTAATTAGAATGTTAGAATGAATTTTAGAATGATGATCAGTGTGATGTACTCCTGATAAAGTATAGTAATATGGTTTATTTGTATTGGGAGAGATACAGACACATTAGCTGGTTGAACAACATCTATATGTGTGGTAATAATGCAGATATTGAGTGTATTTCTGTGAAAATGCGTGTGGCGCACGCCTCTGAATCCAACCGGAGCGGAAAAATAACTTCGCTTCCTGCCCGTGAGTCATGCACCCGTGGTGAACAGCGACGCCTGTTAACCCTTTCACTGCCACACGACAGAAGGTTAACCCTTTACTATCACACAACCGACGGTCGCCGGGTTAACCTTCTGTTGTGTGGCAGTGAAAGGGTTAACCGGCTGTCGTGTGGCAGTGAAAGGGTTAACCTTCTGTGTATTGTCACAGTGAAAGGGTTAACCGTTTTGGTAGTGCAGTGGTGAAAGGGTTAACATGGGGGCAGTCATGGAAAGAGTCAGAGAGAAAGGAGAGAGAGAGAAAGGAGAGAAAGATAGAAAGAAAGAGAGAAATTGAGAAAAAGAGAGAGAAAGAGAGCGACAAAAAGAGAGAGAAATCACTTACCTTTTCAGTGTGGTCTTGTAGTTCTATGGAGGTAAAGACAGATCAAGTTAAACACTAGACTGTAAAAACTGAGCGTCATCTGGTCACTTTTAAACTATCAGCAAATTGTGTTCAACTAAAACTGTGTAAAATGCAATTCATAAATGGTTCAAATTAATTGAGTTCAGCTCAATTCTATTTCAAACGGCACATAGTCTTTTTTATTATGTATAGGTTACTAATACTTATTTAATAAATATGAATGAACCCCAATCCCAGTTTTTACAGTGTACTAAACATCCTCAGCATCATTCCCTATGAACTGAAGAGAGACCAGTCCTGACCTGCAGGAAGGAGATGTGTTCAGCGTTCAGCTCCTGCTCTATGGCTCTGATTGTGTCTGAAAGGGTTGACATCTCTCTGTCCAGCTCCTCAATCTTCTCCTTCATCGTCTGGCTCTTCTGCTCCTCTTCCTCCTTCAGTGCAGCTACCCTGGCCTCCTTTTCCTCATGGAGAAACTGGAGAAGCTTCTTAAACTCCTTCTCAATCTGCTTCTCTGTGTGCAGGGCCTGGACCTGGAGATTATAAGATAAGATAAGATATTCCTTTATTGATCCCCTTGGGGAAATTCAGGCATCATAGCAGCATGGGGGATGGGGGGGGGGCAAGGGCATAATTTAGTTTTCAATGGTGGAGGGGACACATTTGTGGGGCGTGGTCAGTGGCTGTAAGGAGGTAGATTTAAAAAAAAAAAGAAAAAAAAAGAAAAAAACAGTTGTGCAAGACCATTTGGTGAGATGTTTCTATATACAATTCACTTATGACAAGTCATAACGCCGCACGAGTCTCGGAACGTGAGAGAGAGAGAGATTGTGCTATTTATTATCTACAATGTATAAAACAACAGCCTAGAGGCTTTTAAATACAACAAGGTCATAGACAGATATTTCACAGAGACCAAGCAATGCTGTTGCATTTCATGGCAATCACAGACACAGACCATCGTTCAGTTTCACACCAAACTTTCAGGGGAGGGGTGCTATGTATTTGAGCACACCTGACGACATGGCTGTTGTTGTTATGCAAAGACGGCTGTGCTCGGTACTTAGCGCGTGCACACAAAGATGCGACTCGTCCCTCGCCGGGTGCTCACCTTGTCTTTGCATGACAATGGCTCAGGTCGTCAGAGACCTGAGCTCAGAGATGGAACAAGCAGCCGTTTTCCGTGTGGTCCAAGTGCCGCATCGCGTCTCCGTTTATTATCGTGTAACATTGTTTTGGACGGTAAAAAAGTGCAGGGGACCATAACTGCCTTCTGAAAACATGCACATGCACATGCAAACATGTCCCCTGTGTCCCCCCCCCCATAATTACGCCCGTGGGGGGGGGGGGGGGGGGGGGGGTACAGGTAGTAAAAACAACAGAAGCAGTGTAAACAAATAAGTTTAAGGAAATAAGTCAATATAATTTACTATCTAACTAACTATACAGTATTCACAGTGTGACATAAGGTGCAGTATGCATAAGGTAGTGTTATAATTTACTATCTAACTAACTTAAATATACAGTAGGGGGGTTAAAAATCATGTCTCTCCCACAATGGACTACAAATGTACAATAGGGCACTTATTTTTACTGTGTGCAGGTTGAGTGCAGCTGCAACCTTACAGTAAATAATTTATCATTAATACAGAATATTAGTACCTTTACGTGTTCTGCTGTGCGGACGCATGTTTGTTTGATTTCTTTAAAGGCCTGTAGCTTGTCACGTAAGGTCTTCAGTGGAGCCTGGAGCTGCTTCTGCAATGGAATTCATTCATTCATTCATGATGTATTTCACTTGAAAGATGCAAGTCTGAGGACTCTGTGCTGCAGCACCGGTTTCAACACACGGATTGGAGTACGTTTGCCACCCAGGCCACCCTGGACTCCCACACTGACACTGACTCCCACGCTGACATTGACTCCCACGCTGACATTGACTCCCACACTGACATTGACTCTCACACTGACATTGACTCCCACACCTCCTACGTTGTGGACAAATATAAATCAACTCCCATCTAATTGTTCTGATTGTCTAATGTTTCTGTATTCATTAACAACGTGACAACAATGTTTACTCTGTGTATTTATTGAGTATAATTAAAGATTGAATAAATTAATATAATAATGATTTTGCCATACCTTGTGATCCTCCGAAGCCTCCTCTATGGGGCAGCAGTTGTGGCTCTTGTGTTTTCTGGACGACTGACACACCACACAGATGGGCTGGTGGTCATCCAGACAGAAGATCTTGAGTTCTTCTCTGTGCAGACTGCAGAGCACCTCAAAACCTGCTGGAGCTCCCTGGCTTCTCTCCCTGAAGGCCTCACACAGGTTCTTCAAAGCCAAGTTACGAGGAGGATTTAAAATTGAAGAGACTTCCTTACAAAGTGGACAGTTCTTGTCTTCTCTGTCTCTCCAGTATTGTTGCAGACAGGCTTTACAGAAGCTGTGGCTACACAACAAGAGGACAGGATCTGTGTAGATGTCACGGCACACAGGACAAGACAGATCCTCTTCACAATGAGACGAAGCCATTTTGTCTCTCAGTAACACTCCCTCCTCTGGAAAGCTCCCTGAAGTTTACTTTAACTTTTGTTATAAACTTACTTAGATTCAGTCAGCAGCTGGTTGAAGTCACTGTTTGATCACTAGTTATGAGGGCCGACGTTCCATTCTACTGGTTAAAGTTGCTTACTCGTGAGTAGTATGTGCGTTGATAAAGACAAATAATGTCCACAGCCGCTCCAGTGTAAAACAAAGATATCAAAATGGTTTATTTCTCTTCCACAGCGAAGTCTTTCTTTACAGAAGCGGTCCCAAAGCTTTTTTCCTAAATATTCACGTTACTACTACAAGGTCCAGTCTCCAAATCACCACCGACTCGACACATGAAGATTCCTCCACACTGGAAAGCCGAAAATCTATGCTGTTTAGTCTATCGGTTCAGTACTGCTCAGCACTGTTTCAAGATGCACACTGACCTGGCAGAGAGAATTGCTGAATATATATACACAAACGTTCTAGAATGTTCGGTCATGACATCATATGATGACATCACCAATGTTCTATAACATTTGGCTATAAAACTTCACCACTGTTCTAGAATGTCCTTTTATGACATCCTACTGTGACATCACAAATGTTCTAGAATGTACTATTATGACAAATAAGACGTTCAATGACTTTATCTAAATCCAATCAACATTCCTAATGCCGTTTCAATGTAAGGATATAAAAATAAACATAAACATTCATATATAATATACCATAACCTAAATATATAGCTTTGGCGCCTCTACACTAGTCCTTCCTGTGTTTGTCTAAAGCTAGTCCTACTCCTTCAGTACGAGCTGTGGGTTTTATCTGGAGCAGGCGGGTGTCGGTCGATGAGGAGTGTAGAAACACTGATGTTTATCACCTGTATATCAAAGGTTATAATCCTAGTTATGTCATTACTGGCAAAGCGTCTTGCTTCGCCTATTGGACTATGCTCGCGCCTGTGGGCGTTCGTTGAGAGAACTTTTCATGCACCTACCATTCACCTAGCCACGCCCACCTCTCTAGTATATAACCAGGTGAAGTGGTCACGCCCACCTCTCTAGTATATAACCACACAGTAAATTTCGCAAGGTAAATTTTACTCAAACTGAGTACATTTTACTCAAACTCAATTTTACGCCCAGCTCTCTAGTATATAACCAGGTGTAGTGACCTCACCTCTCTAGTATATAACCAGGTGTAGTGACCTCACCTCTCTAGTATATAACCAGGTGTAGTGACCTCACCTCTCTAGTATATAAACAGGTGTAGTGACCACACCTCTCTAGTATATAACCAGGTGTAGTGACCACACCTATCTAGTATATAACCAGGTGAAGTGACCTCACCTCTCTAGTATATAACCAGGTGTAGTGACCTCACCTCTCTAGTATATAACCAGGTGTAGTGGCCTCACCCCTCTAGTATATAACCAGGTGAAGTGACCTCACCTCTCTAGTATATAACCAGGTGTAGTGACCTCACCTCTCTAGTATATAACCAGGTGTAGTGACCTCACCTCTCTAGTATATAACCAGGTGTAGTGACCTCACCTCTCTAGTATATAACCAGGTGTAGTGACCACACCTCTCTAGTATATAACCAGGTGTAGTGACCACACCTCTCTAGTATATAACCAGGTGAAGTGACCTCACCTCTCTAGTATATAACCAGGTGAAGTGACCTCACCTCTCTAGTATATAAGCAGGTGTAGTGACCTCACCTCTCTAGTATATAACCAGGTGTAGTGACCTCACCTCTCTAGTATATAACCAGGTGTAGTGACCTCACCTCTCTAGTATATAACCAGGTGTAGTGACCTCACCTCTCTAGTATATAACCAGGTGTAGTGACCTCACCTCTCTAGTATATAACCAGGTGTAGTGACCTCACCTCTCTAGTATATAACCAGGTGAAGTAACCTCACCTCTCTAGTATATAACCAGGTGAAATGACCTCACCTCTCTAGTATATAACCAGGTGTAGTGACCTCACCTCTCTAGTATATAACCAGGTGTAGTGACCTCACCTCTCTAGTATATAACCAGGTGATGTGACCTCACCTCTCTAGTATATAACCAGGTGAAGTGACTTCACCTCTCTAGTATATAACCAGGTGTAGTGACCTCACCTCTCTAGTATATAACCAGGTGTAGTGACCTCACCTCTCTAGTATATAACCAGGTGTAGTGACCTCACCTCTCTAGTATATAAACAGGTGTAGTGACCACACCTCTCTAGTATATAACCAGGTGTAGTGACCACACCTATCTAGTATATAACCAGGTGAAGTGACCTCAACTCTAGTGTATATAACCAGGTGTAGTGACCTCACCTCTCTAGTATATAACCAGGTGTAGTGGCCTCACCCCTCTAGTATATAACCAGGTGAAGTGACCTCACCTCTCTAGTATATAACCAGGTGTAGTGACCTCACCTCTCTAGTATATAACCAGGTGTAGTGACCTCACCTCTCTAGTATATAACTAGGTGTAGTGACCTCACCTCTCTAGTATATAACCAGGTGTAGTGACCACACCTCTCTAGTATATAACCAGGTGTAGTGACCACACCTCTCTAGTATATAACCAGGTGAAGTGACCTCACCTCTCTAGTATATAACCAGGTGAAGTGACCTCACCTCTCTAGTATATAAGCAGGTGTAGTGACCTCACCTCTCTAGTATATAACCAGGTGTAGTGACCTCACCTCTCTAGTATATAACCAGGTGTAGTGACCTCACCTCTCTAGTATATAACCAGGTGTAGTGACCTCACCTCTCTAGTATATAACCAGGTGTAGTGACCTCACCTCTCTAGTATATAACCAGGTGTAGTGACCTCACCTCTCTAGTATATAACCAGGTGAAGTAACCTCACCTCTCTAGTATATAACCAGGTGAAATGACCTCACCTCTCTAGTATATAACCAGGTGTAGTGACCTCACCTCTCTAGTATATAACCAGGTGTAGTGACCTCACCTCTCTAGTATATAACCAGGTGAAGTGACCTCACCTCTCTAGTATATAACCAGGTGAAGTGACTTCACCTCTCTAGTATATAACCAGGTGAAGTGACCTCACCTCTCTAGTATATAACCAGGTGAAGTGACCTCACCTCTCTAGTATATAACCAGGTAAAGTGACCTCACCTCTCTAGTATATAACCAGGTGTAGTAACCTCACCTCTCTAGTATATAACCAGGTGTAGTGACCTCACCTCTCTAGTATATAACCAGGTGTAGTGACCTCACCTCTCTAGTATATAACCAGGTGAAGTGACCTCACCTCTCTAGTATATAACCAGGTGAAGTGACCTCACCTCTCTAGTATATAACCAGGTGTAGTGATCTCACCTCTCTAGTATATAACCAGGTGTAGTGACCTCACCTCTCTAGTATATAACCAGGTGTAGTGACCTCACCCCTCTAGTATATAACCAGGTGAAGTGACCTCACCTCTCTAGTATATAACCAGGTGAAGTGACCTCACCTCTCTAGTATATAACCAGGTGTAGTGACCTCACCTCTCTAGTATATAACCAGGTGAAGTGACCTCACCTCTCTAGTATATTACCAGGTGTAGTGGCCACACCTCTCTAGTATATAACCAGGTGGAGTGGCCACACCTCTCTAGTATATAACCAGGTGTAGTGACCTTACCTCTAGTATATAACCAGTCGAAGTGACTTCACCTCTCTAGTATATAACCAGGTGTAGTGACCTTACCTCTAGTATATAACCAGGTGTAGTGACCTCACCTCTCTAGTATATAACCAGGTGTAGTGACCTTACCTCTAGTATATAACCA
The DNA here is from genome assembly GCF_963971535.1 of Notolepis coatsorum. Taxonomy (NCBI): domain Eukaryota; kingdom Metazoa; phylum Chordata; class Actinopteri; order Aulopiformes; family Paralepididae; genus Notolepis; species Notolepis coatsorum. Next base: position 7,940,520 of record NC_140168.1, on the reverse strand, counting down.
GTTGAAGTGACCTCACCTCTCTAGTATATAACCAGGTGTAGTGACCACACCTCTCTAGTATATAACCAGGTGTAGTGTAGTCATCAAAGAGAAGTCGCCTATTCTCAGTCCTTGCCCCACAATGGTGGAATGAACCACCCACCCCAGTTAGGACAGCCGAAACCCGTCCAATCTTTCGCCGTCGACTAAAGACGCACTTCTTCAACCATTATCTGAATAAAAAAAATAAAAAAAATCTAACCCTAACTAACCTTACTGTCATGCACTTGTCCTAATAAACTAACCTACACTGTACCACTCAACACTTTATGAACATTGTTACTCAGCTGATAGAGTTGTGCCCTTCCTGATGACTTGTCGTACAGAACTTGTAAGTCGCTTTGGATAAAAGCGTCAGCTAAATTACTAAATGTAAATGTAAATGTAAATGTAGTGACCTCACCTCTCTAGTATATAACCAGGTGAAGTGACCATACCTCTCTAGTATATAACCAGGTGAAGTGACTTCACCTCTCTAGTATATAACCAGGTGTAGTGACCTCACCTCTCTAGTATATAACCAGGTGTAGTGACCACGCCCACCTCTCTAGTATATAACCAGGTGAAGTGACCTCACCTCTCTAGTATATAACCAGGTGTAGTGACCACACCTCTCTAGTATATAACTAGGTGTAGTGACCTCACCTCTCTAGTATATAACCAGGTGAAGTGACCTTACCTCTCTAGTATATAACCAGGTGTAGTGACCTCACCTCTCTAGTATCTAACCAGGTGTAGTGACCTCACCTCTCTAGTATATAACCAGGTGTAGTGACCTCACCTCTCTAGTATATAACCAGGTGAAGTGACCTCACCTCTCTAGTTTATAACCAGGTGAAGTGACCTCACCTCACTGTGGGGAAAATAAAAAAGTACACTAGATTACAGTAGATATCATTATCTGTTCTTATGCACGCCTGGTGATACTAAATCCAAATTGAACTCGGGCATTTGAAAGATAATATATGTATATATATATAAATGTGCGAATTGGCTATAATAAGGTAATGTATAAGCATCTATTCTATATTCTATAATAATATTTAAAATTGCATTAAATGAGATATCAGTTTGATATCTCATGCATCAAAAGTACTCCTGAAAATCATCAAGAACAGAATAGAACCCATAATTGAACATCAGCTCTCGGATAGCCAAATGGGTTTTCGCAAAGGAAAAGGAACAAGAGATGCAATCTGCCAACTCAGAATCATTGGTGAAAAATCGATAGACCAACAGAAGAAGCTGTATATTTGCTTCATCGATTTCACGAAGGCCTTCGACAGAGTTGAACATACAACATTGATGAGAACAATGGAAGAATTCAAAATACCAGTTTCTGACCGAAGAATAATTGCCAACTTATACTGGAGGCAGAAGGCTAATGTTAGAATAGGAAAGGAGAAATCAAGAGACTTCCCGGTGGAGAAGGGTGTAAGACAAGGATGCATCTTGTCCCCTGTACTCTTTAATATGTACAGTGAATCACTGATGAAAAAAGGTCTGAGAGGAGGGAAAGGAGTAAAACTTGGCGAAGAGAACATCACCAATATAAGATACGCGGATGACACTGCTATAGTCTGTAACTGTCAAGAAGATCTACAGGACATGATGAATAAGCTGAATGTCGAATGCAAAAACTATGGAATGTCACTAAACACAAAGAAAACTAAAGTAATGATCATTGAAAAAACACCAGGAACTGTTTGTAAAATACAGGTGGATGGAGAAAAACTTGAACAAGTGAAGGAGTACATGTACCTTGGAAGCTGGATCAGTGAAGGTGGAAGAGCTAACATGGACATTAAGAGAAGAACCGGAATTGCAAAGGGCGCATTCTGGAACCATAAAGAATTATTGAGAAGAAACATAAGTTGGAAACCGAAGACCAGGATTTTGGAAACGTATGTTATGTCAGTCTTTTCATACGAAGCAGAAGCATGGACGCTGAATGAAGAGGCAAAGAGGATGATAGACTCTTTTGAAATGTGGACACTGAGGAAGATGCTGAAGATAACATGGAAGGATAAGATCAAGAATGAGGAGGTACTGAGAAGAGCGGATATGCAAGGAGGACAGCTGCTGGAGAGGTTGAAAAAGAGAAAGATGGAGTTGTGCGGGCATGTTCTGAGAGGATCCAGCGGGGAGATGTTCAAGAAGGTGGTGATGGGGAAGGTGGATGGAAAGAGAGGAAGTGGAGACCAAGAAGAGGCTGGGTAGACGATGTCTGTGATTGGAGTGGAGTGAGAGGCGGAGTCACGGAGTTGGAGAGAAGAAGTGGGGACAGAATGGGTTGGAGAGTGATAGGCAACCTTCGGAACGAAGAAGCCACCTAATGATGATGATTGGTCCGGATGGGAGAATTCAGTACTGTATCTACAGAACCTTCGGTTTTATCATCTTCCCTTTATTAATTTCCTTAGATTTCTTGTACACATGATCTCAAGAGGGTACTGAACGAGATCAGTGGCAGTTTTTTAAGTTTGGTCATTATTATCATGGTGTTATTCACTGTCAAAGATGCAAAGACAAATCATAATTCATATTCTCCTTTGTTTCATCACAATTTAAGCAAGCCTAGTAATAGACACAATATTTCTGACACTGTGAATACATTCCCTGAGGTCCATAGATGTACCTAGATACCAAGAATATGCAAATAGCCCTTGTAGAAGTGGAGCAATATTCCATTTACCTAGGCATATATTTTATGCGGATTTGAAACGCTTAGAATCTTAAAGCTGCTATAGATAAAATGTGTACAGTATGTAGACTATTCTTTTTTTCTTTAATAATACATCCACAGAGCTTTTATAAAATATTGCCTTCCCCCCCTCAAATAATTATTGATTCGTGAATTTGTATCATTTAACTGGAAAATCCATGTTTCAATATAAAAATAAAAATAAAGATCCCATCCTCAGAGACGTTCTGGAGACAGAGAAGAACTTTAGTATTATTCCCGAATGATGTTTTAACCACCGAGTGTCTCTGATCAGATAGAAGACATACAGCCCTACCAGCTGTGAAAGACATACAGCCCGAATAGCTAATATGCAGTTATTATTGTCTAGCTTCCAAGAGCAGCTTGGTTTCTGTCCCCGGGGGATGAAACCTTTTTCAAGTACTCAGTACAATGCAAAATCTATCTGGCATGAATACACAGTATTCATGTACCCAAATACACCCTTTTCTGTAGGGGTCAGGAATTTTCAGACTTCAATATGGTCACATGTCAGCTGTAAACTGGTATTTTTTTGTTTGTTAGCTGTATACATTCCAACAGCCATCACTGGTATAGAGTCTTTGGTCAGTAACATGGGTCTCCAAGTCCCTCTGCTCTGCAGAGAGTCCCGACATTGTGGAAAACCTCCTGTGTGGTCCCTGTCCCCAAGTGCCCGCATCCCAGCACGTCCAAGGACTACAGGCCGGTGGCTCTAACCTCTCATATAATGAAGACCATGGAGAGGTTAGTCCTGGAGCAACTCCGCCCGGTGACCAAACCCCACCTAGACCCACTCCAGTTCGCCTACCAGCCCCGACTGGGTGTAGAGGATGCTGTCATCTACCTGCTGAACCGAGCCTACACTCACCTAGACAAGCCGGGGAGCACTGTGAGAGTCATGTTCTTTGACTTCTCCAGTGCTTTTGATACCATAAGGCCTGGGCTACTGGGTGAGAAGTTGGAGGCGATGCAAGTAGAGGCCCCCCTGGTGTCCTGGGTTGTTGACTATCTGACGGGAAGACCACAGTACGTGCGCCTACGGAGCTGTGTGTCAGACAGACTGGTCAGCAACACCGGGGCCCCGCAGGGGACAGTCCTCTCTCCCTTCCTCTTCACTGTCTACACCAACGACTTCCACTATTGGTCAGAGTCCTGCCACCTTCAGAAGTTTTCTGATGACTCTGCGATAGTGGGATGTATAAAGGACGGTGACGAGAGGGAATACCGGGAACTGGTAGTGGACTTTATCACATGGTGCGATAAAAACCACCTGCAGCTAAATGTGGCGAAGACCAAGGAACTGGTTGTGGAGCTGGGGAGGAGGAGGAGTGCACCTGTGACCCCTGTTTCCATCAGGGGAGTTGATGTGGACATGGTTGAGGTGTACAAATACCTCGGTGTGCACATCGACAACAAACTGAACGGGTCAAAACATGCAGAAGCACTATACAAGAAGGGCCAGAGCTGACTCTACTTCCTCAGAAGGCTGAGATCCTTCAATGTCTGTACAAGGATGTTGAGGATGTTCTATGAGTCGGTGGTGGCGGGCGCCTTCTTGTACGCTGTGACCTGCTGGGGCAGCGGACTGAGAGCAGTGGACACAACCAGGCTGGATAAGCTGGTCAGGAAGACCAGCAGCGTGGTTGGGGTGGAGCTGGACTCTCTAGCGAGGGTGGCGGAGAGGAGGAGCCTTGCTAAGCTCCAGGCCATCAGGGAAAACCCCACCCACATACACAGACTTGGCTGACAGGAGGAGCATGTTCAGTGCTAGGCTCACACTACCCAAATGCAGCACTGAACGGCACAGGAAGTCCTTCATTCCAACAGCCATCAGACTATATAATGCATCACTGTGCCTCACTGCATCACTGAGCACAGAGCGGCAGCTCAATAGTGGCAGGGGTCAGCGACGGCTGCCAGACATTGATCTAGGACTTATAGGAACCCAAGGAGGACAATACACTACCTGAAGCATACTGCACCTTATGTGACACTGTGAATACTGTGAATATATATTTCATTTAGTTAGATTTAAATTATAATTATATTGACCAAATTGTTTACACTGCTTCCCCCATGCTCAGTATATTCTTACTGTATTTATTTCTGTATATTTTATTTCATTTCATTTTATTCTATTTGACTCTACTCTTATCCTAGGCAACTTGATTTGATTTGTGTTATTATTCTAATTTGTGACCTGTCCTGTCTAAATGTTTAAATGTTTAAATGTTGAGCGATTTGCAGTGTCAAATTTCCCACGGGATAATAAAAGTATTTCTATTCTATCTATTCTATTCTATCAGTAAGATTTAAATAAATTCCCATTCCCACTTTATCCAATCAGGAGAGAGAACTCCTGCAAAAATGGTCTGACAAAAATAAGAAATAAAAACTAGTTTTAAGCACGTGTCCTTGAAACAAGTAAAATAATCTGCTAGTGCAGTAAGATAATGTGGCTTGGCAAGTATTCTTGAAATAAGTACAAATATGTAGTATTCTCTCTCCTTATTGGATACAGTTGATTGATTGATTGAAAACTTTAATTAACAGATTGCGGAATGGGTACAGTACAGTACAGCTCAATACATACAATTGTTAAGGGGATGCAGACCAGAGAAAGACTTTTGTCTTGTTTACATCAGGGTCCCCCATTTTCAATTCATCTGTACATTGGGGGGGGGGGGTTGGGTAGGGGGGGGGGGGCACTGTACACTGTACATTGGAATACTGACAAAGCCATACTTGGTCATTTACTGTAGAACTGGGTTAGGACATTTGTAGGGCCCAGTTTCGAATTGCAGTCTCCCGTAGGTGTTCTTTGAGAGTGCTTTTGAAAATGGGTAGTGATTCACATTCCTTTACAGCTTTGGGTAGGGCGTTCCACATTGATGTGGTATAATTGCGAAACGTGTTTAGTCCCTTGTTTGTGGGAATGTATTTTCTGTTCACTGCAGAGCGGAGGGACTGGGAGATCCATGTTACTGACCAAACACTATATCAGTGATGGATGTTGGAATGTAGAGCTATTTAACATATATTTATTAAAAAAGAAATATAAAAAAAAGCACCTTTAACACATTAACTGCCACGCTTCTATCCATCAATGTATGATCACTGCTACCAGTCTAAGCCTATGGAGATGTTCACCTTCTTTGCAGGGCTATAACTTTTTAAATTGTATTGCTAAATTGACATTACTATGGCCCATTCAACATCGATTATCTATCGTTCAGGATGTAGAAACGTTATACTTTTTCATTCATAGATTCATACAAAAATACCATCTAGAATATAAATATATTTTTATCGTTTTCTGCAGTAATTCCTAGAACGCTGACATGGTCAACACACATAGAGGACCTGACATGGTCAACACACATAGACACAGTAGTAAAGAAGGCGAAACAGCGTCTCTACCACCTGAGACAGTTAAGGAAGTTCAGAGTATCGGGGAAGATACTCCAGTCCTTCTACTCAGGAGCTGTAGAGAGCATCCTGACCGGAAACATCACTGCCTGGTATGGAAACAGCACGGCACAGGACAAGAAGGCCCTACAGAAAGTGGTGCGCTCAGCCGAGCGTACCACGGGTATTGCACTACCCCCCCTGCAGGTTCTATACAACAAGAGGTGCAAATCCAGAGCCTGCAGGATAATGAAAGACCCTCACCACCCCAATAACAGCCTGTTTCAGCTGCTGAGGTCAGGCAGACGCCTGCGAACCCCAGCTACTAGTACAGAGCGGCTTAGGCTCAGCTTCTTCCCCCAGGCCATCAGAGCCATGAACAATGAACATTGAGTGCTCAGAACATTGAACTGTCCACACACAAGCACACATGAACACACACACGACACGCACACTGTGCACGCTCACACACGAGCAGCCACTTAACACTTTAACATGAGCGGGCACACACTCATGTCGCACACACGCACACTTATGGCCAAAGGAAAGGACACTTTAAATTAGAATAACAGGAACAGTGTATTGCACTACCAAAGCTAACTAGCATGTCACACATGCTCTGTAAATAACTATGTACAGATACCGAGATGTCACTCCATGTTACCTGCTACCTGTTACTGCACAATGTTGTTTTCTTCTTTTGATTCTATTATATGTACCACTGTATTGCACATCGTTGCGGGCAAGACCACCCGCATTTCATTGTATACCTGTATGCCGTGACAATTAAAACTCTTGACTTGACTTGACTTGAACGCTAGTTATAGGCCTAAACGCATAATATAGATGATCGATTGCAGTTTATTTGCGATACACGCTATATTAAAAAATCCATCTGAATACAATCCTAAAAAAAACTAATCAGCTGAAGCCTGATGCGGTTCCCTCGGTCTTCGACAGACAGACCGGCCTAGGCCGTTCAACCAGCGTCGCGGAGCATTTAGCGTGCTGGCTACCTAGCTACGGTTCAGCTAACTAGCTACATGCATCATTTAGCGTGCTGGCTACCTAGCCAGGATTCAAAGCCAACTAGCCGGCTAACCCAACTCGCTAAATGCTGCATGTAGCTAGTTAGCTGAACCGTAGCTAGGTAGCCAGCTCGCTAAATGCTGCATTAGGCTAGTTAGCTGAACCGTTAGCTGAACCGTTAGTGGTCTTCTGGACAAACCTCCCACCCTCAACAACATAATCCGAGGCAATGAAGTGTTCGCTGCAGATCTTCATTCCCTGTCCAACAGGCTGATCCGAAGATCGCGCCGCTTGAGTGCAGCCAGCCAACGTGCCAACAACACTTTTTTTCACTGGTAGTTTGTGGAAATGAACCAACTTTCCTCTCTTTCACACGGTAAAATTAGTTTGAACAGCCAGGAGCAATACAAAAAGAACCACCGCGGTCCCGTTGTTTGGTAGGCAACGTTGCATTTACTGACCTTCAAGACACTCCATGTTTACTAGGCAGCTAACCAGCAGTGTAAACCAGGAGCCAGACCAAACCAACACCGTGACGTCAGCAACAAAATGGCGGCACACATGATCATAAATGCTACATAAATGGACATAACAAATAGTTTTTTCTTAGAAACGCCTTATTTTTATAACGTGCTTTTTTCTGTGGTTTATCTAAATACTAATTTGATGCTATGCTGACTATGTTTATATCGCTATGCTTCATCTCACATTTAAGGTTAGGGTTAAGGTTAGGGTTAGGGTTAGTTGGTTAAGGTTAGGGTTAAGGTTAAGGTTAGGGTTAGTTGGTTAAGGTTAGGGTTAGGGTAACAGCCTGCTGGCGCGATTGTTAGGAGTAACGCAATTAGCGCTGAAAAAAACGTCAGTGGCCAATCAGATTGCGCAAACCGAACGCGGAAGTGAAACTCCATTGGGGAAAAAATACACGCGTTGCAGACGCGTGATTTTTTCCCGTAGCATATGTGTGCGAAGACGCTCTCTGATTGGTTTAGCGCCGAAGGGTATCTTCCGCCTTGTACATATATTCTCTGCTTCAAAGTGGTTATGCTTTGGCCCTCTTTCGAAGTGGGTTATGCTTAGAGTTAGGGTTAAGGTTAGGGTTAGGGTTAAGGTTAGGGTTAGGGTTAGGGTTAGGCGGAAGAGACCCTTCTGCGCTAAACCAATCAGAGAGGGTCTTCGCTGTACCCGGCTAGCCAATCAGAGAGCGTCTTCGCACACATATACTTCCTTCCGCAAGCCGCATCCGCACGTACGCATTGGTGCGCGTGACGTCATTTGTTAATGTCTATGGTGCATGTACTATTTAAATAACCATAGATTGCTCAATTCTTTACCGATTTTCAAACGGGTTGGTTTGCTATAAACATCAAAGATGTAGTTATGATACTGCATACTTATAAAAATGTATTTTCTTTTAAAGATGTTTTTTTACAATTGAATCATAGCCACGTTAATAATGCTTGTAATAAACCAAACCGTTTGTAAATCCGGCAATATTTCAGCGAGTTATGAGTATTTTTGTCTGTGCAGATCACTCACCCTCCAACAGCGGGAGCATGTCTATGTTCCCCGGGTTCTATGTTCCCCGCTTTGATTGATTGATTGATTGAAAATTTTAGACCACCAGCCCTGATTCCAAACTCTAACCTTAACCAACTTCGAAATAGGGCCTAAGCTTAACCAGTCCGAAACAAGGCGGACATTAATAATTAATAAAATAATAAAAATTTATAAAAATTTCAATCTATTAATCAATCAAGCAGGGAACATTGGACCCGGGGAACATAGGACCCGGGGAACATAGGGATGATCCCCCAACAGCTACCATAGAACATAACAGAAAGGCTGACTGGGGCAAGATGGCGGCGGTTCAGCGACGCTGGTGACTGTGCCTTAAGCTATCTAGTGTTCTATATATATCTATGGATGCGAGGTCCGTGCGGACGAGTGCGCTGAACAAATACGTCACGCGCACCAATGCGCACATCGGATGTGGCTTGCGGAAGGAAGTATTGAGCTTTCATAGTCGATCGTACCTCAGCGGACCTCCACGGACCAATTTCCTACATGTCTCGCACCAGTTTACAGATACATACAGCTAGTGGTGCCAGCTTTTTATAGTCCCGGAGTGATGTATGAGGGAATGAATGAATGAATGAATGAAAACTTTATTTAACAGATTGCAGAATGGGTACAATACAGTACGGCTCAATACATACAATTGTTAAGGGGATGCAGACCTGAGAAAGACGTTTGTCTTGTTTCCATCAGGGTCCCCCATTTTCAATTCATATAGACATATATGACATACATGACATACAGATAGTCAGTACTGCTACATCTATACATTTATGACATACCAGATTTGCAAATACAGTACTGTTTGTGATACAGAAGGAGTCAAGAAAAGGGAGTATATACATTTGACGTAGAAACTGTACATTGGAGGAGGTTGGTTGGGGGGGGTTGGGTACATTGGGATATTGACAACCATACTGGGTAATTTACATTGGAGGTGGTTGGGGGGGGGGGGGGGGCGGGGGGCACACTGTATAAACAAGTAACACTGTACATTGAGGGGGGGGGGGGGAGGAGACACTGTACAAACAAACACAATTGTACATTGAACTATTGACAAAACCATACTAGGTAAATGACTGTACATTGGAGGGGGTTGGAATGATTGGGTTAGGATATTTACAGGGGCCAGTGTTGAATTGCAGTCTCCCGTAGGTGTCCCTTGAGAGAGGTTTTGAAAGTGGGTAGTGATCCACATTCCTTTACAGCTTTGGGTAGGGCGTTCCACATTGATGTGGCATAATTGCGAAACGTGTTTAGTCCCTTATTTGAGCCGAATCTGGGTTTAACATGATTTGTGGAGCTCCCTCTGGTGTTGTGATCGTGGTATTCACTGACCTTTGGGAAGTATTTTGACATGTACATGGGTACCTTGGTCGTGTAGTGTATCTTGTAGACCAGGCCCATTGCAAGTTGTTGTACTCTGTCGTCTACTCTAAGCCATCCTAGGTTGTCGAAGTGGGCAGGGGTGAGGTGGGTTCTAGGAGTAAGGTCAAGCAGTAGTCTGACCAGTTTGTTTTGAGATGTTTGTAATTTTGTTTTTAGCGCCTTTGAGGTGCTTTGGTACCATGAGGTGCAAGCATAGTCGTAGTACCCCTGAATGAGTGCTCCTGCCAGAGTCTTCAGGGTGTTCTTGTTTACCAGAGAGGAGATCCGGTACAAGAATCGAGTTCGTTGGTTGACTTTTTTTATTACATTGGATGCCATTTTGTCACAGGAGAGATTAGCCTCTAGGATGGACCCCAGGTAGGTAATTTCATCTTTCCTTGTGACAATATTGTCACCCACTGTAACTGAGAAGCCGTCGGTCTTGCTGAGTTTGTTATTTGAACCGAAGAGAATGGACTCTGTTTTGCCCATGTGTAATGATAGTTTGTTATCAGCGAGCCATATGCAGATTCTGCCTAGTTCCGAGCTGAGGGTTTTTTCAACCTGTAACTTGTTCTTGTCAGAGACCAGCAGGGCTGAGTCGTCCGCAAACAGGAACAAGTTGCAGTCACAAGCTGACGACATGTCATTTGCATAAATTAGGAACAGTAGCGGTCCTAGTATGCTTCCTTGTGGAACACCACAGCTCACTGTGAGGGGGGGGGATAGGGTACCGTTTACCTCCACCATCTGTTCCCTCCCCTCAAGGTAGGATTGCATCCAGCTCACTGATAGACTATCAAAACCAATTGCTTTTAGCTTGTCAATCAGAATGGAGTGATTGACCGTGTCAAAGGCCTTTTGTAGGTCCAGCATGACCATGCCGCAGTATTTGCCTGCGTCCACCTCTTGTTTGATGTGGTCATTCAAATAGAGAAGGCATGTGTCAGTGGAGTGGGATGTTCTGAAGCCAGATTGGAATTCGTAGATTAGATTTTTTTCCGCTAGGTACTTTTCGACCTGTTCGTAGACTATTTTTTCCATGACTTTCGAGATGGAGGTGAGAATAGAAACAGGGCGGTAGTTGCCTGGGTCTAATTTGCTGCCCTTTTTGTGCAGAGGGGTCACCCTCGCAATCAATGCGTTCTTCATGGGACGGGGTGGCACTCCGTGCACCCAAAGATTTGAGCAGAAGCGCGTGCACGCACATGCACGGATGTGCACGGCACGCGCGTGCATACAGGAATGCATTGCACTCGCCAACTCGCTATAAGTACCCACCTGGGCTACTTTGCATATCAAGAGCCGGTCGTCAGGTGTGTTAAATACGTTCTCAGATACATTCACACCTAACTTGTGAATGAAATGTGTTACATTCCATTCGTAGAGGCAATTAGGCACTGTCTTTAGTCTGTACAAGTAGATTACCATTTAGATTATGGTTGAATAAACATTGATGCCTAACATTGATTCAATATAAAATCAACTAACGTTGTGCATGTAGATTACCATTTAGATGATGGTTGAATCAACATTGATATTGTAGGAAAGCCCTGTTAATAAGACTACTTTGTTCTGTAATAGCCCTTTAATATGTTGTTGTTGACAGGAAAGGGTAATTGATTTATGCCAGTGTAATCGTTCAGCGTGATGTGCTCCAGCTAGTGTCGCACTCTAGTCTTCTGATAACGTTACTGGCCCTTTAAGAGTTTCTCCTTCGAACGTGTGCGCAAGCTGTTCTCTGTGCTGCTGCCTGATGGTGCGGCTGCGGCAGTAGTAAGATCTGTCCCTTTGAGGAACGTGTGCGTAAATGACACGTGAGTACAGTACTTATGTTTAGTCCTGCCTAATTCATTCCTTCAGCTTACTCTACCCTTACAGTATGTTCACATTGATCTATTTCTGTTGACGTTGTTTCTCTCTGTTATTGAAACGCTGCGCCGTTAGCTTAGCTGCACGTTAGCCAGCCTAGGTTGCCCCTGCTATGATATGCTGCTGCGCTGCGTGGTTAGCTTAGCCGCACGTTAGCTAGCCTAGGCTATATAACTATAACTCACTCATTACCCCTAGTGAATTGAATGTATCTTTACACCTGGTTTACAGTCCGCCTACCTATATTGTTTACATGCATTGCATGAGTAATTCCCTGCATAGGCTATGTAGGTTATATATAATAACTCTGGTTAAGTGAATGTCTTAGTTACTAGTTGCACTATATTACTAATGAATATTATTGTAGCTATAGACCACATGTTTATGACATTATGTTTATGTACGTCACTACTGTGTTTACTAATGTATACTGTATTGTATTCCTTTGTGTTTACTAATGTATACTGTATTGTATTCCTTTGTAGACAACCACACACACATGCAAATTCCCAAATACAACCACATTAACTGCAGCACGCCTCTGTGTGATCTCTAATCGGAGTCACAACCCCATAGTGTCCGCCAGCTCTATCAAACGCACCCTGTGGAGGCCCTAGCCCTCCGTTTCAGATATAGTATCAGTTATGGTTGAAAACCTAACGTTGATTCAATATGTAAGTCATAGACAACGTTTTGTATAATTTCGATGTCAGGCTTCAACATAGATTCAATATTTCTGCCTAACCCTATTTCAACGTTGATTCACTCATATTTTGCTATCTGGATGTAAATAACATGTACATATACCGATATGCCCTACTTTGTTTACTTGTTTTATTGCACAATGTCGTTCTATTGGATTCTTATTATATATTACTATTGTATTATGCACATCGCTGCGGGCAAGACGCCCCGCATTTCATTGTATACTTGTATGCCGTGACAAATAAAACTCTTGACTTGACTTGACTTGACTTGACTCGTTTATACTGAAGCTCAAACAAAACAAAAACACACATCAATATGGCCACAAGGTGGCGCCAAAAGATTGAACAAGCTCCAGTTTGGTGTCACCAGTGAACCTCTGCACTGCATCAGAGACACGCATGACGCTCTGTAGAAACTACACCTACTGAGAAACACAAGAGTTCTCATTTACTACAAAGAAAATGATAAAACAAAAATAAAAATAGAGACAAGGGGGGGGGGGGGGGGGGTTCTAACTGGAGGGTATTTCAGTTCAATACTGTAGTAATAATGTACAACTGCACAAAAATGTAAATGTAATAGTGTACAACTGCATTTCCCATGGATTCCTTGTAGCTTCATATTCATATTTCATACACATCCCGTTACACACACACACGCTCTCAGACACCAGTGTTTCCACTACATGTATCTAACCGCAGTACCCCCCCCCCCCCAACACATGGGGGTCAGTGCGTCTCAACTCTGACCTCGATGGCGTCGATATCGCTCAGCCGTGGGGGGAAAAAGGGCACATTTATGAACTCTTTCCGTAAAATCACAAGACAATCGCCTCCTCTGTCCTAAAACAAATAAGATACATCCTTGTTCGTAATGAGATAGTTACTGCTTAAAGGGACATTTCACTTTAGTAGAACCTCAAGTTGTCTTCTGTCAACAGCACCGCTCCTGGAGGTGTGGAGGTAAGACAGAGGAAACTAGTGAAACTAAAGTGAAATATCTCTTTAAGGTAAGTAATACCTTACTTAATCTCTTTAAGATAAGTAATACCTTACTTAATCTCTTTAAGGTAATACCTGCCAGACGGTAGAGCCAGAGGAAGGGAAGTGAAGTGGGATCGGTCCCGAACACACACACACACACACACACACACACACACACACACACACACACACACACACACACACACACACACACACACACACACACACACACACACACACACACACACACACACACACACACACACACACACACACACACACACACACACACACACACACACACACACACACACACACACACACACACACACACACACACACACACACACACACACACACACACACACACACACACACACACCTCACTGTCATGACTATATCACAGAGAGAGACACCTCTGATGGGCAGATGTTTATATCAGGGTGTTTGGCATCACCAGCCGGTCCTATAGCGAAGTATGGGTAAAGTTTCTCAGTGAAGGTGTGTTCATGAGTGCAGATGTGAGTCATGTCTTCACGGTCGTAGAAGGTCAGCTTCCTCCTGTTATAGTCCAGCTGTACTCTGATCCTCTGGGGGCTCCTCTTCACTGTGAGGATCTGACTCAGACCATTAGTGTACTTACCACTCCTATAATGTAGAGCCCAGATACCATGTTGTGGTGATGCCACTAGCCCCTCTCTCTTGTTGTCAAATGACTCTTTAGCTACACCTATAGTCCAGTGAGGATGGTCTCCCACCTCCACCTCCCAGCTGTGTTTCCCTGAGCTGAAGCTCTCAGAACCCAGAACAATGCTATACACCATGTTCCTCTCTGGGTTGTCAGGGAGCTGCTCTTCTGTGTCTGTGTCTCTCACACTGGTCAGATCATCAGATATAGAGAACCAGGGTGCTGCAGTGTTTGGGTCCAGAGTGACAGGAGTGAACGTGACCCTCTCCTTCATCTTCTCCCAGACTCTGAAGGCCAGGTTGCCCAGGTGTTTGGCCTCGTCTATCAGCGCTCCTGAGACCAGCTGTGGACGAGGCAGGTTGCACTGAGCTCTGGAAGAACATTCAAGAGTCAGTCCTGCTGTGGACTTAGCTTCAGAGCCGCAGAGAAGAGAGAGATATTGATTTCCATAAAAATAACTGCATTCCATCTCTTCTCCATCATGTTTCCAATACAATCATTTCCACTCAATCAATAAATACACAATACACAATAAATACATACATACATACTATTGTACATTCCACTACCCTCTCAACCTCAGTCACATCATCCAGATCATCCAAGTACAACAGCACCTTTAATCTGAGATGCAGATGTAAAAGGAGAGAGAGAGAGAGAGAGAGAGAGAGAGAGAGAGAGAGAGAGAGAGAGAGAGAGAGAGAGAGAGAGAGAGAGAGAGAGAGAGAGAGAGAGAGAGAGAGAGAGAGAGAGAGAGTGAGAGAGAGAGATACAGACAGAGAGAAAGAGAGAGAGAGAGGGAGAGAGAGAGGGAGAGAGACAGACAGACAGAGAGAGAGCAAAAGAGAGAGAGAGAGAGTGAGAGATACAGACAGAGAGAAAGAGAGAGAGAGGGAGAGAGAGAGACAGACAGCAAAGAGAGAGAGAGAGGCACGCGTGGGTTTCGTGCGAGACCAGCTCGCGTGGCCGTCCACTTCAGAGCAGAAGCGCACAGATTTACATTGGAACAGCTGTAAATACCTACTATTATTTATATACATATAGAACTGCTCCACATAATAATAACTTTATTTTAATGGATTTTAATATATCATGCTTTAAGTACTGTAGTTTTAATGTAGTTGGTGTTTTTTTATATAGTGGTCTCTTTACTGTAGTTTAAAAAAGAAATATATGGTGGTGAGTGTCTATGTATTGTGACTGTATGTTTGTCTTTCAACCACTGCACAAATGAAGTTCCGAAAGGAAAATAAAGTAAGTTGAAGTTGAAGTCAGTCCCCGTTTGAAGATAAAAAAAATACAAATAAAAGATTTCCAGTTCCAGTGTCCATTTTGCATGTATAACCCGTTATTATCTCATTAATTAGAATGTTAGAATGAATTTTAGAATGATGATCAGTGTGATGTACTCCTGATAAAGTATAGTAATATGGTTTATTTGTATTGGGAGAGATACAGACACATTAGCTGGTTGAACAACATCTATATGTGTGGTAATAATGCAGATATTGAGTGTATTTCTGTGAAAATGCGTGTGGCGCACGCCTCTGAATCCAACCGGAGCGGAAAAATAACTTCGCTTCCTGCCCGTGAGTCATGCACCCGTGGTGAACAGCGACGCCTGTTAACCCTTTCACTGCCACACGACAGAAGGTTAACCCTTTACTATCACACAACCGACGGTCGCCGGGTTAACCTTCTGTTGTGTGGCAGTGAAAGGGTTAACCGGCTGTCGTGTGGCAGTGAAAGGGTTAACCTTCTGTGTATTGTCACAGTGAAAGGGTTAACCGTTTTGGTAGTGCAGTGGTGAAAGGGTTAACATGGGGGCAGTCATGGAAAGAGTCAGAGAGAAAGGAGAGAGAGAGAAAGGAGAGAAAGATAGAAAGAAAGAGAGAAATTGAGAAAAAGAGAGAGAAAGAGAGCGACAAAAAGAGAGAGAAATCACTTACCTTTTCAGTGTGGTCTTGTAGTTCTATGGAGGTAAAGACAGATCAAGTTAAACACTAGACTGTAAAAACTGAGCGTCATCTGGTCACTTTTAAACTATCAGCAAATTGTATTCAACTAAAACTGTGTAAAATGCAATTCATAAATGGTTCAAATTAATTGAGTTCAGCTCAATTCTATTTCAAACGGCACATAGTCTTTTTTATTATGTATAGGTTACTAATACTTATTTAATAAATATGAATGAACCCCAATCCCAGTTTTTACAGTGTACTAAACATCCTCAGCATCATTCCCTATGAACTGAAGAGAGACCAGTCCTGACCTGCAGGAAGGAGATGTGTTCAGCGTTCAGCTCCTGCTCCATGGCTCTGATTGTGTCTGAAAGGGTTGACATCTCTCTGTCCAGCTCCTCAATCTTCTCCTTCATTGTCTGGCTCTTCTGCTCCTCTTCCTCCTTCAGTGCAGCTACCCTGGCCTCCTTTTCCTCATGGAGAAACTGGAGAAGCTTCTTAAACTCCTTCTCAATCTGCTTCTCTGTGTGCAGGGCCTGGACCTGGAGATTATAAGATAAGATAAGATATTCCTTTATTGATCCCCTTGGGGAAATTCAGGCATCATAGCAGCATGGGGGATGGGGGGGGGGGCAAGGGCATAATTTAGTTTTCAATGGTGGAGGGGACACATTTGTGGGGCGTGGTCAGTGGCTGTAAGGAGGTAGATTTAAAAAAAAAAAAAAAAAAAAAAAAAAAAAAACCAGTTGTGCAAGTCCATTTTGGTGAGATGTTTCTATATACAATTCACTTATGACAAGTCATAACGCCGCACGAGTCTCGGAACGTGAGAGAGAGAGAGATCATGCTATTTATTATCTACAATGTATAAAACAACAGCCTAGAGGCTTTTAAATACAACAAGGTCATAGACAGATATTTCACAGAGACCAAGCAATGCTGTTGCATTTCATGGCAATCACACAGACCATCGTTCAGTTTCACACCAAACTTTCAGGGGAGGGGTGCTATGTATTTGAGCACACCTGACGACATGGCTGTTGTTGTTATGCAAAGACGGCTGTGCTCGGTACTTAGCGCGTGCACACAAAGATGCGACTCGTCCCTCGCCGGGTGCTCACCTTGTCTTTGCATGACAATGGCTCAGGTCGTCAGAGACCTGAGCTCAGAGATGGAACAAGCAGCCGTTTTCCGTGTGGTCCAAGTGCCGCATCGCGTCTCCGTTTATTATCGTGTAACATTGTTTTGGACGGTAAAAAAGTGCAGGGGACCATAACTGCCTTCTGAAAACATGCACATGCAAACATGTCCCCTGTGTCCCCCCCCCCATAATTACGCCCGTGGGGGGGGGGGGGGGGGGGGGGTACAGGTAGTAAAAACAACAGAAGCAGTGTAAACAAATAAGTTTAAGGAAATAAGTCAATATAATTTACTATCTAACTAACTATACAGTATTCACAGTGTGACATAAGGTGCAGTATGCATAAGGTAGTGTTATAATTTACTATCTAACTAACTTAAATATACAGTAGGGGGGTTAAAAATCATGTCTCTCCCACAATGGACTACAAATGTACAATAGGGCACTTATTTTTACTGTGTGCAGGTTGAGTGCAGCTGCAATACAGTAAATAATTTATCATTAATACAGAATATTAGTACCTTTACGTGTTCTGCTGTGCGGACGCATGTTTGTTTGATTTCTTTAAAGGCCTGTAGCTTGTCACGTAAGGTCTTCAGTGGAGCCTGGAGCTGCTTCTGCAATGGAATTCATTCATTCATTCATGATGTATTTCACTTGAAAGATGCAAGTCTGAGGACTCTGTGCTGCAGCACCGGTTTCAACACACGGATTGGAGTACGTTTGCCACCCAGGCCACCCTGGACTCCCACACTGACACTGACTCCCACGCTGACATTGACTCCCACGCTGACATTGACTCCCACACTGACATTGACTCTCACACTGACATTGACTCCCACACCTCCTACGTTGTGGACAAATATAAATCAACTCCAACATCAGTGTCTGAATCTAATCCCATCTAATTGTTCTGATTGTCTAATGTTTCTGTATTCATTAACAACGTGACAACAATGTTTACTCTGTGTATTTATTGAGTATAATTAAAGATTGAATAAATTAATATAATAATGATTTTGCCATACCTTGTGATCCTCCGAAGCCTCCTCTATGGGGCAGCAGTTGTGGCTCTTGTGTTTTCTGGACGACTGACACACCACACAGATGGGCTGGTGGTCATCCAGACAGAAGATCTTGAGTTTCTCACCGTGCAGACTGCAGAGCACCTCAAAACCTGCTGGAGCTCCCTGGCTTCTCTCCCTGAAGGCCTCACACAGGTTCTTCAAAGCCAAGTTACGAGGAGGATTTAAAATTGAAGAGACTTCCTTACAAAGTGGACAGTTCTTGTCTTCTCTGTCTCTCCAGTATTGTTGCAGACAGGCTTTACAGAAGCTGTGGCTACACAACAAGAGGACAGGATCTGTGTAGATGTCACGGCACACAGGACAAGACAGATCCTCTTCACAATGAGACGAAGCCATTTTGTCTCTCAGTAACACTCCCTCCTCTGGAAAGCTCCCTGAAGTTTACTTTAACTTTTGTTATAAACTTACTTAGATTCAGTCAGCAGCTGGTTGAAGTCACTGTTTGATCACTAGTTATGAGGGCCGACGTTCCATTCTACTGGTTAAAGTTGCTTACTCGTGAGTAGTATGTGCGTTGATAAAGACAAATAATGTCCACAGCCGCTCCAGTGTAAAACAAAGATATCAAAATGGTTTATTTCTCTTCCACAGCGAAGTCTTTCTTTACAGAAGCGGTCCCAAAGCTTTTTTCCTAAATATTCACGTTACTACTACAAGGTCCAGTCTCCAAATCACCGCCGACTCGACACATGAAGATTCCTCCACACTGGAAAGCCGAAAATCTATGCTGTTTAGTCTATCGGTTCAGTACTGCTCAGCACTGTTTCAAGATGCACACTGACCTGGCAGAGAGAATTGCTGAATATATATACACAAACGTTCTAGAATGTTCGGTCATGACATCATATGATGACATCACCAATGTTCTATAACATTTGGCTATAAAACTTCTGAGGTGGCGAGAGTAGGGGAGAAGAGGGGGGGGGGATGTAAGGGGGTGATAGTTGGGGTACCGGTCGAGGTTACAGTAGAGCAGCTGGTGGAAGAGCTAAAGGAGGACAGGCGTAATGGCATAGTTAAGAGTGCAGCAAGGATGAAGAGGGGAGCGGAGAGGGCAGTGACGGGGACGGTAGTGATTACGTTTGAGGGTGGGGTTGTTCCTAGCGAGGTATTAGTAGGGCGTAGGATGTATAGGGTTAGGGAATTTGTTCATAATCCTCTTAGGTGCTATAGGTGCCAGGGGTTTGGCCATATAGCTACCACGTGTATGAAGGGGATGAGGTGCGCTAGGTGTGGCGGGGAACATGAATATGGGAAATGTGGAGAGGGAGTGAAGCCGAGGTGCTGTAGTTGTGGTGGGGAGCACAGTGTAGCGTTTCGGGGGTGCGAGGTGATGATGAAGCAGGTCGCGGATCGGAGAG
Source organism: Notolepis coatsorum (assembly GCF_963971535.1). NCBI lineage: Eukaryota > Metazoa > Chordata > Actinopteri > Aulopiformes > Paralepididae > Notolepis > Notolepis coatsorum. Next base: position 7,920,574 of record NC_140168.1, on the reverse strand, counting down.
AGAGAAGGGAGGGTAAGTTGACGTATGCTGGGGCGGTTAGCAGGGCAGGACAGGGGAGCCAAGAAAGGGTGCAGGGGGTTGAAGGAGGGCATTTGGCAGTGAGGGTAGAGCAGGTGGAAAGAGACAGGGGAAGGGAGGAGAAATTAGGTATTGTGGCCTTCGTGGCAGGGGTAGTTACTGGTATGGCAGAGGTTACGGGTAGAACAGAGATGGTGAAGATGATTGTTAGGATAGCGGTTCAACATCTGGGATTGGAAGGTCTGGACTGGAGGGAGGTGTGTGAAGAGTTGGCTGAGGGGGCTGCGAGGGACAGGGCTGCGAGGGACAAAGCGGCCCAGGATAAGATAGCAGGGGGCAAGGAGGGTCCCGCGGAGGGGGGCTCAGACAGGAAGTAGCAGCAGTAGATGCACTCCAATGGACAATGTAGTTGATGACGGGGTCCAGTAGAAGAAGAAAAAGAAGGTGAAGAAGGATAAGAAGGAGAAGAAGAAGAGCCCATAAAAAGAATTGCGGAGGGCAGTAATACGCCTCGATGCGTCTACTCTGCCGGAAATTCAAATAAGAAGAAGAAGAAGAATGTCCTTTTATGACATCCTACTGTGACATCACAAATGTTCTAGAATGTACTATTATGACAAATAAGACGTTCAATGACTTTATCTAAATCCAATCAACATTCCTAATGCCGTTTCAATGTAAGGATATAAAAATAAACATAAACATTCATATATAATATACCATAACCTAAATATATAGCTTTGGCGCCTCTACACTAGTCCTTCCTGTGTTTGTCTAAAGCTAGTCCTACTCCTTCAGTACGAGCTGTGGGTTTTATCTGGAGCAGGCGGGTGTCGGTCGATGAGGAGTGTAGAAACACTGATGTTTATCACCTGTATATCAAAGGTTATAATCCTAGTTATGTCATTACTGGCAAAGCGTATTGCTTCGCCTATTGGACTATGCTCGCGCCTGTGGGCGTTCGTTGAGAGAACTTTTCATGCACCTACCATTCACCTAGCCACGCCCACCTCTCTAGTATATAACCAGGTGAAGTGGTCACGCCCACCTCTCTAGTATATAACCACACAGTAAATTTCGCAAGGTAAATTTTACTCAAACTGAGTACATTTTACTCAAACTCAATTTTACGCCCAGCTCTCTAGTATATAACCAGGTGTAGTGACCTCACCTCTCTAGTATATAACCAGGTGTAGTGACCTCACCTCTCTAGTATATAACCAGGTGTAGTGACCTCACCTCTCTAGTATATAACCAGGTGTAGTGACCTCACCTCTCTAGTATATAACCAGGTGTAGTGACCTCACCTCTCTAGTATATAACCAGGTGAAGTGACCTCACCTCTCTAGTATATAACCAGGTGTAGTGACCACACCTCTCTAGTATATAACCAGGTGTAGTGACCTCACCTCTCTAGTATATAACCAGGTGTAGTGACCTCACCTCTCTAGTATCTAACCAGGTGTAGTGACCTCACCTCTCTAGTATATAACCAGGTGTAGTGACCTCACCTCTCTAGTATATAACCAGGTGAAGTGACCTCACCTCACTGTGGGGAAAATAAAAAAGTACACTAGATTACAGTAGATATCATTATCTGTTCTTATGCATGCCTGGTGATACTAAATCCAAATTGAACTCGGGCATTTGAAAGATAATATATGTATATATATATAAATGTGCGAATTGGCTATAATAAGGTAATGTATAAGCATCTATTCTATATTCTATAATAATATTTAAAATTGCATTGGTCCGGATGGGAGAATTCAGTACTGTATCTACAGAACCTTCGGTTTTATCATCTTCCCTTTATTAATTTCCTTAGATTTTTTGTACACATGATCTCAAGAGGGTACTGAACGAGATCAGTGGCAGTTTTTTAAGTTTGGTCATTATTATCATGGTGTTATTCACTGTCAAAGATGCAAAGACAAATCATAATTCATATTCTCCTTTGTTTCATCACAATTTAAGCAAGCCTAGTAATAGACACAATATTTCTGACACTGTGAATACATTCCCTGAGGTCCATAGATGTACCTAGATACCAAGAATATGCAAATAGCCCTTGTAGAAGTGGAGCAATATTCCATTTACCTAGGCATATATTTTATGCGGATTTTCACATTGTGTGGAACAGGTTAAGTCACCTTGTTAATTTGAAATGGTTAAAATCTTAAAGCTGCTATAGATCAGTGGCCTAACTTTGTTCCTAGCGGTGGGGGGGACATATTAGGGGGCGTGCTCAGTGACGACGCAGTGGGGGGGGGGGTAGTGCAAATTCTTTTCTTCTAATACCAGGTGTGCAATACGCATTTTCCCAGGCGGTGGCGCCTCTTGTAAGAGGTGGTCATCGTGGAGCCAGGGCTTGTCCAGCAGCACGTCCGCTAATTTAATATAATGATACTAGTGAAAAATGTTTAACTCTGTCAAAATAAACAAGCTGCATAGGCATAATAAACTGTAAGCGACATATACATGTTTGCACTGTCTTTTTTCTATTATTCAGATTCAGATTCAGATTCAGAGTTTTATTTTCCACATGGAATCATACAATCAGAGTTTCTTCATTGCACAATCATAAATAACATTCCATGGACAAAAGGAGCAGGAAGAAGAATAAATCTTATAGTTACCTGCCTGTAGCGGCAACATGCCAGAATGCCGCTTCTTGGTGTAGACGGGGAGTGAATCCATACGCGCTCAACGTCCAAAGAAATAGTTTTCCACACATTAAGCTCCGTTATCAGACACCGATGTGGTGACCCGATTTAATTAGAATAAGTAGGTTACATGGGAGGGTTGATCACAGTGATCCTAAAACGTCATATAACCTGGTCTAATTGCTTAAAGTGTAATCTAAACAGTTTCCGAAAGCGTCCTGAAGCGCTGAAGCGGTAAGAAAATCATATGCTTTCCCCATCGACTACCGCCCAACAGCTGATTCCTATCACCTATTTAATGATCTCTGCCGCGCCGTCGCCGATCACCCGACAGGTGCAGGTGATCCACTCACGGCGCAGCAGAGTCCACCCAACAGGCTGCACAGAATCATAACATTCCCCTCAATCATTACATTCCCATAAATTGTAACCTTCTATTGATAAAAATAATGATAATAATAATACTAATAATAATCAATAACAAAAAACACTCATTCGGCCTTTACACCGGCCCCTAATTGTGCCTACACAATTACAAAATATGGTTGGGCGAGTGTTCATTACAGCTGGCAATCCTCCTTTGACTCCAGTAGTAGGCCCTTGTTATCCGGAAAGGTTTCCAGGATCCGTCCAAGCGGCCAGGAATTCCTGGGCGCTGTGTCGTCCACTATGACCACCAAGTCACCAGGGGCGAAGTTCTCTTTGGCTATTTATGTTATCAGCTGTGCCGTGGCAGATTCACCTGTCACGTGAATCACCACAATACAACTGAGAACATTCCACGTCACAAAATAAAAAATCTTCAAGTTGATCCACAATCCACTTCACTCCAGGGTTTGCCATGGTGGTGCATTGGAATGACGATGTGAATCAAACACCACTCATGTTCTTTCCACTTTCTTTCTTTCTTTTGTGATACACCCTGTGATGGGGTATGTACCAGACACAGCCATCCTTCCTTGGTTCTTGAAGAGGTACCTTCTCTGTGGTCTTAGATATTCCATCCTCTTTCCTCTTTGATCTTACAGTCTTCTCTCTGCTCTTAGATCTTCCTGTCTTCTTTTGCAGGCTCATGGCTCGTTGTGTCGTCACCTGTCTGTACTCTGCATGGTACCCTTCATCCTTCCTCTTCTTTTGCAGGTGCATGGCTCGTGTCGCCACCTGTCTGTTGTTGCGTGTCATCACATCTCCTTTCCGAAAGGAGAGTGGCAAGTTATACTGACCATCTTTTAAGTTTATCGAACTGTTGGTGATGGCTTTGGGTCTTCTTGTCACATCCACCACGTTGACGTTCAGTGGACCATATCTTCTTGTCACATCCACCGCGTTGACGTTCAGTGGACCATAGACCGCCCATCCCAAGAGTGACCTTACAGCATATGGTCCGTCATCCTGGCTGTTCACTATCTGCCGAGGCTCCATGGCTCTCGGAGTATTGACTCCAATCAGAAGCTCCACATCTGAGTCAATGTAAGTGATGTGAACATCCTTTAGGTAGGGCCATTTCTTCAGTTCCTCTTGAGTAGGGATGTTTTCTTTTGACACTGGGATTGCTGGTTGAGTGTATAGCGTAGGCAGTGCAATAAATGTGTCATCATTGATGTTGCCTACCTCCAGGCCTGAGATCTCATATGCTGGGACATGTTTCTCTTGTGCCATTGTCTTAAGGAGAATTGATGTTTTCCGGCCCTTAGCGTTCAGCTTCCTTATGAGGCTCTCTGTGCAAAAGGATGCCGAGCTGCCATGGTCCAAGAAGGCATATGTCGTTACATACCCACTTTCGTCAGCCTGTTTCACCTTTACTGGCACGATGGGTAAAGCACAGTCCTTACCGGCCCCATTATGTTCACCAAGCCTCACCAGAGCACTACCCACAGTCTTCTTGGTCAGGGGTGGTGTCCTCTCCTGTTGAGGTGATTTCCATTCCATTGACCCGACTGTTCCTTTTTGCTCATCCGGTCCTTCTTGGTCATTTGTCTCTATGTGTAGCAGAGTCAGGTGTTCTTTCTGACAATGCTGACACCTCATCCGCTGGCTACAGTGCCTACTGAGATGTCCCTTGGTGAGACAACCAAAACAAAGTCCTTTCACCTTTAAGAACTCTATTTTGTCTAGATGTTTCTGAGCTCTTATCCTCCTGCAGGCTTCAAGTGAGTGATCGCCTGCACAGTACAAGCAAGGAGTTCTAAAAGCCACAGAGCCATCTGCCTTGCATCCTACATTACCGACGGTTGGCGGTATGTTTGTGACTGGTGTCACTGTCGTGACGAAGCTGCTTCTCTCTTTAACCGGTGCAGCCGCTGTTCCTGCTCTTGTTTGCCATACAGAGGCTGCAGTCTTGAGGTACCTTGGGGCAGCTCCGTCAGGACTGTAATCCTGAATATTGCCCCACAATGGGTCGGAGGCGATTTTGGCTTGTTTCTCCAGGTAAGCCACAAGATCCTTGAATTTGGCTCTTTGCCCAGTGCGCTCCTGGATGTCGTAGGCTGTTGACCCCCACCTTTCTCTGATCCTAAAGGGTATCTTGGATAAGATCAGTCGTAGGTTAGATGGATTGTCCAGCTCATCCATGTAGTGAAGCTCCTGCATTGCATTACTGCATCCTCTCAGGTAGAGGGCGTAGGCGCGCAAAGCTTGACTATCCTCCTGTTTGATGCTGGACCAGTCCAAGGCCTTCTTTATATAAGCATTTGTTATCCTTATTTCATCACCGAAATTCTCTTTAAGTAGTCTTTTGGCTTCCACATATCCATCCTGTGGATGCATGTGTAGGCAGCTCCTCACAAGATCTTTAGGTGGTCCTGTGGTGTATTGTTCTAAAAAGTAGAGTCTATCTTGCTCGCTGGTGGTTCTATTTTCTATGCCGTACTCGAAGGCTCGCATGAATGACCTAAAGTTCATAGGATCTCCGTTAAACATGGGAATCTCCCTGGTTGGGAGTAGCGCCAGATTCTGCTGTGAGACAAGTATATCTGCAATGTCGTTCTGCCTTGCCATGACATTTGATAGAACCTGGTCTGTTTGGGTTTGACCCTGTTGTCCTGCAGTAGCTCCAGATGGTTGTAGCTGAAGCTGCACAGGGTTCTGATGCTGATATGGAGCATGTGGTTGTTGCCAAGGTTGTGGCTGAGGTAGCACATATGGTGGTGGTCGATACTGTACAGGTGGTAGTGGCTGTATATATGGCTGTTTGGGTCTCACTACTTGTGGAGGCCTCTGTTGTTGTTGTTGTTGTTGTTGTTGTTGTTGTTGTTGTTGTTGTTGTTGTTGTTGTTGTTGTTGCTGTTGTTGTTGTTGCTGTTGATGCTGTTGTGGTTGTTGCTGTTGTTGATGCCGTTGTGGTTGTTGCTGTTGTTGTTGTTGCTGTTGTTGTTGTTGTTGCTGTTGTTGTTGTTGTTGTTGTTGTTGATGCTGTTGTTGTTGTTGCTGATGTTGTTGTTGTTGTTGTTGTTGTGGTTGCTGTTGTTGCTGCTGCTGTTGTTGATGCTGTTGTGGTTGTTGCTGTTGTTGTTGTTGTTGCTGCTGTCGTTGTTGTTGCTGATGTTGTTGTTGTTGTTGTTGTGGTGTGTGCGCCCATGCATACTGGTCCAAGAGCTGTCTTTGCACAGGGGTTTTTGGAACAGCATTTATGGATGCATATTCTACCGTGGATTGCAATATCGGTAGTCCTTCTGAGGTGTCTAGAGCATGTGCTTGGTCAACATAATCATTCATACCATCTCTAGGTTGCATCTTGTACACATATCCGTCCTCTTGAGAGGGTGGCTGGTTAATTTGTGATGGATACCTCGTGGTTCTAGATGAGTTGGTTTGTGATAATGTCTCATACTCATCCAGTATCTTGAGTTTGGCCGCTGATACAGCCATGTCTGTGTCAAAGTCGAGTTTATCCTTCTCAGCCTTTAATTTAGCCTTGGCTTTAGCCTCCTGCAGACTTAATTCAGCTATGGCTTTAGCTTTATTTAGATTTGTTTCAACCTCTAATTCAGCCTCCTTTAGGCTTATGGCTTGTCTGGCTGAAAGTGCAGCGGCCTTTGCCAGAATGGTGGCCCTCTCGTTTTCAGCCCTTCGACGGGCGGCAGATAACCTGGATGATTGGCTTTTACTTGATGATTTTGATGATTTGGATGATCTTGATGGGGCCCTGGAAACGCTATCCTCTGGGCCTATTGTAGCCTGAAGGTCCCTTTCCAGCTCATCTTGAGTCTCTACTGGAGACTCTTGGATCCCAGACCCAGTTGGACTTTGGGATGGAGTTTGCCTTTCCTTATTCCCTTCCATCAACCATTTTTCCATCACATTAATAAATGCATTGAATTCATCTATTCTTGGTTTATACCGTTGTGTTTCATCCTCATCGCTTTCCTGTAAATACGGCTGTACAGACTCAATTGCTGACTTAAAAGCACTGAGTGTCTTATTGAACAGTGCCATGTCCGTTCTTACTCCTTGTTCATCATTTGATTTCATCATCAGAATAATCTCATTTTTCTTGCGGGTGCATGCTGCAAGCCTGGCTTTACGTGATGCCATTAGTTGTTTCAGCTCAATATCAGCTTGTGTCAAATACATGTTCTCTGTTTCGATATCTGACATCTTGTCTATATTTATCCACCAGTTCTTAAGACAGTTTTATAATTTGGCTTATATTCCACAGCGCCGTTTGCGCGCGCCGTACGTGGTAGTGTCTATTCCATTCATACATTCTACTCACGCACGTTCCCTTTGATGTCCTCGAGCCGGGAGGGAGGATCCTCCCCTCTTGGTGGTGATGCTTTCGTTGATCGATCCTGTAGCTGATCACAGGCAGCGATGTCCTCGGGCTGTGATCATTCACTGTGCTGATGTGGATCGATTCCTTCCTGCTGATCGCTGATCTTTGATTGTCTCTCACAACAATGCTGGCCCCTTGTTGTCAGTCCTCTTGCGAGTCCTCCTCTGGTGTTGTGCTTATTGACGCGCGCCTCTGCCTTGGGTCGCGTCAATATCTGCGCGAGTCCTCTTTCACTTTATTGAAGCTGGTTGGGGTTCAATAAACGCGATTTTCTTACTTAATGTAGCGGCAACATGCCAGAATGCCGCTTCTTGGTGTAGACGGGGAGTGAATCCATACGCGCTCAACGTCCAAAGAAATAGTTTTCCACACATTAAGCTCCGTTATCAGACACCGATGTGGTGACCCGATTTAATTAGAATAAGTAGGTTACATGGGAGGGTTGATCACAGTGATCCTAAAACGTCATATAACCTGGTCTAATTGCTTAAAGTGTAATCTAAACAGTTTCCGAAAGCGTCCTGAAGCGCTGAAGCGGTAAGAAAATCATATGCTTTCCCCATCGACTACCGCCCAACAGCTGATTCCTATCACCTATTTAATGATCTCTGCCGCGCCGTCGCCGATCACCCGACAGGTGCAGGTGATCCACTCACGGCGCAGCAGAGTCCACCCAACAGGCTGCACAGAATCATAACATTCCCCTCAATCATTACATTCCCATAAATTGTAACCTTCTATTGATAAAAATAATGATAATAATAATACTAATAATAATCAATAACAAAAAACACTCATTCGGCCTTTACACTGCCCCTTATTCCTAAACTAAAAATGTATTTTCTTAATGGTCGGTGTACAACCTAATTTATACAAATAATAATTTATACCATTATACAGAAACTCACATTCCACAGTTAAACAAAGAAAAAATTAAATAATAATAATAATAATAAAGAATAAAAGAAAGAGAGAAAAAAAGAAAAGAAAAGATCTCACTATTCAGATCACATTTGATTTTCATACTGACTAAATATTTCTTTTTTATAATTTTTTTTGAATTGATAAACACTTTTACATCCCTTAAGCTCCCTATGGAGAGCATTCCACAACTTTACACCAATAACGGAAGGACACATCTGTTTAAGTGTGGTACGTGCAAACTGATGTTTAAAATAGTATTTTCTCCTACTAAACTCACTTTCTAAATGAAAAAGATTTTGTAGTTTTTCTGGCAGTGTATTATTTCTTGCCCTAAACATAATTAACATTGTTTGAAACTTAACCATGTCATCAAGTTTAATTATTCTAGATTTAATAAATAATGTATTTGTGTGTTCTCGATAACTCACTTTATGTGTGATTCTTATGGCCCTGTAGTATATATAATGGTTTTATATTGGTCCCATAAGTATTCCCCCATACTTCAATACAATAACTGATATAAGGTGAGATGAGTGAACAGTAGAGTGTTCTCATTGCCTCATACTCTAACACATCCTTTACTTTATTCATAACAAAAATACTCTTGGACATATTTTTTTTAACGTGTGCTATGTGCGATTTCCATGTTAATTTATCATCCATAATCACACCAAGAAAACGGAATTCATTAACTCTCTCTATATCAACTCCATCTATTGTCAGTACTATATTTTCATCTAGTTTTCGATTGCCAAAAATCATAAATTTAGTTTTTTCAGATTCAGTGATAGCTTATTTACATCAAACCATTTCTTTTTTTGTATCCACTTTTTCTCCCATTTTTTCTATATTTTCTCCCATCCCAATTTCGTATCATCCAATTCAACCCTCCCCTGTCACGAACGCTGTTTCTTGCCTCCCACAAGCCGGCTGCAATGTGGACTAAGTCATACATAGCACAAGTCCCCTCCGGTACTTGAGGTAACAGCAGTCGCATCTTTTCACCTGCGCAGCTCGATCTCTCAGTGGCGAGGAGTAACGCGTGGGAGGCTCACGCTGCCCCCGACACTTCCTGATTCTACTGCGCAGGCGCACCAACCGACCTGTAGGAGTCGCTGTCCACAACGCCCGATCCCCACCCATCAGTTTCCCACCCCCTAATACGGCCAATGTGTATTAGTATGAACGACCAGCTAAACTGAAAGCAATGTGGAGCGCTGGGCTTGAACAGGCGAGCCCAGCGTCTCCAGCATTCGTGGCGAGCGCCTTGCCCACTACGCCACGTAGCCGCCTACATCAAACCATTTCTTTAGCTTTATCATTTCATACACAATATATTCTGCTAGTTCCTTTAAATTATTTCCAGAGCAAAAAAGAAAATTGGTATCATCAGCAAACAAGACAAACTGTAATAGTTTTGAAACATCACAAATATCATTAATATATAAAAGAAAGAGTTTGGGCCCCAAAACCGAACCTTGCGGTAAAGTGCCTCTCGAGACTCGGGTGCATAACACATAACAGATCAGTCATTTGATTGTAATGCAGGTGCTCGCATTATAAATCGAATGTATTATTATTATTATAACACATGAACAGATCAGTAGGGTGGGCATTTGATTTGCAATGAGTTTGTATCTTGTTTGCAAATCTTGCAAATGATTATGTCTTGCTGATGGACTCTGTAAACACGCATTTGTCATGTCTTATGAACCACGATTATTTTCAAGAGAAACAAACAGGAAACACACCTCGGCTCGGCTGACGACCCGAGCTATTATTATGCAAAGACTATACTGTAGCGAGTGGGTACTTGGCCCGTGCAGGGCAAGAATGCGACCCCCGTCTACTGCTCTTTGCATAATAATAGGACAGGTAGTCAGAGACTCAGCTCAGAGACAATCAGCAATTTTCTGTGTGTGGTCCTAGTGCTGGCCGCGCGGTCGCCGCGGTCGTCCGTTTATTATCCATGTATTTGGACGGTAAAACGTGGGGGGTACAATAACTGCATTCTGAAAACATGCTGGGGACACTTTCCGATGTCCCCGGCGTAAGTTATGCCCCTGCTATAGATAAAATGTGTACAGTATGTAGACTATTCTTTTTTTCTTTAATAATACATCCACAGAGCTTTTATAAAATATCGCCTTCCCCCTCTCAAATAATTATTGATTCGTGAATTTGTATAATTTAACTGGAAAATCCATGTTTCAATATAAAAATTTAAAAAAAAATCCCGTCCTCAGAGACGTTCTGGAGACAGAGAAGAACTTTAGTATTATTCCCGAATGATGTTTTAACCACTGAGTGTCTCTGATCAGATAGAAGACATACAGCCCTACCAGCTGTGAAAGACATACAGCCCGAATAGCTAATATACAGTTATTATTGTCTAGCTCCATCGTAGATCTCCATCGTAAGCTACATCACCGACGATGATGAGGAGGAGTACAGAGCCCTGGTGGAGAGCTTCGTGGGGTGGAGCGACAGCAACCACCTCCAACTCAACACCAGTAAGACCAAGGAGCTGGTGGTGGACTTCCGGAGGGGCAAGAAGAGGCCCCCCCCGATTCCCATCTCCATCCGAGGGGTGGAGGTGGAGATGGTGGACTCATACAAGTTCCTTGGGGTACACCTGAACAATAAACTGGACTGGTCGGACAACACAGAGGCCCTCTACAGGAAGGGACAGAGCAGGCTGTTCTTCCTGAGGAGACTCAGGTCCTTCAATGTGTGCAACAAACTGCTGCAGTCTTTTTACCAGTCTGTTGTGGCCAGCATCCTCTTCTATGCTGTGGCATGCTGGGGAGGCTACATCAACTCAAGGGACACCAACAAGCTCAACAAGCTGGTGAGGAAGGCTAGCTCCGTGGTGGGAGTCGAGCTACCTAGACTTGAGGTGATGGTAGAGAGGGGGATGATAAGGAAGCTGGATGCCATCATGGAGAACCCCTACCACCCCCTCTACGACGAGCTAGTCAAGATGAGAAGCTCGTTCAGCCACAGACTCATCCCCCCCCGACACTCAACTAACCGCCTCGGACAGTCCTTCATACCAGCGGCCATCAGGCTCCACAACAGTGGGCAGCGACTAGCAGCCTCCAGGCCCCACAACAGGGGGCAGCGACAGCGACTGCTACCAGACATTGACCTGGGACTTATAGGAACCCAAGGGGGACAAAGTAGACTACCCTGGTACTTTGATTAATGTATACTCAGTAGATAGTAAATTATTATAACACTACCTCTTGCATACTGCACCTCATGTGACACTGTGAATAATGTGAATATTCCTCAGCTAGTCAGATAGTAAATTATATTGACCATATTGATCAAATTGTTTACACTGCCTGTGTTGTCTTTTACTACCTGTATACTGTGTTGTTTTACTACCTGTACCCCTCCCCCCCTCCCCCCCATGCTGCTATGATGCCTGAATTTCCCCAAGGGGATCAATAAAGGAATATCTTATCTCTTAGCTTCCAAGAGCAGCTTGGTTTCTGTCCCCGGGAGATGAAACCTTTTTCAAGTACTCAGTACAATGCAAAATCTATCTGGCGTGAATACACAGTATTCATGTACCCAAATACACCCTTTTCTGTAGGGGTCAGGAATTTTCAGACTTCAATATGGTCAGACTTCAGCTGTAAACTGGTATTTTTTTGTTTGTTAGCTGTATACATTCCAACAGCCATCACTGGTATAGAGTCTTTGGTCAGTAACATGGGTCTCCAAGTCCCTCTGCTCTGCAGAGAGTCCCGACACTGTGGAAAACCTCCTGTGTGGTCCCTGTCCCCAAGTGCCCGCGTCCCAGCACGTCCAAGGACTACAGGCCGGTGGCTCTAACCTCTCATATAATGAAGACCATGGAGAGGTTAGTCCTGGAGCAACTCCGCCCGGTGACCAAACCCCACCTAGACCCACTCCAGTTCGCCTACCAGACCCGACTGGGGGTAGAGGATGCTGTCATCTACCTGCTGAACCGAGCCTACACTCACCTAGACCAGGGGTTCCCAAACTTTTCAGGCTGGGGCCCAGAAAATAAGGCGTCGGGTTTTTTTTTTTTTTTTTTTTTTCTCAGGCGACCGATTTTTTAAGCCAAATATCACTTCAATCCTATTAAGTTAGTTCAAGTTAGTTATTCATTTATATGTGCTATTTATGAGAGGGCTAACTTGTTGCAAAATAATAATGATAATAATAATAGCCTCATTAAAATACTATTGTTGCTTCGGTTGTTTTCAGCGTTTTATGTGCATAATCTGTTATTTAGTTTGAAATGTTCGTTGAAATAAGTAGATTTTTCGTTTTTGTTTATTTATTAAGTTAATATAAAACCATATAGTCACATTTTAGAATACAATAGAATAGAATTTTAGAATACAACTAGAAACACTGTCCTGGCCTGCTTCTAAGTTCAGTGACCTGACAATTTTTTTTTTAGTTTTTAGTTTTTTGGAAATCATCTCGCGGCCCTCCCGTGGCTGCTCGCGGCCCACCTTTGGGTCGCGACCCCGACTTTGGGAACCACTGACCTAGACAAGCCGTGGAGCACTGTGAGAGTCATGTTCTTTGACTTCTCCAGTGCTTTTGATACCATAAGGCCTGGGCTACTGGGTGAGAAGTTGGAGGCGATGCAAGTAGAGGCCCCCCTGGTGTCCTTGGTTGTTGACTATCTGACGGGAAGACCACAGTACGTGCGCCTACGGAGCTGTGTGTCAGACAGACTGGTCAGCAACACCGGGGCCCCGCAGGGGACAGTCCTCTCTCCCTTCCTCTTCACTGTCTACACCAACGACTTCCACTATCGGTCAGAGTCCTACCACCTTCAGAAGTTTTCTGATGACTCTGCGATAGTGGGATGTATAAAGGACGGTGACGAGAGGGAATACCGGGAACTGGTAGTGGACTTTGTCACATGGTGCGATAAAAACCACCTGCAGCTAAATGTGGCGAAGACCAAGGAACTGGTTGTGGAGCTGGGGAGGAGGAGGAGTGCACCTGTGACCCCCGTTTCCATCAGGGGAGTTGATGTGGACATGGTTGAGGTGTACAAATACCTCGGTGTGCACATCGACAACAAACTGAATGGGTCAAAACATGCAGAAGCACTGTACAAGAAGGGCCAGAGCCGACTCTACTTCTTCAGAAGGCTGAGATCCTTTATCGTAAAAGTGTTCAGTGGTTTTACCTATTAAAACCAGATATCCTAGCTACTCTGCATTGTGATTTGTCCGTTGTTAAAACCCTATTACTGATAAAGGCCAACACGGCCTTGCAGGACGGCAGCGAAGAATAAGAAGCATCAAATGAAGAGAAGAGAGTTGAGCTATTGTAAAAATACTTCTTTTATTTCAGCAGTCAGGAAGTGAAATAACAAGAACTTGTGTGCACTGATTCAAATATACCCGATACTATGCCATCGGCTATCCGTTTCAGAATAAAAGAATACAATTAAAGAATGGTCTTCTGGTTTCTCGGAGGTCGTCTCTTCTTCCTAAGAACAAAGAAAAAAGACTGTTCTCGTTCTCACTCGTCGCCGTCTGCTTCCAGTGGGGGTGGGTCAAAAAGCATCTCTGTCGGTCTGTGTGTTGCCTCCTGCTCTCGTCTTACTATTTTCTATGTTGCTTTATGTTAGGTTTGTTTAACACATACTTTATCCTTAAATCAAAGTATTTACTCTCTAAATATCTAAATTCACTGGTATGTTTTCTTTAATCCAATCTAGTTTGTTCTAATGTCCTCACACATTAACTATATTAACTATATTTCCAAACAAGTCCTACATAGGGTTTTTAAGCTAACCAACTTTACTTTTATGGCTATTTCCTGTATTAGTTTATTGCTAGCAGGACAGCTGCATTTTCCGGAGTGTCCTGTTTACGGTATCAGTGGTGAGTGCCTACGGGCCATCTCTTTGTTCCACTTGGGCTTGATCAACAGACCATTCTATTCAGTCCTTTGTTTCTAAGTTCTAACGTGGGGGAAGGAGACAAAGTCTGTGTTTACGGTTACCACTATAATGCAATCACTTTGTCTCCAGACCTAAATTCTGTGTACCGTGACAGGGGCCAAAGGACGTGAGAGGGATTTAATCACTCTTGTCAGACCTGCTCGACTACCCTTTTGGCGGACTAGCAGAACAATACCAGAATGACCATATCTAAGTCAAGTCAAGTCAAGTCAAGAGTTTTAATTGTCACGGCATACAGGTATACAATGAAATGCAGGTGGTCTTGCCCGCAACGATGTGCAATACAGTGGTACATATAATAGAATCAAGAGAAGGAAACAACATTGTGCAGTAACAGGTAGCAGGTAACATGGAGTGACATCTCGGTATCTGTACATAGTTATTTACAGAGCATGTGGGACATGCTAGTTAGCTTTGGTAGTGCAATACACTGTTCCTGTTATTCTAATTTAAAGTGTCCTTTCCTTTGGCCATACGTGTGCGTGTGTGCGACATGAGTGTGTGCCCGCTCATGTTAAAGTGTTAAGTGGCTGCTCGTGTGTGAGCGTGCACAGTGTGCGTGTCGTGTGTGTGTTCATGTGTGCTTGTGTGTGGACAGTTCAATGTTCTGAGCACTCAATGTTCATTGTTCATGGCTCTGATGGCCTGGGGGAAGAAGCTGAGCCTAAGCCGCTCTGTCCTAGTAGCTGGGGTTCGCAGGCGTCTGCCTGACCTCAGCAGCTGAAACAGGCTGTTATTGGGGTGGTGAGGGTCTTTCATTATCCTGCAGGCTCTGGATTTGCACCTCTTGTTGTATAGAACCTGCAGGGGGGGTAGTGCAATACCCGTGGTACGCTCGGCTGAGCGCACCACTCTCTGTAGGGCCTTCTTGTCTTGTGCCGTGCTGTTTCCATACCAGGCAGTGATGTTTCCGGTCAGGATGCTCTCTACAGCTCCTGAGTAGAAGGACTGGAGTATCTTCCCCGATACTCTGAACTTCCTTAACTGTCTCAGGTGGTAGAGACGCTGTTTCGCCTTCTTTACTACTGTGTCTATGTGTGTTGACCATGTCAGGTCCTCTGAGATGTGGACCCCCAGGTACTTGAAGCTGCTCACCCTGTCCACGGTAGCCCCGTTTATCATCAGTGGTGTGTGTGTCTCCTGCTGTCCTCTCCTATAATCCACGATCAGCTCCTTGGTTTTACCAATGTTCAGGAGCAGGCTGTTGTCCTGGCACCAGCGTTCCAGTACCTCAACCTCCTCCCGGTAGGCCTTCTCGTCGTTGTCCGAGATCAGCCCCACCACCACCGTGTCATCTGCGAACTTCACTATGGAGTTGGAGCTGAACTTGGCCACACAGTCGTGTGTGTAGAGTGAGTACAGCAGGGGGCTCAGAACACAGCCCTGGGGGGACCCGATGCTCAGGGTGATGGTGTTGGAGGTCTGACCCCCCACCCTGACCGCCTGGGGTCTTTCGCTCAGAAAGTCCAGTACCCAGGCGCTCAGGGCGGAGCTCAGACCTAGCTCGATCAGCTTGTCCACCAGTCTGGTGGGGACTATGGTGTTGAACGCTGAGCTGTAGTCAATGAACAACAGTCTCACATAGCCCCCCTTCTGACGGTCAAGGTGCGAGAGGGTGCTGTGCAGTACCTGGGAGACCGCGTCGTCGGTGGACCTGTTTGTCCTGTATGCAAATTGCATAGGGTCCATATCACTGGGGAGGGAGGCACAAATGTGGTCCTTGACCAGCCTCTCGAAACATTTCATGACCACAGAGGTGAGTGCCACCGGTCTGTAGTCATTTGGACATGCTGGGGAGGGTTTCTTCGGCAAAGGGATGATGGTAGACATCTTGAAGCAGGCAGGGACCACTGACTCCGCCAGTGATTGATTAAATATGGCGGTGAACACAGGGGCCAGCTGGTTGGCACAGGTCTTGAGTATACGTCCTGTTATGCCATCTGGGCCAGCAGCCTTCCTGGTGTTCACCTGCATAAATGCTCTTCTCACACTGTGTTCCGACAACGAGAGAGCGTCCCCCCCCCCTCGCGGTTGCCCCCCCCCCCCTCCACAACAGCCGGCGCGCCAGTGACGTCACTAGCCGGAGAGCCAGCAGCGCCACTGTCTACACCACTGTCTAAAGTGTGTGCACTGCATCTTACAATTATCAGCTTCGTCCAGTAGCGGCCGACCTTGGGGAAATACAGACTTCAATATTTTCCCACCCATTTTCTACAGTAGTTATTCAGTTTGAGCCTGGGAAATATACCACACCTTCAATGTCTGTACAAGGATGTTGAGGATGTTCTATGAGTCGGTGGTGGCGGGCGCCTTCTTGTACGCTGTGATCTGCTGGGGCAGCGGACTGAGAGCAGTGGACACAACTAGGCTGGATAAGCTGGTCAGGAAGGCCAGCAGCGTGGTTGGGGTGGAGCTGGACTCTCTAGCGAGGGTGGCGGAGAGGAGGAGCCTTGCTAAGCTCCAGGCCATCAGGGAAAACCCCACCCACCCACTATACACAGACTTGGCTGACAGGAGGAGCATGTTCAGTGCTAGGCTAGACTAGCAGCCTCCAGGCTCCACAACAGGGGGCAGCGACGGCTGCCAGACATTGATCTAGGACTTATAGGAACCCAAGGAGGACAATACACTACCTGAAGCATACTGCACCTTATGTGACACTGTGAATACTGTGAATATATATTTCATTTAGTTAGATTTAAATTATAATTATATTGACCAAATTGTTTACACTGCTTCCCCCATGCTCAGTATATTCTTACTGTATTTATTTCTGTATATTTTATTTCATTTCATTTTATTCTATTTTACTCTACTCTTATCCTAGGCAACTTGATTTGATTTGTGTTATTATTCTAATTTGTGACCTGTCCTGTCTAAATGTTTAAATGTTGAGCGATTTGCAGTGTAAAATTTCCCCACAGGATAATACAAGTATTTCTATTCTATCAGTAAGAATTAAATAAATTCCCATTCCCACTTTATCCAATCAGGAGAGAGAACTCCTCACTGCAAAAATGGTATGACAAAAATAAGAAATAAAAACTAGTTTTAAGCACATGTGTCCTTGAAACAAGTAAAATAATCTGCCAGTGCAGTAAGATAATGTGGCTTGGAAATTATTCTTGAAATAAGTACAAATATGTAGTATTCTCTCTCCTTATTGGATAAAGTTGATTGATTGATTAAAAACTTTAATTAACAGATTGCGGAATGGGTACAGTACAGTACAGCTCAATACATACAATTGTTAAGGGGATGCAGACCAGAGAAAGACTTTCGTCTTGTTTACATCAGGGTCCCCCATTTTCAATTCATCTGTACATTGGGGGGGGGGGGGGGGGGGGGTAGGGGGTGGGGGTAGGGGGGGGGGGTGGGGTACACTGTACACTGTACATTGGAATACTGACAAAGCCATACTTGGTAATTTACTGTACAACTGGGTTAGGACATTTGTAGGGCCCAGTTTCGAATTGCAGTCTCCCGTAGGTGTTCTTTGAGAGTGTTTTTGAAAGTGGGTAGTGATTCACATTCCTTCACAGCTTTGGGTAGGGCGTTCCACATTGATGTGGCATAATTGCGAAACGTGTTTAGTCCCTTGTTTGTGGGAATGTATTTTCTGTTTACTGCAGAGCGGAGGGACTGGGAGATCCATGTTACTGACCAAACACTATATCAGTGATGGATGTTGGAATGTAGAGCTATTTAACATATATTTATTAAAAAAGAAATATAAAAAAAAGCACCTTTAACACATTAACTGCCATGCTTCTATCCATCAATGTATGATCACTGCTACCAGTCTAAGCCTATGGAGATGTTCACCTTCTTTGCAGGGCTATAACTTTTTAAATTGTATTGCTAAATTGACATTACTATGGCCCATTCAACATCGATTATCTATCGTTCAGGATGTAGAAACGTTATACTTTTTCATTCATAGATTCATACAAAAATACCGTCTAGAATATAAATATATTTTTATCGTTTTCTGCAGTAATTCCTAGAACGCTAGTTATAGGCCTAAACGCATAATATAGATGATTGATTGCAGTTTATTTGCGATACACGCTATATTAAAAAATCCATCTGAATACAATCCTAAAAAAACTAATCAACTGAAGCCTGATGCGGTTCCCTCGGTCTTCGACAGACAGACTGGCCCAGGCCGTTCAACCAGCGTCTCGGAGCATTTAGCGTGCTGGCTAACTAGCTACGGTTCAGCTAACTAGCTACATGCATCATTTAGCGTGCTGGCTACCTAGCCGGGATTCAAAGCCAACTAGCCGGCTAACCCAGCTCGCTAAATGCTGCATGTAGCTAGTTAGCTGAACCGTAGCTAGGTAGCCAGCTTGCTAAATGCTGCATTAGGCTAGTTAGCTGAACCGTAGCTAGGTAGCCAGCACGCTAAATGCTGCATTAGGCTAGTTAGCTGAACCGTTAGCTGAACCGTTAGTGGTCTTCTGGACAAACCTCTCACCCTCAACAACATAATCCGAGGCAATGAAGTGTTTGCTGCAGATCTTCCTTCCCTGTCCAACAGGCTGATCCGCTGATCGCGCCGCTTGAGTGCAGCCAGCCAATGTGCCAACAACACTGTTTTTTTCACTGGTAGTTTGTGGAAATGAACCAACTTTCCTCTCTTTCACACGGTAAAATTTGTTTGAACAGCCAGGAGCAATACAAAAAGAACCACGCGGTCCCGTTGTTTGGTAGGCAATGTTGCATTTACTGACTGACTTTCAAGACACTCCATGTTTACTAGGCAGCTAACCAGCAGTGTAAACCAGGAGCCAGACCAAACCAACACCGTGACGTCAGCAACAAAATGGCGGCGCACATGTTCATAAATGCTACATAAATGGACATAACAAATAGTTTTTTCTTAGAAACGCCTTATTTTTATAACGTGATTTTTTCTGTGGTTTATCTAAATACTAATTTGATGCTTTGATGACTATGTTTATATCGCTATGCTTCATCTCCCCTTTAACACTTTCAGTGCCACCAGGGGGCGCACGACTTAGTGCTTGAATGCCACCATCCACTTTAAATTATGGCTATGTGTCTAATCTGCCCGTCGCCTATCAAAGAATAATTTTCCAGTCAGTGCTGTCAAGGCAGATTGGTTTTTTATCGCTTCATTTCCGTTTGAGAGCATTTTGAAAAGCACCCGTTTTGAGGTAAAAAAAACAGCCCATTCTGGGCCATTCTGTGATAATCGTCTTTTACTGGAATATTCCAGAACGTTGATATTTGTCTGCCTATTTATGAATTGTTTTCAAATAAACGCTAGATGATCAATATTATTCGAGGCGCGCGCTGATAATTCCGAGAAATCTCGTGAGTGGCTTTCAACGTAACTATTATAAATCCGAGAAAACTCGTGAGTGGCAATCAAAGTGTTAAGGTTAGAGTTAAGGTTAGGGTTAGGGTTAGTTGGTTAAGGTTAGGGTTAAGGTTAAGGTTAGGGTTAGTTGGTTAAGGTTAGGGTTAGGGTAACAGCTTGCTGGCGCGATTGTTAGGAGTAACGCAATTAGCGCTGAAAAAAACGTCAGTGGCCAATCAGATCGCGCAAACCGAACGCGGAAGTGAAACTCTGTTGGGGAAAATATACACGCTTTGCAGACCCGTGATTTTTTTCCTGTAGCATATGTGTGCGAAGACGCTCTCTGATTGGTTTAGCGCCGAAGGGTATCTTCCGCCTTGTACATATATTCTCTGCTTCAAAGTGGTTATGCTTTGGCCCTCTTTCGAAGTGGGTTATGCTTAGAGTTAGGGTTAGGGTTAAGGTTAAGGTTAGGGTTAGGGTTAGGGTTAGGGTTAGGGTTAGGGTTAAGGTTAAGGTTAGGGTTAAGGTTAGGGTTAGGGTTAGGCGGAAGAGACCCTTCGGCGCTAAACCAATCAGAGAGGGTCTTCGCTGTACCCGGCTAGCCAATCAGAGAGCGTCTTCGCACACATAGGCTATGGAAAAAATCACGCGTTGCAGACCATAGATATATATAGAACTATATATATTCTATATATATCTATGTTGCAGACACTCTGCCAAATATACTTCCTTCCGCAAGCCGCATCCGCACGTACGCATTGGTGCGCGTGATGTCATTTGTGTAATGGCCCCAAACAGAGCTGGATGCGAGCATAGATATATATAGAACACTACCCGTGCTGCCGGCCAATGGAGAGCGACGTCGTCGTAGGGCGGCCATCTTGCCCCAGGCAGCTCAGCTGCGTCTCTACATTTCGTAGCCGCATTTCTGCAGACCCCTCTCTGATTGGTTGAACTCCATTTCTGCAGACCCCTCTCTGATTGGTTGAGCGAAGCCCCTCTATGATTGGTTGAGCGTCATGTGAGCGAAGCCCCTCTCTGATTGGTTTAGCTCATCACGCGGTAAAAGGCGGATGTAATGTTATCATATCAAGAAGATAAGCAGAAATGTACTACCAGATTCGCGTATAACGTTATTTATTTCCCGTGACTTCGCGGTTTATTCATAACGTTATGCACATTTCACAACACAGCCAGCTGTTAGAAACTGTACATTGTAACATTATATAACATAACGTTATGTTATTTCGTGGTTATTTCGTGGTTTATTCACATAACGTTATATTGTTTACACTGTCTTTCTTCTATTATAACCCTCCCAAATCATATTCAGAAAGTATCACAGAGACTTCTATTGACCAAGGAATTAGTTATTATTTCGCGGTTTATTCACATAACGTTATATTGTTTACACTGTCTTTCTTCTATTATAACCCTCCCAAATCATATTCAGAAAGTATCACAGAGACTTCTATTGACCAAGGAATTAGTTATTATTTCGCGGTTTATTCACATAACGTTATATTGTTTACACTGTCTTTCTTCTATTATAACCCTCCCAAATCATATTCAGAAAGTATCACAGAGACTTCTATTGACCAAGGAATTAGTTATTATTTCGCGGTTTATTCACATAACATTATTGTTTACACTGTCTTTCTTCTATTATAACCCTCCCAAATCATATTCAGAAAGTATCACAGAGACTTCTATTGACCAAGGAATTAGTTATTATTTCGCGGTTTATTCACATAACGTTATATTGTTTACATTGTCTTTCTTCTATTATAACCCTCCCAAATCATATTCAGAAAGGCACACACAACATATTCCAGTTAACGGTATATTTTTTTAATGATTCGTTATGGCGTAATCAATACTTCCATGCGTATAAATTGCGTTCGCGACCTCCATGTTTTGGGGGTAGTCATCAGAAACCTCGGATCCGGGATTCGCTCCCATCCGTCGGGCAAGAACTGTGGGTTTTCAGCCTCTCTCTCTGGAGCTTAACGGAGTTTCCTCCGGAGTTTCTGGAGGAGCTTGTCGCGGCTCATGCGCATGCGCACGCTCAACCAATCAGAGAGGGGCTTCGCTCAACCAATCAGAGGGGGGTCTGCAGAAATGGAGTTCAACCAATCAGAGAGGGGTCTGCAGAAATGCGGCTACGAAATGTAGAGATGCAGCTCAGCTACTAATAACATTAATGTCTATGGTGCATGTACTATTTAAATAACCATAGATTGCTCAATTCTTTACCGATTTTCAAACGGGTTGGTTTGCTATAAACATCAAAGATGTAGTTATGATACTGCATACTTATGAAAATGTTTTTTTTTTTTTTAAGATGTTTTTTTACAAACCGCTTGAATCATAGCCACGTTAATAATGCTTGTAATAAACCAAACCGTTTGTAAATCCGGCAATATTTCAGCGAGTTATGAGTATTTGCAGATCACTCACCCTCCAACATGTCTATGTTCCCCGGGTTCTATGTTCCCCGCTTTGATTGATTGAAAATTTTAGACCACCAGCCCTGATTCCAAACTCTAACCTTAACCAACTTCGAAAGAGGGCCTAAGCTTAACCAGTTCGAAACAAGGCGGACATTAATAATTAATAAAATAATAAAAATTTATAAAATGTTCAATCTATTAATCAACCAAGCAGGGAACATAGGACCCGGGGAACATAGGGATGATCCCCCAACAGCTACATTTAGTCATTTAGCTGACGCTACCATAGAACATAACAGAAAGGCTGACTGGGGCAAGATGGCGGCGGTTCAGCGACGCTGGTGACTCCGCCTTAAGCTATCTAGTGGTCTATATAGATCTATGTGTAGCAGGGTGGATTATCCCTGCTTCGTGGGAACGGTTGCTGGCAGTCACAAGGTAGCTGGACACAGTAGAGCTCCGTCTGACTGCACCCTCGTCTTTGGGCCTGGAGCGTCGACTGAAGGCTGGTAGTGTGAGTGGATGGGGCCCGGGATTTACCAACCTGGTCTGGTACTCTGGTCTTCCTCCCCTGCAGCAGGGCGGTCAGCAGTACTCCCCAACACGCTCCCACTTCCCCCGGTGGCTCCTTAAACCCTCCCACACCTAGTGACTGAATTGTAAATAAATACCCTGGGTTCCCCCCGCAAGCAGTACCCTCCCTCAATGACCCTAGAAACCTTACAATGAAAAGGGAAAGGTGGAATAGGAAGGGGTTAATTATGTTAACGTTACCCACACCAAAAAAGTTTAAACGGCTCATGGATAGACACGCACACAGAGCTCCCATCTAGTTCTTTAATGTTATTTATAACGGTCAGTTACAATGATTTACTACTAGTGACCAATTGGACTGAAGTCCCACTATAGTTCCGCCGGTCTATTCTATCTATCTAATCTATTAATCAATCAAGCGGGGAACATTGGACCCGGGGAACATAGGACCCGGGGAACATAGGGATGATCCCCCAACAGCTACCATAGAACATAACAGAAAGGCTGACTGGGGCAAGATGGCGGCGGTTCAGCGACGCTGGTGACTGTGCCTTAAGCTATCTAGTGTTCTATATATATCTATGGATGCGAGGTCCGTGCGGACGAGTGCGCTGAACAAATACGTCACGCGCACCAATGCGCACATCGGATGTGGCTTGCGGAAGCGGAAGCTCAGCCGACCTCCACGGACCAATTCCCTACATGTCTCGCGCCAGTTTACAGACATATACAGCTAGTGGCACCAGCTTTTTATAGTCCCGGAGTGATGTATGAGGGATGCGTTCTTCATGGGACGGGGTGGCACTCCGTGCACCCAAAGATTTGAGCAGACACAGGAATGCGCTGCACTCGCCAACTCGCTATATCCCACCTGGGCTAATTTGCATATGTGGTAAATATTGACCTTGAATTCCATAACTAATATGTGTGAATAAAAGAAATGAATCCATAATGTAAAAACAGGGCTTAGCCAAAAGTGCAGTCCAAACAAACCCCCCCTTCTAGACTGGAGTGGAGAGAACGACAGTTGCCGGTCATAAAAGTACACAGGGGAAGTCACACCCCACAGTAAACAGGCCCACTTTAAATAGCAGAGGAACAAGGGGTATTACACTCTTGTTATGGAAGCCTGGTATATCTATCACAGATAGACAGCGTGTCAGTCTGGTGAATAAAGGTTGTGGGGTTTCATAGGATGTCTTTTATCAGTCTGAGAAAGCACTGACTGTACTTGGATGATATTAGACATCTGTAGCCATATAGATTCATTTAGAGGAGATTTGGCCACACCAAGGAGGGGGGGGTCATCAATAGAGCCAGTCGTCAGGTGTGTTAAATACGTTCTCAGATACATTCACACCTAACTTGTGAATGAAATGTGTTACATAGAGGCAATTAGGCACTGTCTTTAGACTGTACAAATAGATTACCATTTAGATTATGGTTGAATAAACATTGATGTCTAACATTGATTCAATATAAAATCAACTAAAATGTGCATGTAGATTACCATTTAGATGATGGTTGAATCAACATTGATATAGTATCAGTTATGGTTGAAAACCTAACTTTGATTCAATATGTAAGTCATAGACAACGTTTTGTATAATTTCGATGTCAGGCTTCAACATAGATTCAATATTTATGCCTAACCCTATTTCAACGTTGATTCACTCATATTTTGCTATCTGGGTGTAAATAACTCATGTACATATACCGATATGCCCTACTTTGTTTACTTGTTTTATTGCACAATGTCGTTCTATTGGATTCTTATTATATATTACTATTGTATTATGCACATCGTTGCGGGCAAGACCCCCCGCATTTCATTGTATACTTGTATGCCGTGACCAGTGATGCCACAGATTACTTGTAAAAGTAATCTGATTACTGATTACTGATTACTCCTTTAAAAAGTAATCTAAGTTACTTTACTGATTACTTGATTATCAGAGTAACTTAGTTACTTTGAAAGTAACTAGGTTACGAAGTCGTCGTCGTTCCCCCAACAGTTTTTTTTTTAAACG